>NC_142067.1:128181219-128481219 GCF_059756535.1 Pantherophis guttatus
ATTTGGGGACAGCTGTTTCCATGCCGGCGTTCGCTTCCAAATCCCCTAATGAGGCTTCCAAACACTTTTGAGTCACTCTGGGCCACTTCACCGTCTCCTCCCCACTTCAGCTCAAATCTGGCGCTGGCATAGAAAGCCTTTCAAGCCATTTCGTGAGGAAATTACTTGCGGAGAAGAAAGCGCCTGATCTTCCAGACGCACCGCATGCCATCCTGAAATTCCTCCACGCTGGGGAAAAAAAAACAAAAAACCAAAACGAAATTAGCCAAATAAATATTGTTCTTGGGGGTGAGGGTTTTTTTTTCCCTGTCAGTTTCGAACAAGCCAAAGGGCCTAGCGGTACCTGCTCACCCCCACAGCAGGCACGGGGTTTCGTTTTTCTGATTCCGTTTCATTTTCCTTACACTAATTGTAAGTCTTCGGCTTGAGATCAAGACCTCCTATGGCACAAGTTTTCTAATAAGTTTATTCCAGAACTTTCTTGTGCTGTGGCTCTTACGGACTGCTCTTATGTACCTCTGCAGCGCGCTCATGCGGGAATGCCGGAAGTGCAGCTCCCCGGCACACACATGCAGGAGCAACGGAAACCAGAAAAGCATTTTCCCGGCATGTATGCGCACACCAGGAAGCTGAGCTTCCGGTTTCCAGCGTGCACATGTGCACCGGTCACATGGCCTTCTGGTTTCTGGAACGCATGTGCGCGCAAAGGCCAGCTAGCCGGCTTGCATGCACGTACCAGAAACTGGAAGCTCAGTTTCCCAGAGCACTCATGCATGCCACAGAGCTGCTTTTCTGGTTTCCGGCACTCCTGCATGCGTGAAGACCAGCTGGCTAGTTCACATGTGCGCGCAGGAACCCGGAAGAGCAACGGGCGATGGCTGACATGCCCAGAGAGATGGCTCTGCATGCCACATCCGGCATACGTGCCATAGGTTCACCATCACGGGTCTAGATCCTCGAGACAAATATGTACCCCAACATCCTAGATCAGTGATGGCTACCTTTTTCCTTTTTGCCGTTGCATGCCAAACATGGGGGAGGCAAGGGGGTCGCGCACGCGTGTGCCCACACCCATAATTCAATGCCTCCTGCTCCCCCCCCCCCCCACATGCACATGCTCTCCCCCCACACACACACTCCCCACGCTTTTGGCACGGTGAGCATGGTAGGCCCGTTTTTTGCCCTCCCCAGGCTCCAGAGACTTTCTAGGAGTCTGGGGAGGGTGAAAATAGCCTTCCCCACCCCACCCCTTGGAGGCCCTTCAGAGGCCGGAAACAGCCCATTTCCTGGTTTCCAGTGGGCCCGGAAGGCCTGAAAATCAGATGGCTGGCACGCGCTGGAGCTGAGCTAGGGCAACGTTCACATGCCCACAGATATGGCTCCGTGTGCCACCATCACGGCCCTAGATTTTGACTGCTGGAGAAGATGTGTTCAGATCGTTTTCATTTCCTTCTTAGCTTTTATTGTCTCTTGGAATGTCCCAAGAATGGACATTCTTTCGTCCCAAAAGAACGCCCCATGCTTTTTCAAAAGGCAACCGGATTTTGTTTTTCCTTGAAAACATTTCACTTCTCATCCAAGGAGCTTCTTCAGTTCTGATGAAGCATCTTCAAGGAAAGCCTGGATAGCTCTGCAGACTAAGCACTGTAATTTAACCCCAGCTGTCTGCAATTACTGCAAGTTCAAATCTCACCAGGGTCAAGGTTGACTCAGCCTTCCATCCTTTCTAAGGTAGGTGAAATGAGGACCCAGTTTGTGGGGGCAATAAGCTGACTTTGTATAAATATACAAAAGTATGAAGGCTATTGCTTAGCGCATTGTAAGCCGCCCTGAGTCTCCGGAGAAGGGCGGCATATAAATCAAATTTTAAAAAAAACCCAGTGGCCTTTTGAAAAAGCACCTTGGGGTCAACCATGGCCCGGATGACTGTGAATCTCCACAGACATGTCTCTTTGAATGGTGTATAAATATAGTTTATTTCTGTGTGTCTATCGATGGCTGATTTGTCTCAATGTCTTCTAGGAATTCCTTAACATTTCTGGATTTACCTTGGTCTAGGATGCTCGCAGTTTCCCAATTGTGTTATGGTTGAGTCTGACCATGAGTTGTGAGGTTAAGGTGTTTTCTCCATGTCTCCTGACTGATAGTTGATGTTCATGGGTACCTTCTACTCTCTGTCCATCCTACATAATGGCCATTACATCCTGTATCTTGTAGATAACTCCTTACTTAAGATGTTTAGGAGAACTTTACTTCTAATTTGCCATCATTTTCGCTGATGAAGATATCCAGGAAAATTAATACATTTTTCTTCTTTTCTTCTTCCCTTGTGAATGTTATTCCTTTGAAGCCATTGTTGATAGTTTCATGTCTCTTCTCTAGTTGTTCTTTTATTTTTTATTATGACAAAGGTGTCAACTACATACCAGAGCCGTGCTTCTGTTTATATGTGTGGGATGCTATAGTTTCCAGACATTGCATTACAGTCTCTGTGCTACTTCCAAATCTATGTATGTTAAGACTACTGTGACAGGAAATGCAACCATAAATTAATTTTATTCTTCTATTTTTAGGTAGTTTTTTTTTTAATTTTCTAGAGGCAAAGAGGGAACAAAGCACTGGCTAACAATGATCACGTCGCCGAGTTGAGTAATTAAATGTCGGCAAGCAAGCAACTACAGTAATGGCCCAAAATTGTGGAAACCTTTTGAGAAAAGTGTATTTTCTCAAACTAGGTAATAACACCACTTTTTTTTTTTTTTTTGAGTAGTAGCATAAAATTATATATCAATGGAAAGATAATTTAATCAAGAATGTAATGCAATAACTTTTAGGAAGGATTTGCTATTAGAATAACAGTTACAGTATAAAGAAGAAAAGTGAAACACGTAGAAAAAATGAGATATACAAAAATGATCACCATGTCAGTTAATACTTAGGTAACCTTTAGCATGAATGATGGCCTTACAATGTCTTCCCATGGAGTGAACCAAGTTGGACATCAATACAATAGAACGAGTCCAGAGATACTTCACGAGAAGAGTCCTCCACTCCTCTGCTCGCAACAAAATTTAGGAGCCTGGATAGCTCAACAGACAGAGCTCTGTAATTTAAGACCAGCTGTCTGCAATTAAAAGTAAGATCGAATCCTGCCAGGCTCAAGGTTGACTCAGCCTTCCATCCTTTCTAAGGTAGGTAAATTGAGGACCCAGTTTGTGGGGGCAATAAACTGACTTTGTATAAATATACAAAAGGATGAAGGCTATTGCTTAACACATTGTAAGCCTCCCTGAGTCTCCAGAGAAAGGTGGCATATAAATCAAATTAAATTTAAAAAAAAAAAATACCTTATGCCACCAGACTTGAAATTCTGGGCTTAGACTATTTAGAACTTCGCCATCTTCGGTCTGACCTAAGCATAGCTCATAAAATCATCTGCTACAATGTCCTACCAACCAATGAATACTTCAGCTTCAACCAAAACAATACAAGAGCACATAATAGATACAAACTCATGGTAAACCGATCCAAACTAGACTGCAGAAAATACGACTTCAGTAACAGAGTGGTCAACGCCTGGAATGCACTACCTGACTCTGTGGTTCCTTCCCCAAACCCCCAAAATGTTAACCTTAGACTGTCTACTGTAGACCTCACCCCATTCCTAAGAGGTCTGTAAGGGGCTTGCATAAGCACACCAGCGTGCCTACCATCCCTGTCCTAAAGTTTTCTTTTATTCGTATCCTTTTCATGTATTTATAATTATGTTTACACTTCTATCTGTCATAAAATACATGCTTGACAAATAAATAAATGCATACATAAATAGATACATAATTTACTTTTCTTTACATTGAATTTCAATGTAGAGAACTAGATAATCTATCTAGTACCGGAGGCCCCCAATGGATTTCTTTCACAGCCCAGTTGTTACTTGAGGCAAATACAACGAGGTACATCTGTGAGCTAAGAACTCTTCTTAGAGCTATTTCGGAAACAACTAAGAGGTGAAATTCTAGTGCTGCTTTATAAAACCTTAGTAAGAATGCTGCACCCAGTTTTGGTCACCACATTACAAAAAAGAAATTGAGACTTTGGAAAGAGGGCAAAACAGAGCAACTAAGATGATTAAGGGCCTGGAGACAAAGAACAGTTTGCAGGATTGGGGTTTGGCCAGTCTAGAGAAAAGAAGGATTAGGGGTGACATGATAGCCGTCTTCCAGTATTTGAGGGGATGCCACCAAGAATAGGGGGTCAACCTATTTTCCAGAGCACCCAAAGGCAGGACAAGAAACAATGGATGGAAACTAATCAAGGAGAGAAGCAACCTAGAACTAAGGAGAAATTTCCTGACAGTGAGGACTATCAACCAATGGAATAGCTTGCCTTCAGAAGTTGTGGGTGCTCCATCACTGGAGGTTTTTAAGAAGAGAGTGGACAGCCACTTGTCTCATATTGTATAGGATCTCCTGCTTGAGCAGGGGGTTGGACTAGAAGACCCCTGAGGTCCCTTCCCAGCTCTATTCTGATTGATTGATTGATTGATTGATTGATTGATTGATTGATTGATTGTAGTATGATCTGGTTCTTCTTTTCTTATAGATGAGTTCAGAAGACAACGCTTGGTCCAAACAGCAGCAAAAGTCAACAGTCAGCCATGCCAACTGAATTTAACTGCTAATTCATAAAGATACCTAAATCCCCAATAATTATAATTGCACAATTATAAAATAGGCAAGGTCTGACTGGCAGACAGACAGATGCAAGAGTGATGGACTATTGTCAAGTACCACAGAGACAGTCTTTGGTTAGCAAGTACCAGGCAGTAGTTCTACTTGTATAGGTTCTCCTGTTTGAGTAGGAGGTTGGACTAGAAGACCTCCAAGGTCCCTTCCAGCTCTATTTCTGATTGAAACAGAGATCCGCCTTGGAGCAAGGAATACGTTTACATCTGATCTTTTTCTTTCTCACACTAGCAAAAAAAAAAAAACCCTCTCCGAGCCAACCAACCTAGAATAATAAGCCAACATGGCTTGAAAGAATGAGTTCCCAGCCATTCAGCAATGGAAGTCCTTCCTTTTCTTAACTCACTGGCCTTTGAATCGAACAGTTTCCCCTACCATCTGGCAAAGGTGGAGGTCAGACAGATAAAACCTCCCATCGCCCTGAAGAATGGTTAACGGACACATGAGCGTCCATTCAAAGCCCTCATAAAACTCTTGTAAAAGGCCGCAGAAAAGAGAGGGTGACTTTGGAAAGGGAATCTGTTACCCAGACTCACCCTGGCCCTTCCAGTTCATTGCCGGTATTGTGTGAAGAAAAAGGAGCTTGCTTGGAATTCTCTCTGGCCAAACTCTGCTTTGCTCCTCAGACAGTTTCCTAATGGCTTTTCCATGAAGGTATCAGTGAGAAGGAGGTTTGGGTCTAAAAATTTCAAATCTGAATCCCATTCACATCATCCACATGGTCTTAAGTGGTATCAAATCAATGTTGTGCTAATGCCATTTTCTAATGCCTTGGTATAAGAACACCCTTGGAATATTGAAGTTTTGGTTGCCACTACAACAAAAAGGAATTGGGTATGTCTAATCTAGTAAAACCATAAGGAAGGCTGAGAAGGCCAAAGAATGGAGGCCTTTGAACTCTGGTGCTGGAGAAGACTCCTGCGAGTCCCTTGGACTGCAAGGCGACCCAACCGGTCAGTCCTAGAGGAGATCAACCCTGATTGCTCTTTAGAAGGCCAGATCCTGAAGACGAAGCTCAAATACTTCGGCCACCTAATGAGAAGGAAGGAAGGACTCCCTGGAGAAGAGACTCATGCTGGGAATGATGGAGGGCAAAAGAAGAAGGGGACGGCAGAGAACGAGGCGGCTGGATGGAGTCACTGAAGCAGTCGGCGTGAGCTGAAATGGTCTCCAGAGGATGGTAGAGGACAGGAAGGCCTGGAGGAATGTGGTCCATGGGGTTGCGATGGGTCGGACATGACTTTGCAACTAACAACAATACTGCGCTACTACTACTACTACTGAGACCATATTTAGAATATTGCATCCAGTTCTGATCACCACAGTACAAAAAAGATTCTGAGACCTTAGAAAGTGTGCAGATAAGAGCAATAAGAATGATAAAGTATCTGAGGCTAAACATATTAATTAAATGTAGTTCTACAAATGTGCTCTTTGCCACAACTTTCACCTGAGAATGCAGTGGCAGTTGTGGTCTAAAGACCATTCCAGGTGACAGCTCCATCCTTCAGTGGCTTGGGAGGAGCTCAACCGCATCCAGAAGGTCAGGGGTGGGTTCTAAAATTTTTTACTACCGGTTCTGTGGGCGTGGCTTATTTTGTGGGTGTGGCTTGGTGGTCATGTGACAATTGTTTAGGATTTAAAAGAGGTACTGGTCTACCAGGCTTTTAACTGCTTGCAGTGCCGTACCGATCTACCCATTTATTTTTGCAGACATTGATCTACTCATGTATTTTTGCAGGCATTGATCTACTCATGTATTTTTGCAGGCACTGGTCTACTCATGTATTTTTGCAGACATTGATCTACTCATGTATTTTTGCAGGCACTGGTCTACCCATTTATTTTTGCAGGCACCGGTGTACTCATTTGTTTTCTTTTAACACTGATCAGCTGTAGGGCAGCCCTTTGAAGCCCCGCGGCAAGAGTTTAAACAGTTTTTTTCCCTCTAGCCATCAGCTGGGACTCAGGAGGCAACAATAGATTGGGTGTGGGGCCAAATAAAAGGTAAGAATAATGCGGGGGGGCAGGAGCGGGGGGGCGGGGGGGCAGAACCGGTTTGGTGATGTCATATTGTCACCACTACCGGCTCAGAAGAACCAGGAGGAACCGGGAGGAACCCACCACTGCTGTATTCTGCTTCGTGAATTCAGTTCCCGATTTGTCAAAATATGCTGAGGCTCTAGAAAGAGTGCAGAGAAAACCAACAAAGATAATAGCGGGATTGGAGGCTAAATCATACGATGAACAGTTAAGGGAACTAGGTACGTCTACTCCAATGAAGAGAAGGAGTAGGGGGACATGAGAGCAGTGTTCCAGTATCTCAGGGGCTGCCCCAAAGAAGAGGGGAGTCAAGCTATTCTCCAAAGCACCTGAGGGCAGGACAAGAAGCAATGGGTGGAAACTAATCAAGGAGACAAGCAACCTAGAACTAAGGAGAAATTTCCTGACAGTGAGAACAATTAATCAGTGGAACAACTTGCCTCCAGAAGTTGTAAATGCTCCAACACTGGAAGTTTTTTAAAAAAAAGTTTGGATAGCCATTTGACCAGGATGGAACAAGGTCTCCTGTCTTGGGAGGGGGTTGGACTAGAAGACCTCCAAGGCCCCTTCCAGCTGTATGATTCTATCAACTTCTACATGCACCTGAATTGGAGGTGGGGAATGAGGACATATCAGCTGGGCTTGCGCACTTAAAATGAAATTAGTCTTATAGGCGGGAGAAAAACACTCTTGATTTTTCTCTTCACTATCTTGAGTTGTTTACGCTGGTGCAGAATCCATTGCAATTTTCAAAGCAATACAGAAAGCAATTATCCACAGCTGGAGAACATTAGTCATATCTTTCTGTCTAGAATACCTACCTTTTTTTTTTTCCATACAGACACCCACACCCACAGACACCCACACAAACACACGTACACAAACTTTAATCTGCAGCTCTCATAAACTGAAGCGAAGAAAGGGGGCAACCTCATGGAACAGGGGGAAAAGAGCCTTGGTGGCGGAGCAGACTAAAGTGCTGTTAAGTACCGCCAGCTGCCTGCAATCACTGCAAGTTCAAATCTCACCAGGCTCAAGGTTGACTCAGCCTTCCATCCTTCCGAGGTAGGTAAAATGAGGACCCGGATTGTGGGGGCAATAAGCTGACTTTGTATAAAAAAGAACACCGCTTGGGGGGGGCCAAAAGCCCTACTAAGCAGGTACATACAAAAGTATGAAGGCTATTGCTTAAGCATTGTAAGCCGCCCTGAGTCTCCGGAGAAGGGTGGCATATAAATCGAACCAATAAATAAATAAATAAATAAATAAATAAATAAATAAATAAATAAATAAATAAATAAATAAATAAATAAATAAATAAATAAATATTGGCCAAGTCCACTTCATTCGCTCCCATTTTCTGCTGAGATAAAGACATTACTGTTGGGCATGTCCAGAATAACAGAGTTCAAAGGGACCTTGGAGGTCTTCTAGTCCAACCCCCTGCTCAAGCAGGAAACCCTCTACCATTCTGGATAAATGACCATCCAATCTCTTCTTGGAAGCCTCTTGGAAGTGATGGAGGACCACAACTTCCAGAGGCAAACCGTTCCTGTTCTGCCCCAGCTACGGACCCCAAAGAATGCAGCACACACAAAGTCTGTACAAACCTTACTTTACTAAATTAAATCAGTTTTTTCTTCAAACAAAGGCTGTTAATTAACTTTCTTAACAGCCTGCAAGAATCCAAAGAATAAATAATCGTAATTTTACTATGGTTGGCAGAAAGCCCAGAAGCAATTTGCAAAGAACTAAGATCAAGGCACGAAGGTATGTGAACTAACTTGTTCCCTGCAAATTGCTTCAGTCGGTGTTCCTCCTTAAATAGGCTAAGGGAGTGGCCAGTTAGCCCCAAGCCTTACTCTCGAGGAGACCTCCTCCTGAGGAGCCACTCCTGCCTTTTGGCAGCTCTACGCGCCCGTGCATCAAGAAGAGGCTCCTCCTCTTCATCCTCTTCCCTTAAGGGAGCTTTTGAAGGCCCTGGCTGAATCCCTGCCTCTGGCACCACATCTTCTCCAGCCTCCTCATTGTCTGACTCGAGTGCCAGCTGCACAGACTGCTGGCGCAGCACCACACCAGCCTCCTCACTGTCGGAATCAGCTACTAGCTGCACAGGCCGCGAACAGGCCACAACAGTTCCATTTATTTATTGTTCTAGCTGTCTGGAAATTTCTCCTTAGTTCTAGATTGCTTCTTTCCTTGATTAGTTTCCATCCATTGCTTCTTCTCCTGCCTTCAGGTGCTCTGGAGAATAGGTTGACCCCCTCTTCATTGTGACAGCTCCTTAGAGACTGCTATCATGTCACCCCTGGTCCTTCTCTTCATCAAACTGGACATACTCAATTCCAGCAACTGTTCTTTATATGTTTGCCTCCGATCCCCTAATCATCTTTGTTGCTCTTCTCTGCACTCTTTCCAGAGTCACAACACTTTTTTTATATTATGGTGACCAAAACTGGATGCAGGATTCCAAGTGTGGTCTTACCAAGGCATTATAAAGTGGTATTAACACTTCATATGGTCTTGATTTTATCCACAGCCTAGGACTGTGTTGGCTTGAAGAGTCACCTTCAAACAAGATGGGCAGCAATATAGAACTGATTAATAAATAAATAAACAAATAATAAGGAGCAAAGCTGCTAGCAGGCTGCAGCTTCAGAGAAATGGTCAATTCGTTGAAAGAAACCAGCTGTAATGTGTTCCTAATGCCCATTCAAATAATAAGATAGAGCCACATTTTGAATGAAATGACATTACTGAAAGGAATTTTAATTCCATGTTAGCGGTGTTGTATTTTGCTCATCATGTGTGGCATCTGCTTCAGCAGATGCTAGCCCTTGGCCAAGCTCATTCGGACCTGGAGGTTTAGCAGAGGCAGGCCTGGTTTGAACCTAGATGGGATGCCAACCAGGGAATCCCAGGTCTGTTGACCAGCTTGGGAACTTCTCTCTCATCTGGTTGACCTTAAATGATCTCAGAAAATCAACAATGTCCTATCTGGTGCATACTTGATTGAAAGACCGACATGAAATTCCTACGCTAGAAACTTCAATAGATTGTGTTGGAAGAAGATTATGACAATGAGCGGCATAGTGGCCTAGTGGTGAAGATGCTCACCTTCCACTCTGAAGGTTGAGAGTTCAATCCTAGTAGGTAGCAGCAGATGTTTCTCTCCTAGGGCTCAAAGAAAAAAAAATCTGCTGTGAACTTCACATAGGTGTCAGGAAGGGCCGCCAGACAGTAAACGCTCAGCTCCATCTAGTCGCCCTGACTCTAGCCCGAATTAAGGGATTACAGGGTTGTAAAAAGGGAAAGTTAGAAGAAGATTATGACCAATCATGTCTGTATTGAAGCTGATTATGGAGAAGTCCATTCGGTGAGGTTCAAGTGTGTAAGCAGTGCTTGTGTTGTTTGACCCACATATTCATGATCCGAAATTATTTTTATTAGCAAAATTGTACCCAACGATCACTGCATCCTTCCTCTCTCCTTCTCCAAAACAACCAGTGACGCCGATCTCCGCTTGTTTGCCAACTTTTGCATTGAAGTCACCCAAAATGCAAACAATCTCTCTCTCTCTCTTTTTTTTTTTTTGTCACTTCTTTCAGAATTTTTTGGACCATGGCACAAGAGCCGCTCTTTCAAGCTCTGTTGCACAATCGTTGGGGCATAGACTTGGATAACTGTGACTTTGAGGGAATTCTCGTGGTTACAACTCAGTGATTGACAGTTAAGAAGTTTTCCACTGATCTAGTAACTTTTTTGCTTACAATAAATGCCACTCCATTTGTTTTTTCTGGTATCACGTCTTGAATAATAGATAGTGAAATCCTCAGACTAATCGGACATGACTGAATGGATAACTACTACTTCTTCTTCTTCTTCTTCTTCTTCTTCTTCTTCTTCTTCTTCTTCTTCTTCTTCTTCTTCTTCTTCTTCTTCTTCTTCTCCTCCTCCTCCTCCTCCTCCTCCTCTTCTTCCTCCTCCTTCTTCTTCATCTCTGTCTTCTTCTTCTTCCTATGCTCCTCCTCCTCCCCCTCCTTCATCTTCTTCTTTGTCGTCGTCATCTTCATCATCTTCATTCTCTTCATCGTCATCTTCTTCTACATATCCTCCTCCTCTTCTTCTTCATCTTTGTCTTCATCTTCTTTGTCTTCTTCTGCTTCTTCCTATCCTCCTCCTTCTCCTTCTCCTTCTCCTTCTCTTCCTCCTCCTCCTCCTTTTTCTCCTCCTCCTCCATCAAAGCTGAGGAAACAAAAGAGACTTTATTGCCTGCTGCATATTTTCCAATTCAATGTGTACATTGAATCCCTTCCTCCAGGTTGCTCCAAGCAGTTTTATTCAATCACTTCCAACTCTTCTTGAACTTCAGAGCTCTGGGATCATAATAACACCTCTGAGTTCTTGTAAGTTGCTTATAAGATACATCAGTTTCTTTGCTTTTCTCATCTCTCTCTCTCCCTATTTCTCCAAGATTAGGGTCTTCTCCAAGGACTGCACTGCCTTGACATTATGCATCCAAAACATTTCAGTCTCAGCTTCCACTATTAGAGTTTCCACACAGCAGTCTGCTTTTATTTTCAGCTAGTATTTATTTGTTCTTCTTGCCGAACAAGGTCTTCCTGACAATTTCTCTTGAGCTTCCATTCAAAGCCAACCATTTTTCTTTTATCAGCCATTCTAATGATCCCATTTTCACAGTCCTGTGTTACAACCCAGAAAATCGCGGTCTTGGCAATAAATGCTTTTGTTGTCAGAATGGTGGTGACAACAAACATTTCAACATTTTGTCTACAACTGTCATAATCTTCCTTTCATGGCCTTCGCAGACACCATCCCTGTGATTTTCTGAGCCAGGGAAGATAAAAGTCAGTTGCTATGTAAATTTCTCGTCCACCTCTTTGCCCCAACTTTGCATGTCCAATTAACAAAATCTTAAGGATTTTTTAATACTGAAGAGCAAACAGATTTTTGCACTCTTTTCTTTCACTTTTAATCAATGAAAGATGGCTCCACCTTGGCTTACTTCCTTTTCCCTAATTTTATTCATTCCCATTTGCTCGGCAAACATGGCATTGAGTCACTAACCCAAACGACATCTATGGCTGTTATTCCAACATGAAGGCCAGAGCTGATGATGATGTATGGAACTGACAGAAGCAGCAACCCAGGTACAAGGACATAGGTAAGCGGAGGAAAAGCCATAGATACTCTTTTAAATATTTAGGATTGCAGAATCCACAGTCTCTGGTCTGGTTGAACCTGGTGAGACTTAAAATCCAAGACAAGATTCCTATCCAGGACAAGAAACAATGGACGGAAACTAATCAAGGAGAGAAGCAACCTGGAATGAAGGAGAAACTTCTTAAACAATGAGGACAATTAACCACTGGAACAGAAGTTGCCTTCAGAAGTTGTGGGTGTTTCATCACTGGAAGTTTTTAAGAAGAGACTGGACAGCCACTTGTCTGAAATGGTAGAAGGTGTTAGGATATGGTTTGAGCCTAACAAGTTGTCCAGGCAATATATGTGTTCTGTGACTTTAATATAAATATGTATAGTGTGACTTTAAGGCTTTACTGCTGAATCATTGTAATGCTGAGTCATGCTGTAATTAGTTGTGAACATATTTAAGGAAGGTACTGTAACGTATTCAGTTGATGATAAGCTACCATTGTGTGTGGAGTTGCTATTCATTGTGCTATCATCGTTGGATGGATTTGCTACCATCGTGGTTTGTGAACCAGGGTGAGTTTGTTATTCTAACCAACTACTGTTTGTGTGGTAAGAAGATATCTGTATCACTGGACTGATTTAACTGGCAAAGACTTGGATTGATTGGATTGACTATGCGATTGTTTTTTTTCACTATAAAGTAAACTTTTGATAAACCAGTTTGCACATCTCTTATTCATTGCTCTCAGCAACGTTTCTCTGTGCTCTACACTCTGCTGGTTGGTAACACAACAACAATATCCTTAACAGAAGGTCTCCTGCTTGAGCAGAGATTTGGACTAGATGAAGCTCCAAGGTCTCTTCCAGCTCTATTTTGATTGATTGAACCCCCTGCTCATGCAGGAGACCGTACACCATTTCAGACTCCAGTCTCTTTTTGAAAGCCTCCAGTGATGGAGCTTTCTGAAGGCAAGCCATTCCATTGGTTGATTGCTTTGACTGTCACAGAATTTCTCCTTAATTCTCCTTGCTTCTCTCCTTGATTAGTTCCCATCCCTTGTTTCTTGCCTTGCCTTTAGATGCTTTGGAAAATAGTTTGCCTGGAAAACAATCAAGGAGAGAAGCAACCAGGAATTAAGGAGAAACTTCCTAACAGTGAGGACAATTAACCAGTGGAACAACTTGCCTCCAGAGGTTATGGATGCTCTATCACTGGAGGTTTTTAAGAAGAGACTGGACAACCACTTGTCTTAAATGGTTTAGGGTCTCCTGCTTGAGCAGGGGGTAAGATTAGAAGACCTCCAAGGTCCCTTCCAGTTCTGATCTGGCTTATCCATGAATAAGAAAAGAGGAGGTTGTTCTTTAGGAGATGGAAGAAATCAACAGCTTTTCAAGATGGTCAATGGGTTACCAGTTTTCCACCAGCTCAGATGCATATGAATGGCAACCAGCCAGTGAGTTATTCAACCTTCTAATTCCAGAATTGGTTGGTCTTCCTTCACTGGAGGTTTTCAAGAAGAGACTAGACAGATTTGTCCAGAATGATATAGGATTTCATGCTTAAACAGGGAGTTGGACTAGAAGACGTTCAAAGTCTCTTCCAACCCTATGATTCTAAGTTCTATGCAATGGGAGCACCATTACCTCTTCCACTGGAGCAGCCATGATGTGTCTCCATAGCCTTCCTCTCCCTCCATGACACACTCCTGTGAGTTTCCCCCACCCTTGCTGTCAGATGTCTCCACGGGATCGATAATCGCCAGCCCTTCAATCCTTTAAGGAAGGACAAAACATTTGAATTCCTATTAACTCAACAATTGGCCAATAACAAAATGGATGGAATTGAGTCTCCAACAAATGAAGTCCAGAAAGGGGTTCCTTTCCCCCCCCCCCATGACTTGGGGAGCATCTTCAGCATCCTGAGATGTGATCCCGTACTCCAGCGTCTTTCAGAGCTAACCAAGCAATTACAGCCAGGAGATCTTTGCTAAATGAGTTGTCCTTTCCCCCAGTGATTTGGCTGAATGATAGGAGAATGTAATCCATTTGTTCTCTTCCCCAGAGATTCCCTGGAGGTTCATCGGTGCCCATTAATAGGAATTAACTTTGCCCCTTAGTTAACAGGCTCACATTTTGACATGTATCTGGAAAAGAGGCCAGCGCATCGTTGAGGTCCAATTAAGTCTTTGCTAATCAGAGGGCAAGCATGAATTATTGATATCTTCCCTCATCAGCAACAGGGCCATCCAGCATTCAAGGCTTGCTGCAATTTCTGCCTTTTGAGGTCTCTCGGAGAAAATCAAATAAGTTTCTCATGACTTTGTAATTCCGTTCTCTTTATGGTAAGTGCAAATGACATAAATGTTGCTTGAGAAAGGGAAAAAAGAAGGGCTCATCAAATATATTTTCATGGACGTTGGCTGCAACACTGATTCATATCAGAGATCAGGGAAGAGGAGAAAACGTGACACTATTTTTGCAAAGAGGTGGAGATGCAGACGGAGATGGGGATGATGGAGTTGGGGGAGCAGACTAAACTACTGTTAAAGTAGCACTTAGCTGCCAGCTGCCTGCAATTACTGCGAGTTCAATTCTCACCAGGCTCAAGGTTGACTCAGCCTTCCATCCTTCTGAGTTAGGTAAAATGAGGACCTGGATTGTGGGGGGCAATAAGCTGACTTTGTATAAAATAGAACACCGCTTAGGGGGGCCCAAAAAGCCCTACTAAGCAGGTATATACAAAAGTATGGATAAATTAACTCTAGAATTAAAAGACAAGGAAGACTCAAAATATTTTATAGTATGGAATAGATGGTATAAGTGGATAAACCAAAGAAAAAAAGGGTAAAGATAAGAATTAGGGGAAATGCAAGTAATTAAAAAAAAAAAAAGCACCGTTAGATAGATAGAATAGGTAAATAAGTCACTGTTTGTATATTTGTATATATGTGTTTATATAATCACATGTATTAGTATGTTAGTGTAACTGTGGATTGAAAATGTAAATTTTATGAGTGAGAAAATCTGTATATTTTCTCTTTTTTTTCTTGTTAATATTTTTAAATTCAATAAAGTTTATTTTTTAAAATTATAAAAAAAAAAGTATGAAGGTTATTGCTTAACGCATTGTAAGCTGCCCTGAGTCTCCGGAGAAGGGCGGCATATGAATCGAACTAATAAATAAAAAAATAAATGATGAAAATGATGGAGGGGATGAAGGGGATGGGGATGGGGATGATGGAGATGATGGAGATGATGAAGATGATGGAGATGCTGGAGGGGATGGGGATGATGGAGATGATGAAAATGATGGAGATGATGGAGGTGATGATGGAGATATGGAGATGGAGATAGATTCCTTGAATTTGACTCCTTTGACTTCATAACTCATAAAATGTCCACACAGATTTTTTTTTAATCAAATGCCATTGCTTTCTTCCCATTTTTTTTCATCTACAATTCTGGAATTTCCTAATGGACTTCCAACCAAATATTACTTACTCCCATTCCTGCTTAGCTTCCTTCTCCAGATAAGATTGATTAGGTACTACTAGTTGCAAGACCAAAGGGAGAAAGAGAGGAAGGGGAAGAGGAACATGACACAGGTTCAAAACCACTTTTCCTTTAGATAGAATCAAGATCACCTGAAGTGTTAATGCCAATTAATAAGGCCTTGGTAAGGCCATACTTGGAATATTGCATCCAGTTTTGGTCACCGCGATGTAAAAAAGATGTTGAGACTTTAGAAAGCGTGCAGAGAAGAGCAACAAAGATGATTAGGGGACTGGAGGCTAAAACATATAAAGAACGGTTGCTGGAACTGGGTATGTCTAGTTTAATGAAAAGAAGGACTAGGGGAGACATGATAGCAGCCTTCCAATATCTCAGGGGTTCCCACAAAGAAGAAGGAGGTCAACCTATTCTCCAAAGCACCTGAGAGTAGGACAAGAAGCAATTGGTGGAAACTAATCAAGGAAAGAAGCAACCTAGAATTAAGGAAAAATTTCCTGACAGTTAAAATAATCATTCAGCTTGCCTCCAGAAATTCCATCACTGGGGGTTTACAAGAAGAGACTGGACAACCATTTGTCTGGAATCGTATAGAGTCTCCTGCTTGAACAAGGGGTTGGACTAGAAGACCTCCAAGGTCCCTTCCAATTTGTTATTCTGTTCTGTTTTTCATTCAGTAGTTTTCAGTCAGTGGTACACATATCGTGAGAGGATTAAGAAGCAGTATAGGTAGGACAGAGTGTATGCTATTATAACTTTTCATAAATGAGTATTACAGTAAAGAATGACTGTAAATGTATATGTGGGTTCATCTCAGAGAAAGGGGATTTTACAATTCGAGATACTATGATCCATGTTCTTTGATCTAACAAGCTTCCCCAGCTTGGTGGATCAGAGTTTGCATCTCCTTCTCAAGCTTCATTCCTTCAAGCTCCATCCCCTCTCGCAATGCTCTCATCAACCTCAGTTAAAAAGCCATTGAGTTGTCCATCACGCATGCACCGCTACTCTGCTAATTCAAACCAAGGTCAAACCTGCCCTTATGGAAAATTATATTCAGAGCAGAGGGTGAAGAATGTTTTCCCATGAAGCATGCATGCCGCTGAGAGAAGGTGCACTAGCCACCTTAAAAATGTATTCTCCTTTGAAGCATTAATTGGAGGAAGGGTGGAAAAGATTGGGTGCTATCTAACAAAACAAAATTAAAAAAAAATAAGGTTCTACATTTAGGCAAGGAAAACCAAATGCACAGGTACCTTGCTCAATAGTAGTAACTGTGAGAGGGATCTTGGAGTCCTAGTGGACAATCACTTAAATATGAGCCAGCCGTGTGCAGCAGCTGCCAAAAAAGCCCACACAGTTCTAGGCTGCATAAACAGAGGGATAGAATCAAGATCACGTGAAGGGTTAATACCACTTTATAAGGCCTTGGTGAGGCCACACTTGGAATCCTGCATCCAGTTTTGGTCACCACGATGTAAAAAAGACGTTGAGACTCTAGAAAGAGTGCAGAGAAGAGCAACAAAGATGATGAGAGGACTGGAGGCTGAAACATACAAAGAACGGTTGCAGGAACTGGGTATGTCTTATTTAATGAAAAGAAGGACTAGGGGAGACATGATAGCACTGTTCCAATATCTCAGGGGTTGCCACAAAGAAGAGGGAGTCAAACTATTCTCCAAAGCACCTGAAGGCAGGAGAAGAAGCAATGGGTGGAAACTAATCAAGGAGAGAAGCAACCTAGAACTAAGGAGAAATTTCCTGGCAATGAGAACAATTAATCAGTGGAACAACTTGCCTCCAGAAGTTGTGGATGCTCCAACACTGGAAGTTTTTAAGAAGAGGTTGGATGAAATGGTGTAGGGTTTCCTGCATAAGCAGGGGGTTGGACTAGAAGACCTCCAAGGTCCCTTCCAATTCTGTTATTCTATTCCTGAGAGTGAGAATGATTACTCAATGGAACATCTTGCCTCTTGGAGTTGTGGGTCCTCCATTGTTGAAGGTTTCCAAGGAAAGACACCCTCCTCTCTGTGACAGCCCTTCAAATTTTGGAAGACTGCTGTCGTGCCCCCTCTGGTCCTTCTCTTCAACAAGGATGATAAAAGTCTGGACGGATATGAACGGTTACGGGAACTAGGCATGTCTAATACCTAGTTCCCGTAACCATTCATATCCATCCAGACTTTTATCATCCTTGTTGTTCTTCTCAGTGATCTTTCTAGGCCCTCAGCACCTTATGACAAATAGGAAGCTGGGTTCAAGAATCAGGATTCAAGAATCAGAGTGCAGAACCTTCCAGACGGGGTCGAGTTCCTCACAAACAACAAAAGAACAAAGATGGCACCTGGGGCATCCTTCCAACTGCCACTTTCCTTGCATTTGTCAGGTGACAAAGATCACATTTGCAGAACGACGTTCGATTTCCAGCCGCTGCGAAGCTGGTGAGATCTGGTGTGAGTTATCTACACCTTCTTACATCCCGCGTTGATGATTTTACAAGGTCGACATAGGGCCAGGGGTGGGCTGCTGGGGGTTCGCAGGGGTTCGGGAGAACCTCTAGCTAAGATTCTGTGCAGTTCGGAGAACCCCCAAATCCCACTCCTGGCTGGCCCTGCCCACCCACCCCGCCCCTCGCAGGAGTCCCCACGTGGCCCGTTTTCGATGCAGGTAAGTGCAGGGTGTGCGCGGAAGCTTGGGGAGGGCGAAAAACGGGCCTACTGGAAGTTCGGAAAGACTAGAAAGAGGCTCGTTTCCGGCCTCCAGAGGGCCTCCGGAGCCTGGGGAAGCCGTTTTCGCTCTCCCGGAGGCTCAAGGAACGCCTCCAGAACCTGGGGAGGGCAAAATCGCACACACACACCCGCTGTGGTGCAGGAGGCCGGCTGGCCACACCCACCATGACCACACCCACCTAGCAACTGGGGCAGAGAACCCCTTACTAAAAATTTTTGAAGCCCACCCCTGCATGAGGCTGCTCTTGACAAGTGACCAGTTGGATAGAAAAATAGACCGAGAAATGAAGCACTGAAGTTACCGGTAGGTTCAAAATACAGAGGAGATACAGCAGGCCCTAATTCAAGCCTGCTGAGATTTTGGAGTAGCGTAGTAACAGTTCCTCACCTGCCTCCGAAGGACAGAAGCTTTCAACAAAGCAGTAGTGTTGCTACTGCTGATTGTTTCTTTTCCTGTGGAAGAAGTTAAAGGCCTTTCTTTTCTTTTCTTTCTTTCTTTTTTTTTCTTTTTTGGTTTTTTTTTTTTAAATCCCTGCGTATCAAGAAGATGGGCGTGGATGCAACTCCCAGGACTTTTTCAAAGACCGATTAGCCCATTGAACCATATTCTTCGGAGCGGTGGTGTT
Source organism: Pantherophis guttatus (assembly GCF_059756535.1). NCBI lineage: Eukaryota > Metazoa > Chordata > Lepidosauria > Squamata > Colubridae > Pantherophis > Pantherophis guttatus. The sequence continues at coordinate 128,200,048 of NC_142067.1, forward strand.
TCAAAGGCTGCGCGTACATCATAAATATGGTATTTAGTTTCTGACATTTTCTAAAGCCCCCGAAGACAGCTCTGCAAACCTCAGGCAGGAATCATTTCAAATTGGCTGGAATAATCACAGGTCTCAAAGGTTTGCAGTGACAAGATACACAATTAAGGTTGTATGAAGGGGGAGAGAGAGAGAGAAGGAGAGGCTGCCTGAAGTTTCTTTCACAGCTCAGCTTGCCAAGGAAGAAAGCTTGCGAAACAGCCTTCTCCCGTTGCATTAATAATATCTCAGTAGCCAAAGAAAACTTTGGAGTTACAGAGTTCACACAACACACTCCTTCGGCGGAGCTCCCCCACTGATTGAGAGCACGGCGTTTTGTCCCTTCTGACATACGCTTTCTCTGCTCCTTGCATTCCTCATCCCCCCCCCCCTGCATCCTACCCTGCCCTACCTTCCTGAAATAAATACAAGAGTGTTTTTGCTGTCAAAATGCTGACGGGGGGCAAAATGAAGGACTGCCATTCGTCAGAATCATGCAACTAGTGTCTGAAATAAAACCCAACTGGATCCTGAGCAGCAGAGAGTTGGGGGACTTCCTAGAGTTAGTAACCCGGATGGTAGAGGTCTGTGTGAATTCTTCTCCCTATTAGTTTGCATGCCACATCCGGCCCCAACCTGTAATTGGATTACTGCGAGGGCTGCAGGAAGGAAATTTGCCTTCCGTACACATACACACTGGCATAGAGTTGAATTTTTAAAACATGGTGAGAGGAACTGAGAAATCAAGCCAAACCAGAGAGGGGGGAGGGAGAGGGAGCGGGAGAGAGATGATAGAATAGATAGATGAGAGATGAGAGAGAGATAGAGAGATGATTGATGATTAGATAGATAGATAGATGGTAGATACAAAAAAGAGAGGGACAGAGAGAGAGATGATAGATAGATAGATAGATAGATAGATAGATAGATAGATAGATAGATAAGAGAGAGAGAACAGAGGGACAGAGAGAGATGATGATAGATAGGTAGGTAGGTAGGTAGAAAGATGATAGATACAAAAAAGAGGGACACACAGAGAGAGAGACAGAGAGAGATGATAGGTAGGTAGATGATATATACAAAAAAGAGGGACAGAAAGAGAGAGACAGAGAGAGAGATGCTAGATAGATAGATAAATAGATAGATAGATAGATAGATAGATAGATAGATAGATAGATAGATAGATAGATAGGTGGGTGGATGATAGATAGATAGATAGATAGATAGATAGATAGATAGATAGATGAGAGAGAGAGAACAGAGGGACAGAGAGAGATGATGATAGATAGGTAGGTAGGTAGGTAGGTAGAAAGATGATAGATACAAAAAAGAGAGGGACACACACAGAGAGAGACAGAGAGAGATGATAGGTAGGTAGGTAGGTAGGTAGGTAGATGATATATACAAAAAAGAGGGACAGAAAGAGAGAGACAGAGAGAGAGATGCTAGATAGATAGATAGATAGATAGATAGATAGATAGATAGATAGATAGATAGATAAGAGAGAGAGAAGAGAGGGACAGAGAGAGACAGAAAGGGGACAGAGAGAGATGATAGTAGGTAGGTAGGTAGGTAGGTAGGTAGGTTAGGTTAGGTTAGGTTAGGTTAGGTTAGGTTAGGTTAGGTTAGGTTAGGTTAGGTTAGGTTAGGTTAGGTTAAATAGATAGATAGATAGATAGATAGATAGATAGATAGATAGATAGATAGATAGAGTGGTGGGTTGCCCCCGGTTCAGACCAGTTCACAAGAACTGGTAGTAAAACCAGCAGGAGGCTCCGCCCACCGACCCCGATGTCATCAGGAAGCTTCTGCGCATGAGCAGAAGCGCACGGCCCCATTGCGAACCAGTAGTAAAGGTTGCAAACCAACCCCTGAAGAGAGAGAGAGTGAGAGATGGTAGATGGATAGATGGATGGATGGATGGATGGATGGATGGATGGAAGATGGAATGGATGGATGATAGAAAGATAGATAGATAGATAGATAGATAGATAGATAGATAGATAGATAGATACAAAAAAGAGAGGGACAGAGAAAGACAGAGACAGAGAGAGACAGAGAGACGATACATAGATCTTTAGATAGTTACAAAGAAAGACAGAGATGAGAGAGAGAGAGAGAGAGAGAGAGAGAGAGAGAGAGAGATCAGGGGGTCGGACTAGAAGACCTCTATGATCCCTTCCAGCTCTGTTATTCTTTTATTCTACTGTGTTATATTCCTCCTGCAGCAAAGACTGCCCAGTTCTCAATGGACTGTCTCATCCTCTCCACAAAGCTTTAGAAGTAGCACTTGATTAGGGACACGGTATTGTTCCAAAGGTTTAAGTAGGGGCAGGGAAGTATAAAAACTACCACTAAAAATCGTGTGTGTAATTTGAGAGAGGAGTCTAAGACCCTAAGCAACATTTTGACACTAAATTAAACTAAGCCACAAATCAGTATGCAGGTGGAAAGTTGCTTTTATAGCATTGTCTCCCTTTATATATCAGTATTTTCCCCCATATGGTTCTCCTTGGTGCGAAGGGAATTACACAAAGAAATGCTCAGATATGCAGAGAGAGGAAGGACAGTGAGGAACCAATTAAGTATTAATACTAGGCAGTTTATTGGCTGACAAAAACAGGAATATACAGTAAGGTCCACAGCAAAATAAGAATCCAGTAAGCCTAGTCCCAATCACAACATCAGGAAACATAGTCCCATTATCAGAATTCAAAACAGCTATTGCCACAATTATAATTATAAACAATTATAATCAGAGCCAAATCATAGATGGTGTACAAAGGTGTTTGTTTGTTTTTTTGAACAGTTTAATCATCACCAACATCTGGAAGACCGATCACCAAACAAGCCAGCTTAGCTTCTCGAGGGAGTTATTCCAGAGCATTGGTGACGTGATGGAGGAAAAGGGGGGGGGTTCCTGTGGGGTCCTTGATGCTCTCTGAGCTTGATTGTCTGGTTGCAGACGTTTCATTACCCAACTAAGTAACATATTCAGTGCTAGAAGTGTAGGAAGTTAGCACTCACCCCTTTCCTAGAAGAACGAAATATTTTAGGAAATATTAAAAGGGCAGAATATTATGTTTCCCTGGATGAGAAATGGAGATGCATGTTTTAAAGACGAAGCAGCTCCCATCTTCCTGTCCCCACCCTTTGTCAATGGGCCAGAAGCAGAAATCCAATCCTTTGTCAAAGGACCATCATCTGCAACACAATAAGACCCATCTAGCAACAGAAACTAACACAATAGGACCCATCTAGCAACAGAAACTCATCACATGGCGCCTGGGAAGATTACATCAGCCAGCAAGGCTAGCTAAGACCCCCACTCCTTTCGGGGCCCCAGGAAATTCAAAGCCAGAGAGGGCATAAAACTCACTGCGCCTCGCCCCTTTTTCTGTTCAGGAACTCAAACCATTTGATCCTGTCCACCATTAAACCATCTTTCCAAGCAGTCTCCATGTTTCCAGTGTCTTTTCCCCCACTTGGAGCTGAACCCAGAAGGATATTTCTTCTAACAGAAGGAAGTGGTGTTTGCAGAGAGGAAGAGGAGACGAGGGGGAGGGGGAGGGGGGAGGAGGGGTGGTGAAGGAGGAGAACTGTGGGGTCCTTGATGCAGGAAGAGGAGGAGGGGGAGGAGGAGGACGAGGAGGAGAATCTTGATCTCATGATAAGCTAGACTTGGAAATGAAAAATGTCCTGGGAGAAAGTAATGGAAAATCACTCCTACAATTACTAAGGAAACTTTCTGGAAGTATCTATGAAGCAGGGGTGAAATCCAGCAGGTTCTGACAGGTTCTGGAGAACCGGTAGCGGAAATTTTGAGCAGTTTGGAGAACCAGCAAATACCACCTCTGGCTGGCCCCAGAGTGGGGTGGGAATTGGGATTTTGCAGTATCCTTCCCCTGGAATGGGGAGGGAATGGAGATTTTGCAATATCCTTCCCCCAGGAGTGGGGTGGGAATGGAGATTTTGCAGTATCCTTCCCCTGGAATGTGGAGGGAATGGAGATTTTACAGTATCCTTCCCCCAGGAGTGGGGTGGGAATGGTAGATTTTGCAGTATCCTTCCCCTGCCACACCCACCAAGCCACGCCCACCAAGCCACACCATGCCCACCAAGCCACGCCCACAGAACCAGTAGTAAAAAAAAATTTGGATTTCACCACTGCTATGAAGTCACCAGGAATGCAACCGGTGATTTAGACTCATAAAACGTAAGGATTAAAAGGACCTTGGACATCAGCTATTTAATCTGATACTACAGCATCTCATCCACTCTCTGTTTAAACCCCTTCAATGATTCCATTATGATTCTTTTATTCCCCACCCCCACCCCCGATGTTCAACCTAAATCCTTGTAATTTAAAGCCATTGATTCTTATTTTATCTTCTGGAGCAATTCTGAAGAAAGATGCCTCGTTTTCTACAATACGTCTCTTGATATACTTGATGATGGTCATTATGTCCTTCTGAAATTTTTTTTTCCCTCCAGGTTAAACATAGCCAACACCTCCAAACTTCCCAAGACACGGTGACATCTCTAAACCCAAATATTTACATCCTATACCAGTGATGGCTAACCTTTTTGCCATCGCGTGCCAGGAGGGGGGGCGGGGGAGGTTTGTGCATGCCCACACCCATAATTCTATGCGTCCCGCCCTGCACATGTGCACGCAACACCCTCACCCCACTCTGGAGGCTGGGGTCACTTCCTGTCCAACCGGGAGTTAGGAAATGGGTAGTTTCAGGCCTCCAGAGGGCCTCCGAGGGGTTGGGGAAGGCTGTTTTCGCCCTCCCCAGATGCATAGAGAGGATCTGGAGCCAGGTGAGAAAGAAAAATAGGCCTTCCCCACCCTCCACCCCAGGCCCTCTGGAGGCAGGAAACAGCCTGTTTCCCTACTTCTGGTGGGCCCAGAAGGCCCAAAAATCAGGAGCTGAGCTGGCGTGCCCACTGATATGGCTAAGTGTGCCACCTGTGGCACGCGTGCCATAGGTTCTCCATCAGTGTCCTATACTAACTGACGAACATTTTCCAAAGGTCAGCTCTCTCGTAATATGAAGCATTAGAAGACATTTGCTATTTCTTGGTGGATTCTACTGTGTCCTGAAAACTATATTTATAGATTTAAATTTTTTTGCATATTCTCTGCTTTGCATTCCAAGCCTCACCCACGAGAGCAAGTTTTGCAACAAAAAAAAAATAGATGGAGAACCAAAATCGGTAGAATGTTAGCAACCAAAGCTGTTTGATCAGAATGTCATCGTTGTTGCTATTGTTGTTGTTATGGAAATCGCATTCCTGAAAGTTTCTGTCATGAACAACCGAGGAAAAATAATGCTTCCTCCGCTTAGTATGGAAAGGACATTAGCTGAGATATTAATTAAGGTTCCCTCTCAAATTAAAAAGGCTCTTTCTTTGATTTTCAGTAATCATACTTGACATTCTGGGCCGTTGGAGGCAAGCTTCAGATCACAATTGCAGCCCAACTAGGATGAGTTTAGATGGCTTGAAACAATCCGTATGGGACAGGGGTGGGTTCTAAAATTTTTTACTATCGGTTCTATGGGCGTGGCTTATTTTGTGGGTGTGGTTTGATGGTCATGTGACAATCAATTCTTTAGGATTTAGCAGAGATACTGGTCTACCAGGCTTTTAACTGCTTCCAGAGCCGTATCGGTCTACCCATTTGTTTTTGCACTGCAGAGGTGGGTTGCAGCAGGTTCTGACCAGTTCTGGAGAACCGGTAGCAGAAATTTTGAGTAGTTCGGAGAACCGGTAGTAAAAATCCTGAGTGGCCCCGCCCCCATCTATTCTCTGCCTCTCAAGTCCCAGCTGATCAGAAGGAAATGGAGATTTTGCAGTATCCTTCCCCTGGAGTGGGGTGGAAATGGGGATTTTGCAGTATCCTTTCCCTGGATTGGGGTGGGAATGGAGATTTTATAGTATCCTTCCCCTGGATTGGGAAGGGAATGGAGATTTTACAGTCTCCTTCCCCTGGAGTGGGGTGGGAATGGAGATTTTAGAGTATCCTTTCCCTGCCACACCCACCAAGCCATGCCACATCCACCAAGCCACACCCACAGAACCGGTAGTAAACATTTTTGAAACCCACCACTGGCGCACTGGTCTACCGCCACACTGCCTTTTACCGCTGATCAGCTGTAGGGCGGCCCTTTGAAGTACCGCGGCAAGAGTTTAAACAGTTTTTGGCCGCTCTGCCACCACCAAGAGCATCGGAAACCGCTTTCAGGCAGCTTGGCCTCAATTGCCAATCTACCACCACCGAGCGGTTTACAAGGAGCAGATCAGTTCTAGCCGATCGGTTGGGAGGCTTCTTGGCTTTTCAATTTAAAGCTACGGTGTCTTGTTTTCTCTCTTCTTTGTCAAGTGAGCCTTGATTTTTTCCTTCTAGCCAATCAGCTGAGACTCGGGAGGCAGCAAATAGATTGGGGGCGGGGCCAGGCAGAGGTGGTATTTACTGGCTCTCCGAACTACTCAAAATTTCCACTACCGGTTCGCAAGAACTGGGGAGAACTGGTAGCAATCCATCACTGGTACAGGATCCGTACAGATCCGTACAGTCCAACAAAATGAAATTTAATGTGGAGAAAAGCAAAGTTTTACACCTGGGCAGGAAAAAAAACCAAAGATACAAGTCCAGATTAGGTGAGACCTGGCTCAAAAACGCTAACTGTGAGAGGGACCTTGGAGTCCTAGTGGACGATCACTTGGATATGAGCCAACAGTGTGCAGCAACAGCCACAGAAGCTAACACAATCCTTGGTTGTATGAACAGAGGCATAGAATCACATGAAGTATTAACATTGCTTTATAAAGCCTTAGTAAGGCCACAGCTGGAATACTGCATCCACTTTTGGTCACCACATTGCAAAAAAAAAAGATGTTGAGACTTTGGGAAATCTGCAGAGAAGAGCAACTAAGATGATCAAAGGCCCGGAGACTGAAACAGATGAAGAACAGCTGCAGGATTTGGGTTTGTCTAGTCTAGAGAAAAGAAGGACTGGGGTGGGGACATGTTAGCGGTCTTCCAGTATTTGAGGGACTGCCACCAAGAAGAGGGGGTCAATTTATTTTCCGAAGTACTAGAAGGCATGGAAAGAAGCAATGGATGGAAACTAATCAAGGAGAGAAGCAGCCTGGAATTGAGGAGAAACTTCCTAACAGTGAGGACAATTAACCAGTGGAACAGCTTGCCACCAGAAGTTGTGGTTGCTTCATCACTGGAGGTTTTTAAGAAGAGTCTTGTCTGAAATGGTATAGGATCTCCTGCTTCAGCAGGGGGCTGGACTAGAAGGCCTCCAAGGTCCCTTCCAGCTCTATTTGGTTCTGATTTATTTATTCTGATTCTGACCTTCTGCTATGCTCAACAGAAGGATGGGAATCTGGTTGCTGTCTTCAGCAACCACTGTCACTTTCAAATTACTTTCAAGGACAATATCCCATGAAGCTACTAGCAAAAGGCAATCTAAGGGGTATTATGAGCTGAATAAATGTGTCAGGGCTTCCTCTATCTAGAAAGATTGTAGTTGGCATCAGCAGATGATGTCCACTCCAGTGGTGGGTTTCAAATTTTTATACTACCGGTTCTGTGGGCGTGGCTTGGTGGGCATGGCATGGCTTGGTGGGAGTGGCTTAGTAGGCATGGCATGGCTTGGTGGGAATGGCTTGGTGGGCGTGGCAGGGGAAGGATACTGTAAAATCTCCATTCCCTTCCCACTCCAGCAGAAGGTTACTGCAATATCCCCATTTCTTCCCGATCAGCTGGGACTTGGGAGACAGAAAATAAATGGGGATGGGGCCAGTCAGAATTTTTACTACCAGTTCTCCAAACTACTCAAATTTCTGCTCCCAGTTCTCCAGAACTGGTCAAAACCTGCTGAAACCCACCTCTGGTCCATCATGACATGGAGCATCTTTGCATCTCAGCTGGAGAAAATGAATTCCAGGAGAGGACAACCCTTTGAAGACCACCTGAACACTCCTCACTGAACAACCATGAATCCATCTATATGTCAGGACAAAACCTTATCAAATCATCTCCATCTTCCAATATATGGACTACCTCAGGAGTCACCTCTTGTGCAACTTCTTCCTAAATATTTGCCTACTGGGTAGTCCTCGGCTTACAACAGTCCCTTTAGTGACCTTTCAAAGTTACAACGGCACTGCAAAAAAAGGGACTTAAGACCGTTTTTCACACTTATGACCACTGCAGCATCCCCATGGTCATGTGATCAAATGCAGACACTTGGCCGCTGACTCATATTTATGACGGTTTGCTTTGCCCCAGGGTCACGTCAGCCCCTGACGAGCAAAGTCAAGATTCATTTAACAGCCATGTTACTAACTTAACAACTGCAGTGCTTCACGGAACAACTGTGGCGGGAAAGGTCGTAAAATAGGGCAAAGTTCACTCCACGACCGTCTTGCTTGGCGACGGAAATTTTGGGGTTCCATTTTAATCATAAGTCAAGGACGGCCTGTATTAACAGTCCCAACAAAGAAGAGATGTCAAATCTTTTCAGAAGCTGAGGTAGCCTTCCACCTCAGGGAGATCTTCCTCCATTTTATTTTCACAGCAATAATCCGGTTGGACTGAGAGAACGAGATTGGCTTGAAGTCATCCACTGAATTTCCCTCGATGGGAAAAGATGTAAAACCTGTCTTAAGGATGACTTAACCACTCCCTGTGCTGCCTTTGAGCGGTTTATAAGGAGCACATCTCAGCTAAAGACTCCAAAAATGATGTTTGTGTCAATAAACAGTGGCCTCTGTGCCACATTCTGCCAAGGAACTATTCCATAAAATGACTTTATTTTCGATTTAAGGAGGAGGAGAGGGAGGAGAAGTCTACTATTAGCCTGATTCTAAAAGCTTCTTTTAAAATTGTAGGCACCCACGGGAACTTTTAACGTTATAATTTCCCGTTATGAATTCATTTGTTTTCTCCCTACCCCCCGTTTCTTCTTATGGCTTTGACGGAAAACAAAAAAATACACATCGGCTTAACACATGTGACAGAATTCAAGAAGAAAATCGTAATTGCATAGAGACATAAGCACAGAGAGAGAGAGAGAGAGAGAGGTTAATGTCACATACTTTCGGCAATCAGTTTGCTGTTTACTGAAATTTGTAATTCAATCTCTGCCAGACCAGCTGCCACACTGTTCGCTACACACACAAGAGCCACAAGTGCTCCCTCTTGCAGTTGTTATTGCCAGAATATGATACTCAGCGTGTGATTAATACAAGGCAAAGGGACTTAATTCCATGTATTGTGAGAGGCAGTCTGCGTTTGTCCCCGGCTTTTATTTTCTTTATAATGATGGCACATTAAAATGATTCTCTCTAGCTCTTGGAGAATTAATTCCATGTGGAATGAAAAAAGGGAAAAAAGGGATGGGGGGGGGAACCGGACTCCGTGATAATAATGCGTTGTGCAAAAAATGTGACACTGTGTGAAGCTTCATTGGATGCTCATAAGGATACAATGTCCTTCCGTTCAAAGGAACTGTTTTGATCAGCCGGCAGCCTGCGGAGCTGGCAGTAGAGTCGGACAGTGAGGAGGCTGGGGAGGAACATGGGTCAGTCCTGGAGTCTGGGGAAGGCTCGGATGAGGGCTCTGCATCGGAGGCAGAGAGGGGGCCAGGGCCATCTGGGAGTTATGTGCTGACTCCGGAGCCTCCAGAGTTTGACGTCAGCGAGCAGAGGAACAGGGGGAGCCTGTTCCCAGTGCGCGCATGCACAGAGCTGCCAGAAGGCAAGAACAGTTGACAAAAGGGGTGACTCGGGAGTAAGGCTTGGAGATGATTGGCCCCTTCCATAAGACATAAAGGAGGAGCAAAGGCACGTGAGCCTTTGTAGGAAGCAACTTTGTTCGGGCTGGTCGGTTTAAATTCTGAAGCTCCGTTTTGACTCTGTGCTCCATGTGGCCTTGCAAAGCTAATTGCTAATTAGGTCTTTGGCAGCGCGTCAAGGGAGATAAAGGTGGGTGCTTATCAGCCTTATCCCGAAGAAGTGTGGCAGACTTCTGTCGGACTCTTTACGAACTATTTGTGACTCATCACAGCCTGTGAATGAACGGAATTCACAGCCGTTGAAATAAAAAGAGGGTTTTGGGAACTAATTGTGTGCTTTTTACTGTCTCAGGAAGCCGAGGTCAGAACAGGAACTGCACAAATGCTCGTTCTTAGTGATGTGTATCGTGTGGCTCCATCTCATTGGTTCAAGACCTGCAAACATACCATCAAATCCGAGGGGCCCATGGTGCTCTCTTAGCTTGGCGGTTTTCTTGCACTGATGAATGACTGAAATGTCCACAAGAAAATCTATGTGTGTTTTCCCTCCGACAGGATTCAGAAAGTATCTTTGTTTTATGTTAACTGGAGTGATATGTTTGGAAAGATGAAAAATGGTGGACACCTAAACTCTCAGTCTCACAAGATACTCAAATCAGCTATGGATTATAAAGTCATCGATAAAGGAAAATATTTGCTAGTCACTGATATTACCTAGTTTGGGTAATGAAATGTCTGCAGAAAACAACCAAGCTCAGAGAGCAACAGGGACCTCACAATCCTCCTCCTCTTCCTCTTCCTCTTCCTCTTCCTCCTCCTCCTCCTCCTCCTCCTCCTCCTCCTCCTCCTCCCAATCCCCATTTCCTTCTAGTACTGATGATATTACCTAGTTGGGTAACAAAACGTCTGCAAGAAAACAAGCAAGCTCAGAGAGCCCCAGGGGCCCCATAGTCCTCCTCCTCCTCTTCTTCCTCCTCCTCCCTGTAAACCCAATTCCCTTCTAGCACTGATGATATTACCTAGTTGAGTAATGAAACATCTGCAAGAAAGCAACCAACCTCAGAGAGCACTAAGGGCCCCTCATTTCAAATCTGAGCTACAAAAATTCTCCTTGATTGTCAAATCTATCTCTGAACAGAGAAGAAAGGGGGAGAAACCACACAGAGAGATGGGAAATTGGGTGCAATATATAAAATGATTATGATGATCTGTTGCACAGTCAGCAGATGTTTAGACTGGATTTAGCATTTCTATCCACCTATCAAGTCCTGGGATAAGACAGGTGTGGTGGTCTGATAGCAATAGCACTTAGACTTATATACCGCTTCACGGGATGTTACAGCCCTCTCTAAGGGGTTTACAGAGTCAGCCTATTGACCCCCAACAATCTGGATCCTCATTTTACCCACCTCGGAAGGATGGAAGGCTGAGTCAACCTTGAGCCTGGTGAGAATCGAATTGCTGGCATTAAAAGGTCTCATTGCAGGATGTAAGCTATTCCAACTAAAGCTGCCTTTTGCAATTGACTGATGGAGATTTTGTCAATGCCGATGGTGTTCAAGGGATGCTCCAGATGTTTTGGGATTGCATCCAAGATCCCTATAACTATTGGTGCCATCTTTGCTTTCTTTTGCCACGGTCATTCTACTTCAATTTGCAAACCTTTATATTTTGTGATTTTTCTCCAGTTCTTTCTCTTCTATTGTTGTTGTTGATTGCCCCGTCAGCCAGAGTTTAGACTAGATTTGGCATTATTCTCCACCTATTCTGTCCTTTCTAAAGGCCTAGGGTAGGCAGATGTTGTTTGATGGTGTTATTATTATTTTACACTCCAGTTGGACAGATCCCTACACAAAGTATTCTAGGAAACACTTTCCCTCAGTTTATTCAGCATTGCCAGGGGAAACCATGTGCTGCTATAATTTTCTGGCAGAATTGCTACATCAAATGTTTGAAAAGAAAAACAGAAAGAAGGCATGGGTTTTCAGCAGCCATCACTAAGGAGTTTATTTCTCTGGTGGCACTAGACATTCCAAAATACCAAAAACCGAGTTGAGGACATCCAAGAAAAGAGGACTTATCTGGAATTTGAGGTCACTTAAATTATAGGACGATCTTTGTCTTTGAATAAATCACATCCCACGTGCCCACCACGTGCCCACTAGAAGACCAAGTAAAACATTTTTACTTTTACAGGAGCTGAATAGAGTAGAGTAGAGTAGAGTAAGGAGAATAGAGTAGAGTAGAGTAGAGTAGAGTAGAGTAGAGTAGAGTAGAGTAGAGTAGAGTAGAATAGAATAGAATAGAATAGAATAGAATAGAATAGAATAGAATAGAATAGAATAGAATAGAATAGAATAGAATAGAACATATGGAAGGGAAGGGAAGGGAAGGGAAGGGAAGGGAAGGGAAGGGAAGGGAAGAGAAGAGAAGAGAAGAGAAGAGAAGAGAAGAGAAGAGAAGAGAAGAGAAGAGAAGAGAAGAGAAGAGAAGAGAAGAGAAGGTAGGGTAGGGTAGAACAGAACAGAACAGAACAGAACAGAATAGAATAACAGAGTTGGAAGGGACCTTGGAGGTCTTCTAGTCCAATCCCCTACTTAGGCAGGAAACCCTACATCACTTGAGACAAATGGTTATCTAATCTCTTCTTAAAAACTTCCAGTGTTGGACCATTCACAACTTCTGGAGGCAAATTGTTCCATGGATTAATTGTTCTAACTGTCAGCTGAACGAGATTTGCATTGCTTTTAGTACACAGGGAAGCCGTTAAGTAAAATAATTTTTTTAAAAAATTGTGCCACAAGCTGCAGATCTGGGAAATATTATTTTGGGAAGAAGTCTCATTAAATGCAGTAGGGACCCGCTTGCCTTATAAATATCCATAAGGACTGGAAGACCGAAATCACATCCCGCCTAAGTGCATTTTCCATCTTGAATTGCTATTGATTTTCGACATTGCCAGATGAATCTAGAGATTTCCGCTCAGGAGAAATGACACTCAGGAATTCAGAAAGAACCAGCGTTAAGGAGGTACATCTGTGCAATCCACCGTTTTCCAGTGCTTCGAAGAAATCACCAATTAGTTCAAGCCCAAGACAAGTTTCTATTTCACCCCTTGGTCTTTTCGAACATATGGAGGGAAAAAAATGAAATAGCAATACAATTTATTGGGATGTAGAGACAATTATACGGGGTCCTTGATGCTCTCAGAGCTTCGTTGTTTCCTTGCAGGCATTTCATTACCAAACTAGGTAACATCATCAGTGCTAGTGAGGGCATTGGTCAAGACACTGATGATGTTGCTTACTTTGACGATGAAATATCTGCAAGAAAACCACCAAGCTCATAGAGCACCAAGAGCCCCACAGTTCAACCCTGTGCTGCAAATGTTCTCTAGAGACAATTATATTCCTAAATGGCCTACAGCACTTGAGCAACGCAAGCAAGAAGTCCTGCCAATAGAAAATATACAAAATATGGCACTTTTTCGGGGGAGCCGTGGTGGCGCAGTGGTTAGAATGCAGTATTGCAGGCTAATTCTGCCAAGTGCCAGCAGTTCAATTCTCACCGGCTCAAGGTTGACTCACCCTTTCAAAGTCGAAGATCCAGATTGTTGGGGAAAAGAGGCTGACTCCGTAAACCACTTAGAGAGCGCTGTAAAGCACTATCAAGCGGTATATAAGTCTAAGTGCTATTGCTGTTGCTATGAAAAAAACATTCCCACTGCCAGGAGTTCAATTCTGACCGGCTCAAGGTTGATTCAGCCTTCCATCCTTCCGAGGTCAGTAAAATGAGGACCCAGATTGGTGGGGTGAATACGCTGACTCTGTAAACTGCTTAGAGAGGGCTGTAAAACACTGTGAAGTGGTATATAAGTCTAAGTGCTATTGCTATAAAAACTATTCCCACTGCCAGGAGTTTGATCCTGACCAGCTGTAGCTATTGTCCTTCCTTCCTTTCTTCCTTCCTTCCTTCCTTCCTTCTTTCCTTCCCTCCCTCCTTCCTTCCTTCCTTCCTTCCTTCCTTCCTTCCTTCCTTTCTTCCTTCCTTCCTTGCATTAGTTAGAATACAGTATTGCAGGATAATTCTGCCGACTGCCAGCAATTCGATTCTCACCAGCTCAAGGTTGACTCAGCCTGCCATCCTTCCAAGGTCAGTAAAATGAGGACCCAGATTGTTTGGGGGCAAGAGGCTGACATTTGTAAACCGCTTAGAGAGCTGTAAAAGCACTGTGAAGCGGTATATAAATCTAAATGCTACCTTTATTTTTGTTCGCGGTATTCTTCTATTAACTAATCCTTCTGAGTTTTCTTTCCGCCCCCAAAAAAAGCTAACGCTAAAAATCACACTGATCCAGGATGAAAGTCTATTTTGCAAGCATCTGCATCTGCCCACGGGCCATCCAAGGCCTATCTCGGGTTTGTCTCGTTTTCAAGCTTCACCTTCCCAGCCTCAAGGGCTTCCAAGTATGGATTATTTGAGAGATTCCTGATAGGATGCTTTAGGGCTGCAACGCAACCCTTTTTCATTCCAGAGTTAAATATTACTCACTGCTGACTAAGTGTAATTATGGATCTGGTTGATTTTTATAACCAACGACTTGTAGTGCTGACATGCCGTCACATCAGCCTCTCATCAGGGGCCCAAGACGACTAGAAACTTGCTGGTTTTTCACATGCCTTTCCCAACACAAAACAAAAAATGAGCAAATATTATATCTTGAGGGCTCCTGCATTGGAGCTGAAAGGCGAAAGGGATGCGATATGCTCCCTCCCACATGCTGGGGCAGACCAGGTGTCTCGACAGGAAAACACTTAATCTCTCCCCTGGCTCAAGCTGATGAAGGGAGGAGAACTTGTGGCTCAGAGGTTAATACAACTGCCTAACATGCAGGCAGTCCAAGTTCGAATCCTAGTAAAGGTATGGCTAGCTGATGAGAGCTAAATAGCTTGAAATAGATCCATACTAGTCTCCCTTTATTTCTTTATCAGCGAAATATAAATTTGAGATATGTATGTATGTATGTATGTATGTATGTATGTATGTATGTATACACACACACACACATACACACAAATATGTATCCCATATTGGGGCAGACCAGGTGCCTCGATAGGAAAACACTTAATCTCTCCCCTGGCTCAAGCTGATAAAGGGAGGAGAACTTGTGGCTCAGAGGTTAATACAACTGCCTAACATGCAGGCAGCCCAAGTTCAAAATCCAAGTAAGGGTATGGCTAGCTGATGAGAGCTAAATAGCTTGAAATAGATCTATACAAGTCTCCCTTTATTTCTCTATCAGCAAAATATAAATTTGGTATAAAATGGTTTGTCGTGAATGCGACTGCTTGAGGGCTCCTGGATTGGAGCTGAAAGGCGAAAGGGATGCAGTACGCTCCTTCCCACGTGCTGGGGCAGACCAGGTGTCTCGATAGAAAACACTTTATATATATTGTCAAGGGTGTGTGTGCATGTGTATATATATATATTGTCAAGGGTGATCCTGGAGCCAACTAGCTCTCTTCCTTCTGGTGTTGTTCATCCTTTCTTTCAGTTCTCTTTCTTGACCAACATAATAAAGTGATTTTTTTTCTCCTTTTTTTTTTTTTTTTTTTTGCTTCCTACCCTGACGCAACCCAGCGCATGTCATTAAAGAGCATTGCCATAAATCAGAAGAGGCCCCATTTATTCTCCTTTGATCTGCGAAGCCTGCATAAAAGAGCTATTAATTCCCCAATGGACTTGCGAGCAAGAACAACTGTACTTTCGGAGGAAGGGGGAAATATATATATGTGTGTGTGTGTGTGTGTATCAGAAGCCTTTTTTTTTTATCACAAATTCTCTCCGGCTTTTTTAACGGGAAGCGGGTGGGTGGGAGTGAAACATTTCACGGTAGACCTTCTTGGAGGTGGGTAACTCCTGCGAGAAATGGGGGGGGGAGAGAGAAAGGCGTACCTTTCTTTTTACAACCGGTTGATAATCGAAGCTGAAATGACGGAAGAAAAGCTAATTTTGCAAGTGGGGAAGGAGGGAATCCATGCAAAAGCGAAGGAATAAAAAAAGAAAGATTGACTGCCAATCCGGACGTGACAAGAAAGGAAAGGGGGGTGTCAACCCTTCTGCTGCGTTTCTAGCGCAAAGTCAGGTTGCCCCCCCCCCCAAAACTCAAGTCTCCAGACTGAAGTAGGTAATTTAAAACACCAGAACAGGCACAGATGGAGAGAGGAAAATCTCTGATGCTTTTATTGCAAACAGACTGCCTTGTCGTAACAGAACTCGGCTCGGACAGTGAGTGAGTGATAGACTTGCAAATAGGAACAAACAAGCCAGAAGTCTCTTCGAAGGGTTTAGTTACATGTCCTTGCTCGGTATAGAAAAATCCTCTGTCTGCTTCGGGCCCTAGAAGCAACTACGGGCTGAATGGACTGGAAGGCATGGTCCCAATTTTGTTTTTCCAAAGATCTCTGCCTTGTGCTTTCTACACAAATTGTGAAGACACTGCAGAGAAAAAAACAAAAGGCAAATGCTTAGGAAAATTGACAGAATAACAGGGTTGGAAGAGGCCTTTTCAGGCAAACGATTGTCCGGTCTTTTTTTTAAAAACCTCCAATGACGGAGAACCCACAAGAGTCAAAGAATAACAGAATGACAGTTGGAAGGGACTTTGGAGGTCTTCTAGTCCACCCTATACCATCCCGGTCAAATAACTGTCCAGTCTATTCTTGAAACCCTCCAGTGATGGAGCATTCACAACTTCTGGAGGCAAGTTGTTCCACTGGTTAATTGTTCTCACTGTCAGGAAATTTCTCCTTATTTTTAGGTTGCTTCTCTCCTTTGGTTAGTTTCCATCTGTTGTTTCTTTTCCTGCCTTCTGGTGCTTTGGTGAATAGATTGACCCCTTTTTCTTTGTGGCAACCCCTGAGATATTGGAAGACTGCTATCATGTCACCTCTACTCCTTCTTTTCATCAAACTAGACATACCCAGTTCCTGCAACCGTTCTTCATATGTCTCCAGGCCTTTAATCAGCTTTGTTGCTCTTCTCTGCACTTTTTCCAGAGTCTCAACATCTTTTGTATAATGTGGTGACTGGAACTAGATGCACTATTCCAGCTGTGGTTTTACTAAGGTTTTATGTTGTATGTGCCTTTGAAAAGTAAAGCGTCCTTGCTATTCTAGATCATACTATTAAACGCAGGGGTGGGCTTCAAAAATTTTAGCAAGGGATTCTCTGCCTGGTTGCTGAGTGGGTGTGGCCATGGTGGGTGTGGCCTAGTCAGCGCCCTGCACCACGGGGGGGGAGCATTTTTGCCCTTCCTGGGCTCCGAAGGCTTTGTTCAAGCCTCCGGGAAGGCGAAAACGGCCTCCCCAGGCTCCGGAGGCCCTCTGGAGGCTGGAAACAGGCCCGTTTCCGGCCGTCCCGGCCTTCTACTAGGCCCGTTTTTCACCCTCCCCAAGCCTCCACACCAGTGGTGGGTTGCCCCCGGTTTGGATCGGTTCTATAGAACCAGTAGTAAAACCGGCAGGAGGCTCCACCCACTGACCCTGACATCATCAGAAGCGATCTGGGCATGTGCAGAAATGATCCCGTTGTGAACCGGTAGTAAAGATAAGTATAACCCACTCGTGCTCCACACACACCCTGCACTTACCTACATCCAAAACGGGCCGCGTGGGGATTCCTGGAATGGGGTGGGTGGGGCCAGCCAGGAGTGGGAATTGGGGGCTCTCCGAACTGCACAGAATCTTAGCTAGAGGGTCTCCCAAACCCCTGCAAACCCCCAGTAGCCGACCCATGATTAAACTACTATAAATGATTCACCAGCCCTTCTCAAGAGCTGAAGAATAAAATACTCACAGAACTTTTGTTTCCGGGAGGTAAACATTTTGAGATCGAAATTTTTAAAAAAGCGTTTGGGGAAGAAAAGGAAAAACTGTTATCAAGAGTTTTTTTTAAAATAAATAAATAAGAAAATTTGCTTTCAGATTCCACTCTAAAGGCTGGCAGAGGTTCAAGCTACGAGTGAAACGTTATGCAAATTGATCTGCCATTCACAGTAATTTAAATCTAAATTCATCACGCATCATGAATTCATTAAGGTAAACGGTTATATGAATACTCAGCAAAGTTACCTGACTGATAACTAATTAATCTTCACACCACCTTGATCTGAATCCTCTTCAAAACTCTACCCGGACTTCTTTTTTTCTTTTTCCCATGCCTGAATATTTACCTTGACGTTAGTTTGATTCCTTCCTTTTCAACTTCTTTCTCTCCAGGGAGGTTTAGAACTCAAGGAATGAGCCATGTTCCACTTGATAACTAGTTGAAAACACTAGGCTTGAAGTTATAGTAAACCTGTTTCCCCGAAAATAAGACATTCCCCTGATAATAAGCCCAATCGGGTTTTTGAGCGCATGCGCTAAAATAAGCCTCCTCCCCAAAAATAAGCCCTCCCCAAAAATATTTAAACGCAGAGCTGGAAATCAGGTAAGACGGCAAGAGGATCCCCATCTTGCTCCACGCGCCCCAAAATAATAAGACCTCCCCGAAAATAAGACCAAGCAGTTATTTCGAGGCTCAAAAAAAAATATAAGACAGGGTCTTATTTTCGGGAAAACACGGTAGTCCTTGACTTACAACAGTTCATTTAGTGACGTGATCGAAATTCAGACACTTAGCAGCTGGTTCATAATTGTGACGGTTGCAGTGCCCCCAGGGTCTATGTGATCCCAGCGGTGAAATTCAAATTTTTTACTACCTGTTCTGTGGGCGTGGCTTGGTGGACATGGTGTGGCTTGGTGGGCGTGGCTTGGTGGGTGTGGCAGCGGAAGGATACTGCAAAATCTCCATTCCCACCCCACTCCTGGGGGAAGGATATTGCAAAATCTCCATTCCCACCCCACTCTGGGGCCAGCCAGAGGTGGTATTTGCTGGTTCTCCGAATGACTCAAAATTTCCGCTACCGGTTCTCCAGAACCTGTCAGAACCTGCTGGATTTCACCCCTGTGTGACTCCCTTTTGTGACCTTCCGACAAGCAAAGTCAGTGGGGAAAGCCAGATTCACGTAACAAGCGTGTTCCTACCTTAACAACTGCAGTGATTTAATTGAGTGTGATGTCTTCATCACTACACCAAACTAGATCCCTTATATTATAGCTTTTACACAAATGTTTTGTTTCTGTTCATCCATTTAACATCCCAACTTGTCCAGAATGGTATAGGATTTCCTGCTTGAGCAGGGGGTTGGACTAGAAGACCTCCAAAGTCCCTTCTGACTCTGCTATTCTGTTATTCAAATGATAGGATGAATGACTGTTGCTAAGTGAAACATTTGTTAACTTAGTGTGCCCCATTCTGTTTTATGACTTTTCTTGCCGCATTTGAGGTAGTCCTCAAGGGATGATACAACTGAGCCCAAAATTTATGTTGCTAAATGAGACATTTGTTAAGTGAGCTTTGCCCCATGTTATGACTTCTCTTGCCACCGTTGTTTAAGTGAATCGTTGCAGTTGATAAGTTAGTAACATGGTTGTTAAGTGAATCTGGCTTCCGCATTGACTTGGCTTGTCCGACAGTCGCAAAAGAGGATCCCATGACCCCGGGACACTGCAACTGTCATAAATAAGAACCAGTTGCCAAGCATCTGAATGCTGATCATGTGACCATGGGGATGCTGCAGTGTCGGAGTGCGCACTCCAGCTTTACTACGTGAGACAACCCAGGAGCAATAACAGCAAACAGAGATTTGTAATAAATAGTGGTTTTATCTATAAAAGAATATATACTATACATAGATGTACTATAGGCAGAGGTCAAACAAGCAGCAATTACAGCAGGGAAGAACACACAGTGAGAGAGAGAGAGACATCCTAACAAGGCCTCTTATTATTATACAGGCTCTTAAAGGGATAACAGCCAAAAACCTTGCTGACTCATTCCCATCATTACATCATTGCATCATTGCACCAGCTGGTCAGCTCTTCAATCACTACCCTGACATGCAATGTTCATAAGTGTGAAAAAGGGCCATAAGTCCCTTTTTTCCCAGTGCCGTTGTAACTTTGAACGGTCACTAAATGAACTGTTGTAAGTCGAGGACTACTTGTAGCAGCAAAGTATTATTGCTCTTTTTAAGTATGGGTCCCCCACTAACCTACTCACCCCTCACACACACAAATACTAATTTTTTGTGGTGAAGTTTGTTATGGGAAGTTAGACTAAGGGTTGAATTTGTCTTTCCTCACATCCAAACATCTATGAGGAGAGGGCGATAAAACAGTGATTGTGATTGTGTAGTCCAGGGCGATAAGAAAACACATCAAAATGATGGTTGTGGTTGTGTAGTCCCAACCACTAGCTTTGCTTTTTTTTTTTGGACTGCCCTCCCTTCCTCCAGGAACACCCCTGTTCTTTAGCCCGATCTTCTGCAAAACCCTTTCTCGCGTTTCTCTTTTCGGCCAGTGGATCTTAGGAGAATAAAGGAAACCGGGAATTAAAAGAAGCCAGCATATTGCAAATAGATTTGGAGGAAGGGATAGAAAGAAAGAAAAAAGCCCAGGGAACAGAAGATGGGATTTTATTTTATTTTTTTAAGAGATTTGAAGCAGGTGTGTTAAACTACAGGTCATACGGGGAGGTATTTCTGCATTTCTAGCCAGCTGCAACTTTAACATCTGAATGAGTGGCAAAGCCCATTTTTAAAACCCTCTGAATGAAACAAAATACGCAATTAACATCCATCAAAGCACTTTCCCAAGCTTGTAATTAGCGGA
Source organism: Pantherophis guttatus (assembly GCF_059756535.1). Lineage (NCBI taxonomy): Eukaryota > Metazoa > Chordata > Lepidosauria > Squamata > Colubridae > Pantherophis > Pantherophis guttatus. The sequence continues at coordinate 128,220,671 of NC_142067.1, forward strand.
GAAGATGAAATGCAAACGCCTTTTGCCAACGAATGTCTTTACATATTGTCAACCAACACCAAGAGTTTATTTGTTATAAACCTTTCAGCCGATCATTTATAGCTTGCTATTTTCGGTTTCGGCAGGCGGGGTTGTAAGGTTCATTGGGACCCTTAATTTTGTAGGTGCCTAATTTCTAAGGCTTCAGACGCAGTCTCCAAAAGTTTCTTTAGAGCTCCTAGGACCATGATGGCGAACCTACACCATCTCCAGAAGTGGCACGCAGAGCCATCTCTCCCGGCACACAAGCCGTTACTGTTCTGGGTTCCGGCGTGCCAGCCAGCTGGTCTTCACGCACGCAGGAGTGCCAGAAACTGGAAAAGCAGCCGCTCGGTGCACATGTGCGTGCTGGGAAGATGATATTCCGGTTTCCGATTTACTCATGCGCACCGGCCCCCTAGTCTTCCGGTTTTTGGTGTGCATGCGTGTGCAAAGACCAGCTGGCTGGCGCACATGAGTAAATCGGAAACCGGAAGATCATCTTCCTGGCGAGCGCATGAGCATCGGGCGGCTGCTCTTATGATTTCCGGCAACCCCGTGCGCACTCCCGTTTCGACACTCGGTGCCGAAAAGGTTCTCCAACACGGTCCTAGGAGTAAATACTGGTATTCCTCAACTTACAACCATTCATTTAGTGACCGTACGAAGTTACAACAGGACTGAAAAAGGCGGCTCCTGTAACAAAATTTCTCACTTAGTGACATAAATTTTGGGCTCAGTTGTGGTCATAAGTCCAGGACTACCTACCCTGTTTCCCCAAAAATAAGACATCCCCTGATAATAAGCCCAATCGGGCTTTTGAGCACATGCGTTAAAATAAGCCCTCCCTGAAAATATTTAAACGCATGTGCAGCCAATCCCCACCATTTCCTCTGGTTTCCTCCATGCACCCCAAAATAATAAGACGTCCCTGAAAATAAGGCCAAGCACTTCTTTCAGGGTTCAAAACAATATAAGACAAGGTCTTATTTTCGAGGAAACACGGTATACGGAGTACTCATCAGTGGTGGGTTCCTCCTGGTTCGGTCCGGTTCGAGCCAGTAGCGGTGATGATATGACGTCACTGAACCGGTTCTCCCCGCCTGCCCTCCCCCCCCCCACCCCCCCCACATTATTCTTACCTTTTATTTGGTCCCACCCCCAATCTATTGCTGCCTCCTGAGTCCCAGCTGATGAATAGAGGGAAAAAAACTGTTTAAACTCTTGCCGCGGGGCTTCAAAGGGCCGTCCTACAACTGATCGGTGTTAAAAGCAAACAAATGAGTTGGGTCATAAGTGCGAGGACAGGTCATAAGTGGGAGGACCTTCCAGAAATGACTCTGACAGCTAGCCACGCCTACCTAGTCACATGACCTCCAAGCCACACCCACAAAATAAGCCACACCCACAGAACCGTTAGTAAAAAAATTTAGAACCCACCCCTGGTACTCATCCACGACTCTTACAAGAGCTACCTACTACAACATAGGGCGGACAGATGTTAAGTTCCCGTATCCACACATCCAGAAGCATCTTGTGCCGATAAACCTCCACAAGAGGCTCATTTCTACTAATTAGCATCCGAAATGAAACATTTCGTAAAAGTAGCAAGAAAAACAACCCCGTTTTAACACCATTCCATATTTTCAGATTTCTTTTCTTTTCTTTTCTTTTTAAGATTTGCTGAATTATAGGGCTTGGTTAAAATGGTTAGCAGCTGCACCAAGGAGGAAAAGAATGAATGGCGAAGTGATTGCGTGGATGAAAAGATTTTGCAAATCGTCGGTACCATTCCTATCAGTGGCATTCTGAGAAATCTGCCCTTCCATCTGTCCCTCCTTTTTCAGGAGGTAAATGGACTTTCTTGTTTTTTTTCTTTTGAAGACGTTTCGCTTCCCTTCCAAGAAGCTTCTTCAGTTCTGAAAAAAACTGTTGAAGAATGGAAGGGTTTATGCTCCTTGCAGTCATCTGGTCATTAGTATTCTTTCTGAGAATTGTTGATGTCACTCGGAGTCCCAAAGTTGTATTTTCAAGAGGCAACTGGACTATCTTGTTTTTTTTCTTTTGAAGACGTTTTGCTTCTCATCCAAGAAGCTTCTTCAGCTCTGACTGGATGGTGGGGAATGGAAGGATTTATGCTCCTTGCAGACAGCTGGTCATTTGCATCCTTTTAGACGGTTGTTGAGGCCACCTGGAGGTTTACCTGTGTCCTCAGAGTCACCTGAGTGGTGCAAATGGTTCCTGTAGTCCACAATTTTTCCTCTGGAAATCCATTCCTACTCCCACACCATTCAAAGGGGGTTCATCCCAAATTGTATAGCTAAAAGTCTGTAGCGATTCTCTGACTATCCGATCAGAGATGAAGAAGCTCCTTGGATGAGAAGCGAAACATCTTCAAAAGGGGGGGGGAAACCCATAAAGTCCAGTTGCCTCCTGAAACAAGCACTTTTGGGACAATCGTGACCTGGATGACTGAGTATTGCTACAGATTTCCATAGGTTTTTTTTGAGGAGCTGAAATGGCTAAAATACGAGGTAGAAGCTGGTTTCCTTTGAGCAGGTTTCTCCTGAAAACAGTAGGATACGTCTGTGGATTTCCTGCCCATCTGTTCTCATTTGACAATTGTAAGAAGAGAGGAAAAATCTTGTGGGATCAGTTCAAGGTTTAAATTGCTTTATAAAGCCTTAATAAGGCCACACCTGGATTACTGCATCCAGTCTTGGTCACCAATTACAAAAAAAAGATGTTGAGACCAGCAATGAAATCCAATTTTTTTTACTACCAGTGCTGTGGGCGTGGCTTGGTGGGCGTGGTGTGGTGTGGCTTGGTGGGCGTGGCAGGGAAAGGATACTGCAAAATCCCCATTCCCTCCCCACTCCAGGGGAAGGATACTGCAAAATCCCCATTCCCTCCCCACTCCAGGGGAAGGAGACTGCAAAATCCCCATTCCCTCCCCACTCCGGGGGAAGGATACTGCAAAATCCCCATTCCCTCCCCACTTCGGGGCAAGGATAGTGCACCATCCCCATTCTCTCCCCACTCCTGGGGCAAGGACATTGCAAAATCTCCATTCCCTCCCCACTCCAGGGGAAGGATACTGCAAAATCCCCATTCCCTCCCCACTCCAGGGGAAGGATACTGCAAAATCTCCATTCCCACCCCACTCTGGGCCCAGCCAGAGGTGGTATTTGCCGGTTCTCTGAACTGCTCAAAATTTCCACTACCGGTTCTCCAGAACCTGTCAGAACCTGCTGGATTTCACCCCTGCTTGAGACTTTGGGGAAAAAAAAGTGCAGAGAAGAGCAGCTAAGACGATCAAAGGCCTGGAGACTAAAACACATGAAGAATTGGGGATGGCCAGTTTAGAGAAAAAAAGGACTGATAGCAGCATTCCAGTATTGGAGAACCCACAATTTCTGGAGGGAAGTCAATTCACTGATTAATTGTTCTCCCAGATAGGAAATTTCTCCTTAGTTCTAGGTTGCTTCTCTCCTTGATTAGTTTCCATCCATCTAGTGAAGAGAAGGACCAGGGGAGACAAGATAGCAGTCTTCCAATATTTGAGGGGCTGCCACAGAGAGGAGGAGGGGGTCAACCTATTTCCCAAAGCACCTGAAGGCCAGACAAGGAATAATGGATGGAAACGGATCAAGGAGAGACTCAACCTGGAAATAAGGAGAAATTTTCTGACAGTGAGAACAATCGACCCATGGAACAGAAGTTGCCTTCAGAAGTTGTGGGAGCTTCATCATCACTGGAGGCTTTCAAGAAGAGACTGGAGTGCCACTGGTCAGAAATGGTGTAATGTTTGGGAAAGGGGGTTGGACTAGATGGCCTACAAGATCCCTTCCAACTCTGTTAATCTGTTAAATCTGTTAAATCATTGCTTCTTGTCCTGCCTTCAGGTGCTTTGGAGAATAAGTTGACCCCTCTCTTCCTTGGGGCAGCCCCTCAAACATTGCAACACTGCTATCATGTCACCCGCTTGTCTGTCTTTTCATTAAACTGGACATATCCAATTCCTGCAACTGTTCTTTGTATATTTTATCCTCCGGTTCCCTAATCAGCCCCTTAATTCAGTATTAAGCAACTACACGAAGCCTGTTCCTTGCTTCCCCCTGTGCATATTCATCCTAATTCACCAAGCTGCCATTACTCTGCAGCGAACGTCAGACCCAGATGCTCATTAGCTGACTTGTGACCTTTTTCCCATCTCGGGGTGTTTAGAAGAATGTTGAATTATTTTTTTAATTATTTTTTTTCAGTAGATGTAGAAAGGCCCTTCAGTTCTGCAGAGGCCTCCCGTCCGTAGCCCCGTTTTTTCTAAAACTATTTTAATCATGTCCGAGGGGCTTTTTAGTGGTACATGAAAAAACCATAGTCGGGAGCCCTTCGTAAGGATGGGCTTGTTATTGGGGTGATAAATAATACTAAGTAGCTCATTAGATCACTGTTTGAGACCCGGTTTTTTGTGGCAGATGGTTTGAAGTCCCCCCCAGCCGCCTCCCACCCACCGCCTCCCCAAGCCTTGACCTCCTGCAGATGTTGCGATAGACAAAAATGCCACTCGTGATCAGCAATGAAAGGAAGAAAAAGCTCTCGTAATGTACCGTATCACTTCCAGTGGCAGGCTGGGCCTCTAACTGCATTTTTATTACTGTCGCTGACCTGCTCCGATTCTTCTGCGTTTCAAGAGTTATGTCAGCGATTGTGAAGCCGTTGAAAGGGAGAATGGAATCCGTGGGGTGGAGAAACATTATTGAGGGGGGGGAGGGAAATCAGCCAGTAGTAGATGAATGATTGTGGGGGGGTGGGGGGTGTAAGGAGTGAGCAAGTGCCACCGCTAGCAACGAAGAAACTAAGTAGATGCCATATATTGTCTTCTCAAAAGATATTCCGACAGCCTATTATAGTCCCCCCCTAATGAGGTTGTCATGCATTTCTTTTTATGTAGCTATTAAAATCTTGTCTACATCTGCTGAAGTTTGGCTTGGAAAGGGCGAGGCCCGGGAAAGGGAGTAGCTGGGGAGCCCTAAAATCCTCTTTGCTAGGGATGTCTTCGCTGTTTTATTTATTTATAGGTCTCCTACGTGACAGCAGGAGGTTGAACTAGATGACCTCCAAGATCCCTTCCAACTCTGTTACTGTTATCTATTCTATTCTATTCTATTCTATTCTATTCTATTCTATTCTATTCTATTCTATTCTATTCTATTCTATTCTATTCTATTCTATTCTAGTCAGTGGTGGGATTCAGCCAGTTCGCACCACTTCAGAGAACCAGTTGTTAACTTTCTGAACAGTTTGATGAACTGGTTGTTGGAAGAAATAATTAGGGCAGAGAACCAGTTGTTAAATTATTTGAATCCCACCACTGATTCTATTCTATTCTACTCTACTCTACTCTACTCTACTCTACTCTACTCTACTCTACTCTACTCTACCCTACCCTACCCTACTCTACTCTACTCTACTCTACTCTATTCCTTGTTGTAATGTGGACTCCGTGTGTCTGTGTGTACACATCTCTGTCTGCACATGTGTGCATAGCGCTAAGCATTATTCATTTGGGCAAAATAATCTCTGCCAAACTGCACGAACATTTGCTGAAGGACCAGCTAAGCATCTCATGAATGACTCAAAAGGTTTCGAACGGGATAAATTTGCGACGAGCTTTTTCAAAGATGTTCGTGAAGGAAAACTAGATGCCTCAGAATGCCGAAGGGAGCCATTTCAGCCCAAGAAGCACTGGGAAATACATTGTAAACTCTCCTCTGGTGTGTCCTTGATCTCCAACAACTCTTACACAGCTACCGCAGCTGAGACCGTGCCATCTGTGCCGTCTTTTAGGCCTAAACACCACAGAGCTAGGGAGAATCACAGTGGAGGAGATTAGCAAAGACAAGACCAAAAAAAAAAGGAAATTATTGTGCATACCAAAGGGAATGTGGATTCTACCCATCCAGCTTTTCAACTTGTTGGAAAATCGCCACATCTCCAGCTTGGCTATCACCTTATAACAGAGTTGGAAGGGACCTTGAAGGTCTTCTAGTCCAACCCCTTGCTCAAACAGGAGAACCTACATCATTCTGCACATCTCTGTTCTGTCCCAGCTATGGACCCCAAAGAACGCAGCACACACAAAGTCCGTACAAACCTTAGTTTACTAATTAAGGAGTACTAATGAGCTTTCTTAGTACTTGTTCGAATACAAGTACATTTGAATCAGTCTTTTCTGAACAAGGGCTGTTAATTTAACTTCCTTAACAGCCGACAAGAATCCAAAGAATAACAACTCAATTCTGAGGCACAGTATTTCAAATAACCGTAATCTTACTGTGGTTGGCAGAATGCCCAGAAGCAATTTGCAGGAACACTGGTAAGAGAGAAACAAGAGCCAATCAAACATTTCTGGAATCAAGACACAAAGGAATATGAACGAAGTTGTTTCCTGCAAATTGCTTCAGTCGGCGTTTCTCCTTAAATAGGCTAAGGGAGTGGCCAATTAGCCCCAAGCCTTACTCTCGAGGAGACCTCCTCCTGAGGAGCCACTCCTGCCTTTTGGCAGCTCTGCGCGCCCGTGCATTGAGAAGAGGCTCCTCCTCTTCTTCTTCTTCACTTAAGGGAGCTTCTGGAGGTTCTGAAGGCCCTGGCTGAATCCCCGCCTCTGGCACCACATCTTCTCCAGCCTCCTCATTATCCAACTCGAGCGCCAGCTGCACAGGCTGCTGGCGCAGCACCACACCAGCCTCCTCGCTGTCAGAATCAGCTACAATCCGCACAGGCCGCTGACGGGCCACAACAATCTCCAGACCACGGGGGATGCCGCAATGGTCATAAATGTGAACAACTGTCATAAGTCACTCTTTTCAGTGAGTGTATGCAGGTAGTCCTGGACTAACAGTCCATTTAATGACCATTCAAAGTTTAGTGATCGCGTCAAAGTTGCAACAGCAGCAGAAAGGGTGACTAATGGCCATTTTTCACACTTATGACCCGTTGCAGCATCCCATGATCATGTGATCAAAATTCAGACACTTGGCCATGGTTTCACATTTATGACCGTTGCAGTGTCCCAGGGTCACATGATCCCCTTAGTGACCTTCTCACAAGCCAAGTCAACTGGGGAATCCAGATTCACTGAACAATCAAGTTAGTAACTTACCAACTGCAGTGATTCCCTTAACAACTCCGGCAAGAAAGGGACAAAACTCACTTAACAAATGACTCACTTAACCACAGAAATGTTGGGCTGAATTGTGGTCGTACGTTGAGGACTACCTGTACACAGCCTTATATCTCACTCCTTTGCCAGTCTGGGGATGATTGGTTTCATTGTGTTCCCCTCCAGATTGTGGTCGGCTAACCTGTGTATAGATCGCTCATGAAAACCATGAGATTCTGGAACAGGGCAACCAATTTTAGTCACCACATTACAAAAAAAGATGTTTGAGACTTTGGAAAAAGTGCAGAGAAGAGCAATTAAGATGATCAAAGGCCTGGAGATTAAAATATATGAAGAACAGCTGCAGGATTTGGGTTTTAGCTAATCTAGAGAAAAGAAGAATTAGGGGTAACATGATAGCAGTCTTCCAGTATTTGAGGGGCTGCCCCAAAGAAGAGGGGGTCAAATTGTTCTCCAAAGCACCAAAGGGCAGAACAAGAAACGATGGTTGGAAACTAATCAACCTGGAATGAAGGAGAAACTTCCAAACAGTGAGGATAATTAACCAGAGGAACAGCTTGACTTCAGAAATTGTGGGCTCTCCATCACTGAAGGTCTTTAAGAAGAGAGTGGACAGTCGCTTGTCTGAAATGGTATAGGTTCTCCAGCTTGAGCAGGGGCCTGGACAGGAAGATGTCCAAGGTCCCTTCCAGTTCGTTCTGTTCTGTTCTGTTCTGTTCTGTTCTGTTCTGTTCTGTTCTGTTCTGTTCTGTTCTGTTCTACTCTACTCTACTCTACTCTTCTCTACTCTACTCTACTCTACTCTACTCTACTCTACTCTACTCTACTCTTCATTCCATTCTATTCTTCATTCCATTCCATTCCGTTCCGTTCTGTTCCCTTCCCTTCCCTTCCCTCCCTTCCCTTCCCTTCCCTTCCCTTCCCTTCCCTTCCCTTCCCTTCCCTTCCATTCCATTCTATTCTATTCTATTCTATTCTATTCCATTCTATTTTATTCTATTCTATTAAGATATTCTGGATTCAAATTTTCCTAAAAACATTCCACAGCTTGACGCAGTCAAAGCAGTCCAACGATCACAAGGACTACCTTGTTAAGGCGTATTTTTCGCTGACTTCTCATCTCGATCTCCTTCTTTTCTTTTCTTTTTCCACTTTTGTTTGAAAAGATTGTTTTCTCCCCTACCCCATCCCACCCGGAAACTTCCATAACTAAACCAGTCGGAATCTCGTGCTTCCTCCCTTGTTCAGACGCCCGAATGCTTTCGCAGCCCTCGAGATACAAAGCCCTGGTGGGTTTCAATGACTCGTCCCCCCACCGGGCAGAGGGTCTTCACAATTGATGTAGGGGTGCCCCCCTTTTATGAAAGGGGGGGTGTTGTCTGGCAATGAATATATCAGATGCCAGGAGGCCGAGAACGGGACCCCTTCCTCTAATGAGGCAGATTGAAAATGGATGAATGCATCTCTGGGCACAATGCTTGGGGTGTCTGGTTTGTTTTAGTGAAACAGTAACCTCTTTTTCTCCCCCGCTTTGCCAGGGTAAATGCCAAACAATAGACTGGCGCCACATGAATCTATTATGTCTCGTGGAGCTTTGAGCTCAGGGTAGGACTGTTTAACCAGGCAGTGACACGAGAAGAATGACGGCCCTGCGACTAGCCAAGCCTGCAGCTGAACGCACAGATCTCATGGATTCACCCCGCCTGCCCCGTCATTTGAGCCCTTGATTGATACCTGCTCCTGAATTCGGGGAAGGTAACGCTCTGCTGAGGAGCACAACAGCAGGCCCTGACTGCAACCATCTGTCAGCCCCCAAAAAGTAGAAGGGGGAGGCGGGCGATAGGAAGGGAGGAGGGAGGAAAGATGGGGTGGGGTGGTTTTTCCTTCTTCTTCTTCTTCTTCTTCTTCTTCTTCTTCTTCTTCTTCTTCTTCTTCTTCTTCTTCTTCTTCTTCTCCTCCTCCTCCTCTTCTCCTTCTCCTCCTCCTTCTCCTCCTCCTTCTCTCTCTTTCTTCTTCTTCCTCCTCCTTCTCCTCCGCCTCCACCTCCTCTTCTTCTCCTTCTCCTCCACCTCCTCTTCCTCATCATCCTCTCCTTTTCGTTCTCCACCACCTCCTCCTCCTTTTCCTCCTCTTCTTCTTCTTCTCCTCTTCCTCCTTCTCCTCCTCCTCCTGCTTCTTCTTCTTCTTCTCCTTCTCCTCCTCTTCCTCTTCCTTCTCCTTCTCCTCCATCTCCACCTCCTCCTCTTCTCCTTCTCCTCCACCTCCTCTTCCTCATCGTCCTCTCCTTTTCATTCTCCACTGCCTCCTCCTCCTTTTCCTCCTCTTCTTCCTTTTCCTCCTCCTCCTTCTCCTCCTCCTCCTCCTCCTTCTCCTTCTCCTTCACCACCACCTCCTCCTCTTCCTCCTCCTTCTCCTTCTCCTCTTTGCAAACTGACTAGAAAGTCCTGTAATTAATGCAAAGTTGTCATCAGGAAAATCAGACAAGTTTGTGACTCCAGCTAGTTCGCTCAAAGCTCTGCAGAGTTTATGTCCTTTGTCCTTATAAAGGGCCAGTAAGGTAGACCCTCTCTCTCTCTCTCTCTCTCTCTCTCTCTCTCTCTCTTTTGCAAAGCAGGAAGAAAATTCTACTAGCTACCATGAAAGCAGAGACATATTTGGAATATGGGATGATTTGTAAAGATGGACGGGCTGGCCACCAACTCTTGCCCGGACAGATAATTTTTGCCAACAAAGAAACATGTCTCTGGAGAGTCTCAATCATCCAAATCATGTTCATGCCAAAGGTGATTTGACCCAATGCAGCAAAACAGAATAAAAGAATTGAGTTGATTTTCAAAAGGACAGTTGTGTAACAACCTGTATGAAACACTAGCAAGGATTTCAGGTTAAATTAATTTGCTGGTCTTTCCAATCTTAGATCCAGCTCAGAAAGAGCTTTTTTTAAAAAAAAACAATCACAGCTAGATGAAACCTGGCAATTCGGGGTGACATGATAGCAGGGTTCCAATATCTCAGATGTTGCCACAAAGAAGAGGGGGTCAACCTGTTCTCCAAAGCACCTGAAGGCAGGAGAAGAAGCAATGGGTGGAAACTAATCAAGGAGAGAAGCAACCTAGAACTAAGGAGAAATTTCCTGAGAGTGAGAACAATTAATCAGTGGAACAACTTGCCTCCAGAAGTTGTGAACGCTCCCACACTGGAAGTTTTTAAGAAGGGATTGGACAACCATTTGTCTAATATGGTATAGGGCAGTGATGGCTCACTTTTTTGCCATCGCGTGCCAAAAGTGGGGGGAACGTGTGGGGGGTCGCGCGTGCATGTGCCCACACCCATAATGCAATGTGCCCTGCCCCCTTCCACATGCGCTTGCTCCCCCCCCCCCCCCGCTTTTGGCACATGATGGCCTGGTGGGCCCGGTAGGAATATTCTATTCTATTCTATTCTATTCTATTCTATTCTATTCTATTCTATTCTATTCTATTCTATTCTATTCTACTCTACTCTACTCTACTCTACTCTACTCTACTCTACTCTACTCTACTTTACTCTGCTCTATTTTATTTTATTAATTAGTTCAATTTTATTTATTTATTTTATTTATTGGTTCGATTTATATATGCCGCCCTTCTCCGGAGACTCAGGGTGGGTTACAATGTGTTAAGCAATAGCTTTCATACTTTTGTATATACCTGCTTAGTAGGGCTTTCGCCCCACCCCACCCCAGCAGTGTTCTTTTTTATACAAAGTCAGCTTATTGCCCCCACAATCCGGTTCCTCATTTTACCTACCTTGGAAGGATGGAAGGCTGAGTCAACCTTGAGCCTGGGGAGATTCGAACTTGCAGTAATTGCAGGCAGCTGGTGTTACTTAACAGTGCTTTAGTTCACTGCACCACCAAGACTCCTATTCTATTCTATTCTATTCTATTCTATTCTATTCTATTCTGTTCTGTTCTGTTCTGTTCTGTTCTGTTCTGTTCTGTCCTGTTCTGTTCTGTTCTGTTCTGTTCTACTCTGTATTCTGTTCTGTTCTGTTCTGTTCTGTTCTACTCTGCTCTACTCTACTCTATTCTATTCTACTCTACCCTATTTTCTATTCTATTCTGTTCTGTTCTACTCTGTATTCTGTTCTGTTCTGTTCTGTTCTGTTCTGTTCTGTTCTACTCTGCTCTACTCTACTCTATTCTATTCTACTCTACCCTATTTTCTATTCTATTCTGTTCTGTTCTACTCTGTATTCGATTCTATTCTACTCTACTCTACTCTACTCTGTTTTCTATTCTATTCTATTCTATTCTACTCTACTCTGTTTTCTACTCTATTCTATTCTATTCTATTCTACTCTACTCTACGCTACTCTATTCTATTTTCTATTTGTTTGGTCCTTCTTTATATTTAAGATTACTCCCATTTTTTTCCCATTGTGCTCCTTGACTTTCATTACTACAGCTTGCCGCTTATTTGCATTTTCTACCTGTCAGTGTCATCTGCCTACCTCAGGTTATTGATGCTTCCTTCCCCAATTTTAAAACCACACTCATCTTCTCCCTTCCCTCACTGTAGATTCAGCATATAGGTTCGATTAAAAATGAATGTGTGTGCAGTATCACAATGAATAGGGATCTGTATCACCACACCGAACAGAGAGTCCTCGGCTTATGACCGCAATGGAACCCCAAATATATGTTGCTAAGCAAGACAAATGAGACACTGCAAACCGTCATAAATATGAGTCCGTGGCCAAGCATTTGCATTCCTCTTTCCTCTTATTTTAGAATTTCAGTCTCGGCTGGGTCGAAATAATTGCCTGTGGATGAAATGAAAAAGCAGAGCAATGGATTTAAAAGGGTCTTTTCTGAATGGAACATGCATGTTTCAAATCATCTCTTAGATAAGGATTTAAAAAAAAAAAAAAAAAAAAGATTAAAAATAAATTGCTTTTGGCCAGACGAGATTATATCTATGCTTTATGCAGCGTTCGGCTAACAATCAGGGCTGCATCAGTTCTGGCTTCTTTGGGCCAAGATGCACAAATATGGTCAAAACCCAGTTACCCTCAATAGGCTGTTATCTAATCTTGAGACTATCTAGAAGTGTTTTCCCCTCTCTATTGTTGCCAGCATCTTCTCACCAATTTGGAGGTATGTGGAGTGCTGAATTGGTGAACCCAGAATGGGAACCAAACCCCACTACCTAGTAAAACTGATGATGTTATCTAGTAGGGTAATGAAATGTCTCCAAGAAAACAACCAAGCTCAGAGAGCACCAAGGACTCTACAATCCTCCTCTTCCTCCTTGTAAACCCAACTCCCTTCTAGCACTCATGATGTTACCTAGTTGAGTAATGAAATGTCTGCAAGAAAACCACCAAGCTCAGAGAGCACCAAGGACTCCACAGTTCCTCCTCATCATCATCTTCCTCCTCCTTCTCTTCCTCCTCCTCCTTGTAAACCCAACTCCCTTCTAGCACTCACAATGTTACCTAGTTGAGTAATGAAACATCTGCAAGAAAACACACCAAGCTCAGAGAGCACCAAGGACTCCACAGTTCCTCATCATCATCATCTTCCTCCTCCTCCGTCTCTTCCTCCTCCTCCTTGTAAACCCAACTCCCTTCTAGCACTCACAATGTTACCTAGTTGAGTAATGAAACATCTGCAAGAAAACCACCAAACTCAGAGAGCACCAAAGACCCCACCAACAAATGGATACTTGAACAAATCAATTTAGGGTTCTCACTCAAAGCACAAATGTCAGGTTCAAATTATCCTAGCTCAGGGGTCTGCAACCTTAAACACCCAAAGAGCCATTTTGACCCATTTCCCACAGAAAAGAAAACACCGGGAGCCACAAAACCCTTCCCGTGCCTGACTATTTCTTGAGCGGCCACAAAACTAGCATATGTAGTTGAATTAAACGCTCTGTTTTCTTCTGAAACTTTTCTTATCTTGGATTTATCCATGGTTGGCCTACCAGGGATTGAAAAGCTCAATAAATCAGGTTCTGGTGAGTGTCACACATTGGCGGTTGTGACGCATATTTTGAGTGACAAGGAGCCGCAGCAGAGGGATGAAGGAGCCACATGCAGCTCCAGAGCCGCAGGTTGTTGACCCCTGTCCTAGCTATTATGCTTAGCTCCTTTGGAATGAGAAAGAAGGGGATAACCATCAGTGAGGTGGACGGACTGAGTTATGATGGCAATGGGAGTACCATTGAAAGACCTGATGGACTATGTTTGGGACAGATCATTCTGGAAACATTGGAAGACTGTTATCATGTCTCCCTAGTTGTGTTTTTCATTAAACGAGACATACCCAGTTCCTGCAACCGTTCTTCATATGTTTTAGCCTCCAGTCCCCTAATCATCTTTGTTGCTCTTCTCTGCACTCTTTCCAGAGTCTCAATATCTTTGTGGCGACCAAATCTGGATGCAATATTCCAAGTGTTTACAGACTTGACTGCCTCTTCCTAAATATCTTTGTTGTTAGTTGCGAAGTCGTGTCTGACCCACCACGATCCCATGGACCACGTTTCTCCAGGCCTTCCTGTCCTCTACCATCCTCTGGAGTCCCTTTAAGCTCAGGTCGACTGCTTCAGTGACTCCATCCAGCCACCTCATTCTCTGCCGTCCCCTTCTTCTTTTGCCCTCCATTGTTCCCAGCATTAGGGTCTTCTCTAGGGAGTCCTTCCTTCTCATTAGGTGGCCAAAGTCTTTGAGTTTCCTCTTCAGGATCTGGCCTTCTAAAGAGCAGTCAGGGTTGATCTCCTCTAGGACTGACCAGTTTGATCATGAAGGGATCCTAAATGTATACACCAGGCCAATCCTGCCCAGGGCCTAACTTTCAAGCGACCAAGTTACCGAAAGATATTCAAAGCAAAATTTCACCAATGATTTCATTGTGTTTTAGATCCTGTTTCATTTGAAAAAATGCCGTTAGCCATTGTTAGCTCACCCAAGATGCTCCTGCTGGAGGACCCAAGTCCGAATAAAGAAATATATTAGCAAGAACCGATAAAAATAATCGAGGCAGGAACATGGAACATAGTAAATTCGGATAAAATAAAGACGGCTAACATTCTCTCAAAGTAATTAAAAAAATTCATCCGGTGGTAATGAAGAGCTGAAGTATGTTAGATTGCCTGAGAGGCTATCTAGTAGACACCAATCTTATAAACCTCCCTTTGCGGATTATAATTCAGAGACAATGTTCTAGAAAGCCTCAGATTACAGCAGAAGGGTTAATACCTACTTTAGTACAGCCACGCCGATCTCTTGAATCTATTTGTAAATTATTTCAATTACTCTTGATGTTTTGTTGGGGGAACTAAAATAATTGTTTTTAATATAGGATTTTACTCTACTGTGTTTTTATGGGGTTACGGGGTTTTTTTCAGTGGTTTCATTCCATTTTACAGGATGGGCTTAAAATGTTTTGTCTTCGTTGCCTTAAACCAGAGGTCTTCGAAGACCTCTGCCTTAAACCATCACGTTCTCTCTACAGAGAAGTCCTCGATTTACAACATTCGTTCAGTGACCATTTGAAGATACAATGGCACTGGAAAAAGTGACTTACGGCCATTTTTTTCACACTTATGACTGCTTCAGCTCCCCTGGTCACATAATCAAAATTCAGACTCGTATTGATGACGGTTGCAGTGTCCCCAGGATCACGTGATCTTCTTTTTGCAACCTTCTGATGACCCAAGTCAACAGGAAGCCAGATTCAATTAACAACTGTGTGACTCACTTAACAACTGTTGAGGAATTCGCAGAGTAACCCTAGAGTAGCAAGGGTGTGCACATGAAAGCGACTGGGAGCAGTTGCAAATAATCACAGCCAGCACACAGATACACTGAGTTGTGTTTACTTGAGGAAATAGTAATAAGGCACAGTCCAATGAACAATCCAGGTCATACACAGATAAAGCAGTAGATAGTAAAACAATAGTCCAGGGATATTCCAATAGCAAAGTCTTCTTACCAGTTGTCATAGTCATACACATTAAACAGTTGCAAACAGTAGCAAACACAGCAAATGGCAGTAACGGTCAGCAAAGAGCAGCAAAGAGCAGCAGAGAGAAACAAACCATGTTTCAAGCTCCCTCTTAAGGACATTGGCTACAGAGCAAACCAATCAGGACACAGTATGATGCAATTCAGCAATACAGTCTTAAAGCTATATTGAGGGTTTATATATTGCCAACTCAACAAGTTAGGTAAATTATCATTTCTAACAACGACTGCGACATGAAAGGTCGTAAAAGGAGGCAGAATTCGTTTAGCAATTGTCTCACTTCGCAACAGAAATTTTGGCCTCCGTTGTGGTCGTAAGGCGAGGACTACCGTATTGGCTTAAAATGTTCTGTCTTCTTTGCCTTAAATCATCAGATGCTCTATATCTCCTTCTCTGCTATAGTTCAGCTATAATAGACAAGGTTATAGTTGCAATTCTTTATAATAAGCACAAAGGCTACGGGTGTTTCATTTCTGCTAATGCATTGTGGGCAAGGATATATATATATATATATATATATATATATATATATATATATATATATATATATATATATATATATATATATATACACACACATATAGTCAAAATAATCACATACCAAGCAAAGAAAGATTTATGCTAGAGGCTTAGGTTATTTACAACTCGAAGTCTTCGGAATTTCTAATCCTAGCCCGTACTTCATTTCCGATGAACAATGTACATCATTAATCAGGGTGGCTGCATGGCATCTGCCAGGAAAAAAAG
Source organism: Pantherophis guttatus (assembly GCF_059756535.1). Taxonomy (NCBI): domain Eukaryota; kingdom Metazoa; phylum Chordata; class Lepidosauria; order Squamata; family Colubridae; genus Pantherophis; species Pantherophis guttatus. The sequence goes on from NC_142067.1 coordinate 128,236,636, forward strand.
AAAAAAAAACTTTTTGTCAAGAAACTCTTTGCCCACGGGAAGCAGAAATCCATCGTCCCCCTCCTGCTTCTTGGTGTTTTCAACATAGTGTTAGCTCGGAAAGTTTTCTCATCAATCTACAGCTATATCAGCCGGCTAATTAAACCACGGAGAGCCAGGGAGTCCTGGTGTTATATATTTTCATGCTCCGCTCCGTACGAACGTAGCTGAATGAATTACAGGAACGTGCAATCAAAGTCTCCAAAATTAAAATTGGCCCTATCATTAGGCAAGGCAAAAATGGGCACCTTCAGTAGCTGACGCATGAGGAGAAGCTGTGAGATTTAAGAGGAGTTATGTTCATGCCTAGCATAAGTTTTATGATAATGATTAGAATAGAATAGAATAGAATAGAATAGAATAGAATAGAATAGAATAGAATAGAATAGAATAGAATAGAATAGGAGTCGAGTAGAATAGAATAGAATAGAATAGAATAGAATAGAATAGAATAGAATAGAATAGAATAGAATAGAATAGAATAGAATAGAATTCTTTATTGGCCAAGTGTGATTGAGAATAGAAAATAGAATAGAACATAAAATATACAGTAGAATAGAACATAAAATATACAGTAGAATAGAATAGAATAGAATAGAATAGAATAGAATAGAATAGAATAGAATAGAATAGAATAGAATAGAATAGAATAGAATAGAATTCTTTATTGGCCAAGCATGATTGAGAATAGAAAATAGAATAGAACATAAAATATACAGTAGAATAGAGTAGAGTAGAGTAGAGTAGAGTAGAGTAGAGTAGAGTAGAGTAGAGTAGAGTAGAGTAGAGTAAAGTAGAATAGAGTAGAATAGCATCGCATTGCGTCGCGTCGAATAGAATAGAATAGAATAGAATAGAATAGAATAGAATAGAATAGAATAGAATAGAATAGAATAGAATTCTTTATTGGCCAAGTGTGATTGACAATAGAAAATAGAATAGAACATAAAATATACAGTAGAATAGAATAGAATAGAATAGAATAGAATAGAATAGAATAGAATAGAATAGAATAGAATAGAATAGAATAGAATAGAATAGAATAGAATTCTTTATTGGCCAAGTATGATTGAGACTAGAAAATAAAATAGAACATGAAATATACAGTAGAATAGAATAGAATAACAGAGTTGGAAGGGACCTTGGAGGTCTTCTAGTCCAACCCCCTGCTTAGGGAGGAAACTGTACCATTTCAGACAAATGGCTGTCCAGTCTCTTCTTAAAAACTTCCAGTGTTGAAGCATTTACAACTTCTGGAGGCAAGTTGTTCCACTGATTAATTTATCTAACTGTCAGGAAATTTCTCCTTAGTTTTAGGTTGCTTGTCTCCTTGATTAGTTCCCATCCATTGCTTCTTCTCCTGCCCTCAGGTGTTTCAGAGAATAGCAATGCTCCCTTCCGCTTAGCAATGGAAATTTGGAGTTCAATTGCGGTCATAAATTGAGGACTACCCGTGTACCATCACCATACAAATCCCATTTTATAAACAGATCGTGATACTACACACATCCGGAAGTTCTCAATCTTGTGACAGTAGCGGTGCATAATCCTCCTTTCCATCCAGAGGAAAACATCCTTTGAACTCCTGTAGCATTTCTCCAGGTTCTAATAAAGATATTGCCCAACCTCCGGCTTTAATTCTCTCTCTCTCTCTCTGTCTCTTTTTTTTTTTTTAAGAAAAACAGCATTTATGTGCTATTATTTGGGTCCAAATCCCCCTTTCGCTTAGAACGGATCTTTGAAACATTGCCTAACGGTTAAACGGCTTCAGTTCCACTCATTAGTCTTAGATTACTTAGTTTCTCCTGTAGCTTTGTTGCGAGCTAGTTATTATCTCCCTTTTCCCTTTTTCCCCCTTTGCAAAATGTTCGGCGAGAAACCGCCAGTGACTTTGCCTCCGCCTTCCTCCCCAAACCCTGTATGAATGGGCCCTCTTGTTTTATTTATATTAGGCGGAATAACCATCGATTCGCTCCAGATCACCGAATACCAAAAAGCATTAGAAAATTCATTAATAATGGCGAGCGGTGGGGGGGAGGCATTAACTTCTCCTTCGAAGCTGCTTTACTTTCAAATTCTTCCCGATGAATGACAGCCTCTATTATGTGCCGAGGCAATGCATCCACCTCTAATTTGCAAAGCATATTATCCCGGATCAATACAAGTGACAAAAGCCCTGGCTGACTAAAAGCAGCAATTCTGGAATTCGGGTGACATATGGTATAAATCCCACCGCCGCCGCCGTTTTAACCAGAGTGGATGAAATTTTCAGCACCTTACAGCTTTTACAATAGGTAGTTGTTCTGACTCGGCTCCCCAAACATGACCAACCCTCTGTACTTAATCACCAATTCCTTTATTAGGAGCGCTGGCAAAATGTCTCTTCTCTCACCACAGGCTAACAAGTCTGTCCAGCCGGAAGAAGAATAGTTGTCTGCCACATCTATTCATCTCTGCCCCCTGCCTTTTATCCCCACAGCTAGGGTGGGTCTTTGCTAGCAGCGGTGGCTCTTCCGGCCCATAGATTTCCACTGCTCTCCTCTCCTTTGCCCTCTGTGCATCCGTGCGTCAGGCACTGGACCCAGCTGTTCCTCCTCTTCCTCATCAGCCACCTCCAGACCTGGGGGCTGTTGAGTCTCCATCTGAGGCAGGGGTCAGCAACCCGCGGCTCTGGAGCCGCGTGTGGCTCTTTCATCCCTCTGCTGCGGCTCCCTGTTGATGGTTGGCTCCCTATTGCTGGTCGGCTATCCTCTGGGGTAGCCGCCCAGAGTCCCTTGGGAGTTGGGCGGCATAGAAATGTGACAAAATAAATAAATAAATAGATAAATAAATAAATAAATAAATAAATAAATAAATAAATAAATAGGGCTTTCGGTTAGGACAGGTAGAGGTAGGACAGGTAGACAGTTAAAGGGATGCCGCGCTAGGAGGAGACTCTATGATGGGGGAACTGGACTTCCGGTCGGCTCCAGAATTGAACGGGGGCTTCCGGTTAGGACTTTGTGTTTAAGATTGCCAACTCCTGATCTGAGGGCTCACGGACAGCCCAGGCTCCACCTCTGCCTCTCTCTCTCTTCCAGCTCCATTCCCTCTTCCCCTTCGGAGCTCTCAGGTTGCCTTGATGCTGAGCCTGACTCCCATGCCTCCTTCCTCTTCTTCCTCTGATTCAGCTGCTGGAGGGGCCGGTGGCCAATAAGACGCAACACTAGTATTATTACATTTACATTCGTAATGTATTTATTTATTTATTTATTTTATTTATTTAATCTAATTTTTTATACCGCCCTCCTCCCGAAGTACCCATATGAAATTTTAAAACAATTTAAAAACACATTAAATAATTTGGCCCCAACGTCATGAAAACAAAAACAACCCATTAAAATTAATGTTTAGGCCAACCCAGCTTGTTGGAACAATAACGTCTTGAGGGCACGGCGAAAGGTGCGTAGATCCGGGATCTGCTGTATCTCCGGGGGCAGTTCATTCTAGAGGGCGAGTGCCCCCACAAAGAAGGCTCTTCCCCTGGGTGTCGCCAGTCGACATTGTTTAACCGACGGAATCCTGAGGCGTCCCTCTCTGTGGGAGCGCACTGGCCGGTAGGAGGCTATCGGTAGCAGAAGGCAATCTCATAAGTACCCAGGTCCTAAGCCATGGAGTGCTCTAAAGATGGTAACCAACACCTTGAATCACACCCAGAAGACCACCAGGAGCCAGTGCAGCTCGCACAGGAGTGGTGTTACATGGGAGCGTGGTGTCGCTCCCATAATCACCCGTGTGGCCACATTCTGGACCAGTTGGAGCCTCCGGGTGCTCTTCAAGGGGAGCCCCATGTAGAGAGTGTTACAGTAGTCCAGACGGGAAGACACGAGGGCATGAATGACCATGCGCAAGGAGTCCCAATCCAGAAAGGGACGCAGCTGCTGAATCAGGCGAACCTGATAAAAAGCCCCACTGGCCACAGCCGTAACATGATCTTCTAGAGACAGCCGCGCATCCAGGAGGACACCCAAGTTATTAGCCCTCTCTGAGGGGGCTAAGATCTTACCCCAATAGTCAGCGATGGAACCAGCTGGCTATAACGGGACACCGGAAACCACAGCCACTCGGTCTTGGAGGGGTTGAGTCTGAGCCTGTTTCTCCCCATCCAGATCCGCACGGCCTCCAGGCACCGGGACATCATGTCAAGAGCATCATTGGGGTGGTCATGTAAACCCACGTACAGGATTGACCTTCCCAGATCTTCAAGGACAAAGAGCCATGCACTAAATTTCTATGCTCCACAGCCCTTGCAAATAAAAAGGCAACTCTGGAAAGCACAGGTAGCCCTCAACTTACAACCGTTTGTTTAGGGATGGTTCAAAGTTATGACAACACTGAAAAAAGGGACTTAGGACCATTTCACACTTGCACCCGTGATTGCATCACGTAATCAAAATGCAGACGCTTGGCAATCGACTCATATTTATGACAGTTGCCATGTGTTAGGGAATGGCTATTGCCTAACTGGTTGGGTTGGCAATATATATAAACCATCAATGCATGTTTGCAGTCAAAATGTAATGTATAGCTTTAAGAACTGTTTTATTGCATATGACTACAACAACTGGTAAGAAGACTTTGTTCTTGGAGTATCCCTGGATTGACAATTTAACTATCTTTATCTGTGTATGACCTGGAATGTTTATTGGACTTTGCTTTGCTTTTTCCTAAAAGAATATCACAACTCAGTGTGTCTGTGTATTGACAGTGCTTATTCACAATCACTCTCAGCCGTTTCTCATGTGCACAACCTTGCTACTCAAGGGTTACTCTGCACATATTCCTTAACACCATGTCCTGAGGTCAAGCTATATAGAACATGCGCAGAGAAAATTTTCATTCTGGGGAACCGGAGATTGCCTTTAAAACTATACAAAGCGTTTCAGAGCACATGTGGATACAGATTCATTAATACACCACTGGTAGAGTTACTCCTTAACTTACAACAGTTTATTTAGTGAGTTTTCAAAGTTACAACGGCGCCTAAAAAGTGACTTATGACTGTTTTTCACACTTAAGACCTTTGTAGCATCCCCATGATCAAAATTTGCAGGCTTGGCAACTGGCATGGACTTACAACGGTTGCAGGGTCCCACAGTCATGTGATCCTCTTTCACGACCTTCTGACGAGCAAAGTGAATGGGGAAGCCAGATTCGCTTAACAACTGTGTTACTCACCACAACTGCAGTATCCTTCCCCTGGAGTGGGGTGGGAATGGAGATTTTGCAGTATCCTTCCCTTGGAGTGGGGTGGGAATGGAGATTTTGCAGTAACCTTCCCCTGGAGTGAGGTAGGTATGGAGATTTTGCAGTATCCTTCCCCTGCCACACCCACCAAGCTATGCCCACCAAACCACATCCACAGAACTGATAGTAAAAAAAATTGGGTTTCACCACTGGTTAAGTATGTGTATATAATTAGTAAGCAGTAATGTATATTGAATATATAAGAGACGTGTTTTTTTTTTAACATTTTATATTTTAAATTACTAACATTACAAACAACATATACAATATTTCACCCTTTGCTATACATAAGAAAGGAAGATTTGGTTCTTTGGATATATTCTCATGATCGCCAAAATCCACGTTCTCGGGGTACAGGTACCGAAGCATCCAATTTTCCCAGCACATAGTCCACAAATGGTTTCCAAATTTTCCAGAAAATATCTTCTTTATAGTCACCATTTCTAATTTTAATATCACATGTCATTTTATCATTTAAAACTAATTTCCACATTTCACAATACCCTTCTTCTATTCTAAAATTCACATCTAATTTCCAATATCTGGCTATTATAATTCTACCCATTATAATCATAATTCTAATCAATTCTTTCTCATATAAGAGACGTGTTATATTTTGGAGATATCGCCAAGATGGTTCCACCATGTCCATCTTTTTTTAAACAATAAAGGTTTTAAAAAAAATAATAAGAATCACATCAAGGAAGATGGCCTCTGCTTTTCTTTTGTCAGCTTTCAATCACCTGCAAGGATCATCGAATTTCCAGTTTCATTTAAATTCTAACTCTGTAGGACCAACTCTTTATTGTACAAAGAAAGGATTGTCTCTCTTTTTTTTTTTTTTCCTGTTTCATTGTATGGAACATAAAATTACCTTGGAAAATAACGCAGCTAAAGAAATAACAAACAATACCGTCGGCTGCACGGTGGACTTTCAGAATTTAAAATCCTGAGAACAATTGCTTGAAAAGTATTCTTTTGATAAGTCGCTACTGGTCAAGTGGATTTTATGGCTATTGTCCCAGGAATGAAGGGGATTCATTGTGGCTTATTTTTCCTCTTTCGACGAATATAAAGAAGAATTTTATATAAACGAAAGGATCGTCAACAGCGAACAACCAAAGTAGCTAAGCCGGATCTTGACTCAAGTTTTAAGCGAGGAGGATCCTCTAGGCTTAATTATAAAAGAAGGAACTTGCGGTATTATTGTCCCAACATCACAAAGTTGTGCTGAGTACCACTCTAAAAATTTGTAGGCAACAGACGACACGAAAAAGAATCGTATTTTTCATACGTATTTTTCAATACAGCTACCGTATTTTTCGGAGTTTAAGACGCACCAGAGTATAAGACGCACCTTCGTTTTTGGGGAGGAAAATAAGAAAAAAACTGATTGGCAGGTGGATCGGCCTCCCGGAATATCCCCAATCAGCTGTTCCCAGAGGTGAATTTTAGCAACAACTTCCTTGGTTGTGAACTCTGTGCCTTGCCTTTTTTTTTTTTTTAATTGCTTTTTTTTTCTGCCTCTGCAACTTCTGAAACTCCATTTCAGAAAAAAACTTTTTTTTCCTGCCTCTGAAAGCCTCCGAAACAGAGCTTCAGAAAAAAAAGCCTCTGAAGCTCTGTTTGGAGGCTTTTTTTTCTGAAGCTTCGTTTCTGATGCTTTTTTCAGCCTCTGAAACCTCCGTTTGAGAAGCCGGGCGGGGCTACATTCGGAGTAGAAGATGCACCCAAATTTTCACCCTCTTTTTTGGGGGGGAAAGGTGTATCTTATACTTTGAAAAATACGGTAGGTAACTTCATCAGTGCTAGAAGGCAGCTGAGTTTTTAGGGAGGAGGAGGAGGAGGAGGAGGAGGAGGAGGAGGAGGAGGAGGAGGAGGAGGAGGAGGAGGAGGAGGAGGAGGAGGACTATAACTATGAGGTCCTTGGTACTCTCTGAGGTTGCTTGTTTTCTTAGTCTTGTACTAATACTAGCTAGTCTAGTATTTCTAAAGCAGAGTAAAGTAGCTTGGTTTGGCAGACAGTTCGTATTCAGACCATCAAAATTCACATATTGAGATCAATTATGACTTGTGAAGAAGCACTGATCATGATTTCCCAGTTCATTTGCAATGGAAAGCAAGATTCAACTGGTCACTTTCCCCCTTTGTAGGAAGGCTGAGGCAGAAATTGTCATGGTGGCAATTAATCCCATTCTGCTTTTGGGTAATTGCACGTTGATTAGAGAATGGATCGTGACCTTCCCTTGAAGTATACTTTAAGAAAATAAACCCGAAGATATATTTTCTAAGAAAAACTCATTTATTTGTTATAAAGAAAATAAAACATCTTACTAATCTAATTAGTTACATCTTGGCAGCTTTCCTGGCTACCTCTCTTGGCCGGAGAACAAAGAAAAGTTTTTGAGAAGAAGAAGGAATGTAGACATGCGCAGTAGTTACTGATAAGAACTTGGCAAGCTACGGTAAGTCTGAAAGTTCAAAAATAAGAGCTCATCTGGTAAATACAAAAACGCAGTGACAGAAATAGCCAAGGGTCATTCTTATATTCCTGTTCTCCCATTGCTAGTGTTTCAACTCAAGTCAAAATGACAAAATCAATCACATCATTCAACTGATCTCAAACAATATTGCATTGTTCACCACATGAAATATTGTCAATGACTTGGCTCTTGAAGAGTTGCTTCTGATGGATCATCTCCTTCACAATGAACCCATTTTGGTGAATCCATGGAGACTACATATTGATATGGTTGTCTCGAGAACTAAGTACACATGGTTTTGCAGTACCATTGGCCATTGTCAGAATAACAGTATTGGAAGGAACCTTGGAGGTCTTCTAGTCCAATCATCTACTCAAGTAGGAAACCCTATACTATCTCAGACAAATGGTTGTCCAATCTCTTCTTTAAAAACTTCCAGTGTTGAAGCACCAACAGCTTTTGGAGGCAAGTCGTTCCACTGATTAATTTGTTCTCACTGTCAGGAAATTTCTCTTAATTCTACTTTGGCCATCTCCTTGACTAGTTTCCATCCATTATTTCTTGTCTTGCCCTCTGCTGCTTTGGAGAATAGGATGACTCCCCTCTTCTTTGTGGCAGCCCTTCAAATATTGGAAGACAGCTATCATGTTACCCCTAGTCCTTCTTTTCATTAAACGAGACAAACCCAGTTCCTTCATATGGTTTAGTCTCCGGTTCCCTAATCATCTTTGTTGCTCTTCTCTGCACTCTTTCTAAAGTCTTAACAGCTATTTTACATTGTGGCGACCAAAACTGAATGCAATATTCCAAATATGGACTTACCAAGGCATTAAAAAGTGGCTTTTATAATCTAGAATAAATAATCTTTTAGGATTATTTCCCATGCTCTCTGTCTATCCTACACTCCATAGTAGTTTCACTACTACCAGTAGTAACCATGCCTGATCTTCTACATCTTTCACCTTTAAACTTACCTGTACATTTTATCGGTCCTGCTTGCTTACAGGTTCATGGCAGTATTGTATGGAATTAGATCAGAGCAGGGATGGTATTCACTTACCTTCGCTACCTATTTGCAAATGTGAGTGCACGTGCCACCTAAATGCATGAACAGAGGGTTTCGCGCATGTGCAGAGGGTAAAAAATGACATCAGGGCAGGTAGGTGAAGCCTCCTGCAGCCGCCACTACCGGTTTGCGCGATCCGGATAGAACCAGCTGAAATGTACCCCCTGCATCAAATGCAGATAATTTGTAAATAATCTAGAATCAAATGGACCGGAAACAACTCCGCTAACAATTGCAAAACTTCTTCATTAAGAATATGCTGCCAAATAACAGACATTCTTGGCTAAGAGTTAAGATTAAGTTAAAATGACAAACAATGCCATATGAAATATACTCCAAACGCCAACCGTTTGAAGTTAAGCATCCAGGGTAATTCATCTAGACCATAAAAATATAAAATAATTCTGTCATGGATTTTATTATAAGCAGTTTGGATATTCTGTTGCTAGCCAATTTTGAACAGCCCAGATGCTTGTCACAAAATCCACTTTACTGTACAGCCTTTTGTACATTACTGAAATTCCTGAAAAAGTGCTCTTGTGGGAGAAAATTACACTAACAAAGCCAGCACCTGTGAAATGAATTTTAAAAGTAAAGAAAGAAAATGAAAATAGAGAGGATCATGTGTGCCTATTGTAGGTCTTTGGTTATTCGGGTTTTCTCCCGCATAAAATTGGAAGTGTCTTGGTGAGATTTTGATGAAGTCTCATTCGTCATCTTCAGGCTAGTGTTTTCAGCTTCGTGCTTCTAGGAGCAATGTGTGATTGCAGCTGTTTCTTCCTTTTAACTTCCAGTGGGGATGTGAACTGATTGGGTGGGAGCTTGGCTGTGTTCTGATTGGGTGGAGGTGTGTTCTGATTGGTTGGGGGCTTGGCTGTGCTCTGATTGGATGGGGGGTTGGCTATGCTCTGATTGGATGGGGGTGTGTTCTGTTTGGATGGGGGCTTGGTTGTGCTCGGGATAGTCTGAGTTGCAGGGGGATTTGAGCTGGTGAGCTGCGTTGCTGTTGTTTGGCTTCATGTTTGTGGTCGTGCCACATCTCCATGGTGGGTGTCAGTGTCACCCCCCATCCAATCAGAGCACAGCCAAGCCCCCAAACAATCAGAAGACACCTCCACCCAATCAGAACACAGCCAAGCTCCCACCCAATCAGTTCACACCCCCACTGGCAGTTAAAAGGAAGAAACAGCTGCAATCACACATTGCTCCTAGAAACATGAAGCCGAAAACACCAGCCTCAAGATGACGAATGAGACTTCGTCAAAATGTCGCCAAGACACTTCCAATTTTACGCGGGAGAAAACCCGAATAACCAAAGACCTACATACAAACACCTGCGAAAACCTCAGAAAACGTATATATATTCTTGGTCCATTTTGCTTAACAATTACTTAGGAAGTGACCAGTGCCAAGAAAGTTTTCCTACTCTTTAAATGCTGGAATAATTGCAAACTATTTTGCGATTTTCTGCTGTTAATTTAAATAATAATAATTTGATCGTTGTAAAGGTACCACATCCAAAGTACTGGCCTCTACTAATATATATAGCAAATATATATTCAAGGATGCCTATAGATCCTTGTCTATGTGGCATTACAAAACTAAGAAAGAGTTACTTTTAAAATTTCAGTAAAGAAAGTTGTTTAAACTAGCACTTCTAGCAAACTTCAGGGCACAGTAAATTTGTTTTTTTAGGTTACTACAAGTTTCTGTGTTTATTTGCTACAAAAACATAGACAGTTTTAAAAGCCTAGTTGTGTTTTTTTTTTATTTCCTCCAACCATAAATTTGAGTACACACACAAACACAGACAAAAAACAAAACAATTTTCTCAAAACAAAAGGGAACTTTAGTATTTGGGAACAAAACACGCTTTTCCCTTTAGAAAAGCAATTAAAAAGTCGATATGAAAATAAGTTATTAATAAACAGTGTCTTGTAACCGAGTGGTCTACAGTCATGGAAATCTAAAAAGAATGCTTGTACAATATTTTCCAAAGAATGGCTTTACAACCTCAAGCAATTAAAAATGCATGAAGTAGATGCAGTTCCCATTTCTTCTTGCAGCTCTCTTTCCGCCAACCCCACCTCACCCCCCATAATTTTCAATAATTTCTAGCCCCTAAAGCTCAGAGCACTGAGCCACACACAAAAAAAATGAAATTGGCTGAAATTGGGATGTTCTTGGGTTTTTTCGGGGGGAGAGGGGGGGCTGACTGTGTGGGAATGAGCGTGACCGCAAAGGAATATTTTTCAATACATGGTGGAATCGTAGTTGCTTATAAACACTTTTTGATTTGGTGCCAGGAGCGGAAGGGAAGGGAACCACAAAAACCAGGATCCCATGCAGTTAAGGAAGCTTCAACATTGGTGTGCAGAGATTCCTGGAAACCAACCAGAAGATATACTTGTGAAATTTCAAGATGAACCAGCAGTGGGATTCAGCCGGTTTGGGTGAATCGGTAGTTAAATTTCTGGCCCCGCCCCTCCTTGCCCCACTCCTTCCAGGAGTCCCCACCTGCCCCATTTTGCCTCCCAGATAAGTACAGGGAGGCCTACTAGGCCCAAAACGGGGCACAGGGGGGTGCACCCCGCCTCCAGCAGCCCGTTTTTACACCCAGGAGGCTGCAGGGAGGCCTCCTAGGCCCAAAATGGGCGGCGGGGGGGCGTGTCTCCCCTCACGACCCATTTTTGCTCCCGGGGATGCAGGAGGCCGAGTACTGTCTGTCACACCTCCTGGCCACGCCCACCATGGCCATGCCCACCCAGCTGGTCATCAGGGCAGAGAACCAGTTGTTAAATTATTTGAATCCCATCACTGAGATGGACAGTCTCTCCATCATTCTGGCAACACCAGAGATTACATCATTCTGGATGAAACGTGCAAGTAATCTAAGAATATAGAATGAAGAAAAAAAAAAGATTTTGAGCAAAGGCCTTTCTTCACTTGGATTTAACCATGGTGCAAATATGCCTTGGTAACATCTTCCTTCTGTCATTCCCTGTAATGCATCCTTGAGTTTCTCCCCAGGTATATTCTTAGCTGCATTGACCTTAAACTAGTATTTTCCCCCTTATTCTGATATCATCCCAGGATTAATCCACACCACATCCAAGTGTGCATATGTATCGCCTCTCCTACGGGAGCTGCATTGGCTGCCGATTTGATTCCGGGTGCAATTCAAGGTGCTGGTTGTCACCTTTAAAGCTCTTCACGGCTTAAAGGTAAAGGTAAAGGTTCCCCTTGCACATATGTGCTAGTCGTTCCCGACTCTAGGGGCAGTGCTCATCTCCGTTTCAAAGCCGAAGAGCCAGCGCTGTCCGAAGACGTCTCCGTGGTCATGTGGCTGGCATGAGTAAACGCCAAAGGCGCATGGAATGCTGTTCCCTTCCCACCAAAGGTGGTCCCTATTTTTCTACTTGCATTTGTTACCTGCTTTCGAACTGCTAGGTTGGCAGAAGCTGGGACAAGAATGAGAGCTCCCCCTATTACGCGGCACTAGGGATTTGAACCGCTGAACTGCCGACCTTTCGATTGACAAGCTCAGTGTCTTAGTCACTGAGCCACCGTGTCCCTTCATGGCTTGGGACCAGGTTATCTGAGGGACCATCTCTTGCCGGTCACATCTACCCGATCCATCAGAGTGGGGAGTCAGGGAATGTTGCGGGTCCCATCCCTGAGAGAGATACACCTGGTGGGACCCAGAAGAAGGGCCTTCTCTGTGGTGGCTCCCTCTCTCTGGAACATCATCCTGCCCAGAGATTAGAACGGCCCCCACTCTGACTCTCTTCCGGAAGGCGCCAAAGACCTGGTTCTGCCAGCGGGCCTGGGGAACCCAGAGCAGGATGGAGCCCATTCAATGGCTTGTGTGATCAGCTGTCACCCAGGCGTGGGGTGGGAGGTGGGGGGTGATTTTGTTATATTGTTATATATTAATTTATTTGATTCTTTTTGTTAATTTTTATTGTTTTAAATGTGGTTTTATATTCTGTAAGCCGCCTTGAGTCGCCATGTGCGAATAGGAGGCAATATAAATTAAAGAAAGGAAGGAAGGAAGGAAGGAAGGAAGGAAGGAAGGAAGGAAGGAAGGAAGGAAGGAAGGAAGGAAGGAAGAAAGATATGGCATGTTTTTATTTTCTTGGTTGTTGTTGTTAGTTGGGAAGTCGTGTCCGACCCATCGTGACCCCATGGACCATGTTCCTCCAGGCCTTCCTGTCCTCTACCATCCTCTGGAGTCCATTTAAGCTCATGCCTTCTTCTTCAGGGACCCCATCCAGCCACCTCGTTCTCTGCTCCGTCCCCTTCTTCTTTTGCCCTCAATCTTTCCCAGCATGAGGCTCTTCTCCAGTGAGTCCTTCCTTCTCATTAGGTGGCCAAAGTATTTGAGTTTCCTCTTCAGGATCTGGCCTTCTAAAGAGCAGTCAGGGTTGATCTCCTCTAGGACTGACCGGTTGGATCGCCTTGCAGTCCAAGGGACTCGCAGGAGTCTTCTCCAGCACCAGAGTTCAAAGGCTTCAATTCTTTGATGCTCAGCCTTCCTTATGGTCCAACTTTCACAGCCAGACATTGCAACTGGGAAAACCATCGCCTTGACTATACGCTCTTTTGTTGGCAAGGTGATGTTAAGTTGAACCAAACAGTCTGAAAAACCTTTGTTTTCTTTCAAGCTTCAAACCCTTGAAATCTTTCAAGCCCGAATCATTTCAGTGCTGCAACATGTCGTACTTCTGTAATTAGCAGTCAGAATTGTGGAGGAATTCTTCTGAATTCCCAGCTTTAAGTTAACAAAGTTTCACAGAATCAGATGCTAGGAGCTGACAGGGAGTTACAGTACATATCCTGATGAATTTCTGTTGACAGGGCTCTTCAGAAGAACTGTCCAACTCCTGTAGTTAGCTTCAGAAGAAATGATGTGTACGGTAAGTGAAGCATAGGAACAGAAGCATATGGAAACTGGAATGTTGTAAGGTGCTCAGGTCTGAGGTTTTTCAAAGCATTAAATATTAAGGCCACATCCTTGAGCCAAGTCCAGAAATGAAATGGCAAGCAGCACAGGTCACCGAAAATAACATTCTTCCTATCACGCTAGAGGCCGATTTTTGCATGAGTTACAATTTCCGGGTGCTTTTTATCCTGTAAAAAGAGATAAGTAGGGTATGAGTGGCTGTTGCCAAGCCCAGGTTTGTTCAGAACAGGTAAATTTGGGGAAATTAGGGCTACCAAAACTAGGTTGCCAAAATCTGCAAGATCTCTACATACCGTTAACGGCAAAAATTCTGACTTTTTGTTACCAACAAGAACCATTTGGTTGTTGAAGAGCTAATTTGGTAGACCTAGGGAAAATATTCCTTGCAACCAAGGACATCTGCCTTTCAACTAAGAGTAGATAAGGAAAGTCCCTTACTCTGAACCTCTTCTTCTAGATAGAAGACAGTTGCATCTAAGGGAAGTTATTGTTGGTCAGTTGCTAAGTTATGTCCAACTCTCCACAATCCCATGGACCATAGTATGCCAGGCACCCCTTTCCTCCATTGTCTTCCAGAGTTTTCCCAAACCCATGTCCCATCTAACCATCTAGCCTTCTGAAAAGACGGAGTGATGTGATAGCAGTGTTCCAAAATTTGAGAGGCTGTCACAAAGAAGGGGACATGGTGGCTCACTGGCTAAGACGCTGAGCTTGTCGATCAGAAGGTCAGCAGTTCAGCAGTTCGAATCCCTAGTGCTGCGTAAGGGGGTGAGCTCCCATGACTTGTCCCAGCTTCTGCCAACCTAGCAGTTCGAAAGCATGTAAAAAATGCAAGTAGAAAAATAGGAACCATCTTTGATGGGAAGGTAACAGCGTTCCATGCACCTTTGGCGTTTAGTCATGCTGGCCACATGACCACGGAGACGTCTTTGGACAGTGCTGGCTCTTCGGCTTTGAAACGGGAATGGGCACTGCCCCCTAGAGCCAGAAACCTTTACCTTTACCTTACACAAAGAAGAAGGGGTCAACCTACTTTCCAAAGCAGTAGAAGGCAAGGACAAGAAGCAATGGATTTTTAGGCTCTTCTCCAGCGAGTCCTTCCTTCTCATTAAGTGGCCAAAGTCTTTGAGTTTCCTCTTCAGGATCTGGCCTTCTAAAGAGCAGTCAGGGTTGATCTCCTCTAGGACTGACCGGTTTGATTGCCTTGCAGTCCAAGGGACTCGCAGGAGTCTTCTCCAGCACCAGAGTTCAAAGGCTTCACAATACAGCTATGAAAGACCATTGGCTAATTAAGGGAATAATGGTTTTAGAGATGCCATAAATCAGGTCAAACGGCAATAAGTAAAAAGAGAAGAGAAGATCTGGGCCTCAGAAAGTCATTATTTACCAGAATTGTAGGAAGCAACTCTTAAGACAGAACTGCTACTTCTAAACCCTGGAGAGTGACATAAAAAGCATTAAGAGGAATTCAGGGTAGAATGACCCGTATTTGACACTCTGTGTATTTAATTTCCAAACTTTCAAAGGGCAAAGGGTGTTGCTTGTGAAGGAAGGACCCAAGGGAAGCTAGTTTTTGAAACACCATGAAGGAACATGGCTTGTGAATCAATAAACCATTGAATTGAAAACCATGTTTCTGTTCTATTTATGGCTGGTGATTGTTTGAAGCTGCCTCTCTCTAATATACAACCATCCAATGGCAGAAAACAGACATGGGAAAGTATTATCTATTTGCTGCCATCTATTGGTCATTCAGAGTTTTGCATCTCAGGTCTAGAAGTTCTGTCTGTAGTTCTATAGTCAAATTCCATCCCTGCTAACCATATTTCCAATGTCAGCACTAACCCAATGTAGGAAGTTAGCACTCATCCCTCTCCTAGAAGAATCAAATATTTTGAGAAATGTTTTTAAAAAGGCAGGATAAAATATTTCCTCTAAAAGAGAAATAAAAATCTTAAGGGAGAAACTCAGAGCCCCAGCTCCCTGCTCCCAGAAGATATTTGGTGCCCATTGAGAAGGACTGGGCCAGCCTATCTACAAGACAAAAGGCCTCCAGCTCCAGGGTGGTGGGATTAAGACATGACCCTCCAGGACATCATAGGATTAACCCATCTAGCAGCAGAGCTCACCACATGGCACGATCACCTGGAGACATTGCATCACCTAGAATACTTCAACCAAACTTGGGACTCAGACAACCTACAAAGTTAGCTATGACCCCCTACAACAGCCAATACAATACATGTTCTTGCACAGGAATAGGAAGTTCAAGTGCAAAGTCCTCTCAACTAGGGATGTGGTGGCTCAGTGGCTAAGACGCTGAGCTTGTCGAGCAAAAGGTCGGCAGTTCAGCGGTTCGAATCCCTAGTGCCGTGTAATGGGGTGAGCTCCCGTTTCTGCCAACCAATCAGTTTGAAAGCATGTAAAAAATGCAAGTAGAAAAATAGGGACCACCTTTGGTGGGAAGGTAACAGCGTTCCATGCGCCTTTGGCGTTGAGTCATGCCGGCCACATGACCACGGAGACATCTTCGGACAGCGCTGGCTCTTTAGCTTTGAAACAGAGATGAGCACCGCCCCCTAGAGTCGGGAACGACTAGCACATATGTGCAAGGGGAACATTTACCTTTTCCTTTTTTACTTTCAACTCCATATGGTCAGCTGCCCAGAACCATGTGCTTCAGGGGTGGGTTCTACTTACCTTTACTTCCGGTTCGCAGCAGGGCCTCCCACCGGTTTTACTACCGGTTCTATAGAACCGGTGTGAACAGGGGGCAACCCACCACTGATGTGCTTGGTGGTTCTGCTTTTCCATTAAACCATCTTTCCAATCAGCCTCCATGGTTCTAGTGTCTTTCTCCCAGCTTGGAACCGAACCAGATGGATATTTCTTCCAACACCTGTTTTTCAAGTGCCAAATTAACAAAACTGGCACAATTTTGGAGATATAATCACACCAAGCTATCGAAGACTGCAGGAGCCTGCCCTTAATGTATGAGAATGTAAGCTATCTCTCTCCCAAATTATTTTGCATTATCCGAACCAGCATATGAGCAACGAACGTGTGTAGATTTTAATCAAGAAATGGTGTTCAGCTAACAAACCTTGTCTATTCAATAATGGCACGTTTATTGGGGAGTTTTACGGCTAATTTATTGTGAACCTTTCTTAAAGGGGGATCGAGTGTGAGTAGTGAGGAATTTAGTAAGAGATGGAGAAACAAAGAGGAGTGCAACACATCAAGGTAAAATTTATACTTAATTAATAAAAGCAAATTACTCGAGCGTCTAACGAACCCATTCGTTAAAAAAAAACCAAAACAAAGCACGAGGCACATGTAATGAAGGAAACAAATACATCTTGAAATCTGGCTGGGAAGAATGAAATCAATATTTTTAAATATTTTACAAATTGCTCCTAGCCATCTTTCCCATTAAACTCTGGAAGCCCATTGTATTCCAGTTTTTTTCAGAATTGTTTTATTTTTTCATTGTCTTAGTTATGCTCTACCAGTTTTAATAAATAAGTAATACAATGAGAGAGGGGGGAAAAAATCACATACCTCAAGTGTTTTGCCACAAAGATGTAGGAAAGGAGGAGGAGGAGGAGGAGGAGGAAAATAGGAAGGAGGAGGAAGAGGAAGAGAAGAATAGGAAGAAGGAGAAGGAAGAAGAGAAAAATAGGGAGGAGGAAGAGGAGGAAGAGGAGAATAGGAAGGAGGAGGAGGAGGAGGAAGAGGAGAATAGGAAGGAGGAGGAAGAAGAAGAGAAGATAGGAAAGAGGAGGAGGAGAAGGAAGAGAAAAATAGGAAGGAGGAGGAGGAAGAGGAAGAGGAGAATAGGAAGGAGGAGGAGGAAGAAGAGGCAAATAGGAAGGAGGAGGAAGAAGAAGAGAAAAATAGGAAGGAGGAGGAGGAAGTGGAAGAGGAGAATAGGAAGGAGGAGGAAAATAGGAAGGAGGAAGAGGAAGAGGAAAATAGGAAGGAGGAAGAGGAAGAGAAAAATAGGAAGGAGGAGAAGGAGAAGGAAAATTGGAAGGAGGAGGAAGAGGAGGAAGAGGAAGAGTAGAATAGGAAGGAGGAGGAGGAGGAAGAGGAAGAGGAGAATAGGAAGGAGGAGGAAAATAGGAAGGAGAAAGAGGAAAATAGGAAGGAGGAGAAGGAGGAGGAAAATAGGAAGGAGGAGGAAGAGGAAGAGTAGAATAGGAAGGAGGTGGAGGAGGAAGAGGAAGAGGAGAATAGGAAGAAGGAGGAGGAGGAAAACTATGAGGTCCTTGATGCTCTCTGAGCTTGGTTATTTGGTTTCAGATATTTTATTACCCAACTAAGTAACATCATCAATGCTAGCCAGGACTCCCTACTGTCATTGATTGTCAGATGGGGCATCAGAGGCCCCACCTGTGCCCTCAATTCCACGGTGGGACATGAAACAAAACAACATTTTTTTAGAAATGGATCCGTTTCTTCAATGGATTCCTCAGCCATTTTTCAAGACTTACCACGTCAGGATCTTATTCCCTGTAACGTCTTCACCCCAACCACAAATCATTTGAAAATGAATTTTAAAGCGATAACAAGGCAAATCAAAGCTTCACGTATAATAAAACGGCAGGAGCAATAAACACATTTCGAAGAAAAATGGGTTTTTAAAATCTATACGCAATAACAGATTTAGGGAGCCATCCGTCTTCTCAAACAAAAATCTATAAAGAGCATCGCTTATATCATAATGGTAAATAAGGAAAGAGATTCTCCGGTTATGATTCGGAACCATAGGCAGCGCTCCAAATAACAGGGGCTCCAGATTTAAAGGCCATCAAAATTAAAACCATCATTTGCGCCCAGAAACCAGCACAAGTAGATCATGGTTTGTATATAACAGCGTCCATTCTGGAGCCATAAATTCCTGAAAAATCCACCAAAACAGTATAATGTAGTCCCGAGCGGATAAAATTAGAGCAATTCGTAATATGGACTGTTGGAAGGAAAATCCAACTGGTTCAGTTCCAAGCTGGGAGAAAGACTCTGGAAACAATATGGAGGCTGATTGGAAAGAAAGTTTCTGTAGGTGTGGCTTGGTGGGCGTGGCATGGCTTGGTGGGCGTGGCTTGGTGGGCGTGGCAGGGGAAGGACACTGTAAAATCTCCATTCCCTCCTCACTCCAGAGGAAGGATACTGCAAAAATCCCCATTTCCTCCCGATCAGCTGGGACTCGGGAGGCAGAGAATAGATGGGGGCGGGGCCAGTCAGAGGTGGTATTTACCGGTTCTCCAAACTACCGTATTTTTCGGACTATAAGACGCACCAAGATTTCGAAGAGGTAAGTAAGAAAAAAAAAGAGTTTTGCCCTCCCCAACCCCCAGGAGCACTGTTCTGACCCCGTCTTCACACAGACAAATGCAGTATCAAACACGCCTGCCAATAATTTATTGTATAAACAGACCAGAATTCCTGGCAGATGAGAGTTCTGGCAGCTAACTGTAAAACGCCTGCCAAGTCCACTTAGTACTACCAAAAAGCAGGAGAGGCCTTATCTGCAGTCCGTTTCCAGAGCAACAAATTATCCACTAGAGTTTAGTCCAAAATATATCTGAGCCGAAGTGCAGGATTTATGATGTGACTTTTTAGAGTTTAAACTTTTGTCCGTCACAAAGCCTGCCGAGCAATCACGCCCCCTTTTATCCCTTGTGGGGCATGGCTCAGTGACTCAGCTCAATCCCTGGCCCTCCCACGCCTCTTCCTTTGTTGCGCAGCTTCTCCCTCCGACGCTGCCTGGGATCAAGCCAGGATTCATCATTATCGCTCTCTATCAATGGGTGCTCCGAAATGCCTTCCTCCTGGCCCATCCCAGGCTGTTCCTCCTGGCCTTCGGATGGAACCTGAGGCATTGCCAGAGAGGAGGGTCCTGGAGAGGGAGGCCTTGTCAGTTCCTCCCCCTCACCTTCTGAGTCCTCTTCCTCCATGAGGACAGGCTCAGGAGTCGGAGTCACACCCGCACTCTGCAGGCCTCCCAAACCTTCTGCACATCCTATTTTTGTGGAAAGCAGGCTCATTTTTCACAAAAATGGGATGAGGGGGTGGGGCTTCGGGAGGCCAAAAATGGCTGTATTCGGTGTATAAGACGCACCAACATTTCCACCCTCTTTTAGGAGAGGAAAAAGTGCATCGTATACTCCGAAAAATACGGTACTCAAAAGTTCCGCTATGGGTTCTCCAGAACTGGTCAGAACCTACTGAATACCACCTCTGAGCAAAACCCACCAATAGCATGTGGTTCTGGGGCAGCTGACCAAATGTCTGAATGAGTGGATGGATCTTTATAGTTTCTGTAACTTTGAAGTTTGGGATTTGTGCAATAAGGGCTTTGTGTTCCACAAGGGGGTTGGATAATTCTAATTGTGGCTGTGATGGCAACGTCCTGTGTTAGATTTTTGGCTGAGGGGCTGCTTGCTCTAATCCGATCACTCTGCTTTTGTTGGCTGTCAAAATTGCTGCAAGGGGTTTCAAAATATCCTGCCTTGAATGGACTTCTGAGGGCAGTATTTGCTTTGCTTATGAATGGAGCCATCTAGATAGTTGGTTTCCTCTTTCAATAAGCTTGTTATCACCTTAAGTGCCGGAAACTGCTGTTATTTTCTTCTTACAATGTTTTCTTTAGGCATCTGGCTGGAATGTGGAATGGGCTTCAGGCAGTTTTTTTATTAGCATCTTAATCTTTTGGCTTTTCTTAGGCTTTCTCTTATGGTTAATATTTTATTTGGGATAACAGGGGAGGGTTGATTTCTTCTTATGGGACTTTTCCTGGTTTTTTTAGTGGCTGCAATCTCAGCCAACACACCAACTGATGTACCAACTAAACTTCAACATAAGTTGAATCTAGAAATAATCCACCAGCTAAGAATTTCGTCCTTCAGGAAGAGTACAATATAACCTCATCAATGGTATTTAGGAGGGTCAAATAATAACAGTGTTATTCTCTTTTCAACAGCTCCTGGCTTTAAATCAGTTATATTTAAGCTGTGATTTTACAGCCTTGACTTTTTAAGTGCGTTTTTGAAGAACATATATCGTGAGCCGGCAAATGCACCCATTCGCTAATATTGTTATAATCAATTAAACATCAACCGTTCCCCATATATCCGTGAAAATACAAACACAAATCTAGCCACATTTCTTCCGCAGCTATTTTATGCAAAATTCATAGCATGGATCCTATAAACAATTCATAAAGCCGATATAGTTTTTACAAGGGACGCAGGGTAGATACCTTGGTCTAGGTGAATTTGATAATAAAACTAAAGAGAGATGTGTGTACGTATAAATCAAGTGTTTCAGATGGATTCAGTTTAAGTTGGAGCTTCCATAACTGTTTTCCAAAACTCTGGATTGTTGTGGCCCAGTGGCGGCCAGCACAGCTGGCAGCAGAGTCGGACAGTGAGAAGGTTGGGGAGGAACTTGGACCAGCTCTGGAGGCTGGGGAAAGCTCGGATGAGGGCTCTGCATCGGAGGCAGAGAGGGGACCAAGGCCATCTGATAGTTATGTGCAGCCTCTGGAGTCAGGCAGAAGAACAGCGGGAGCCTGTTCCCAGTGTTCGCATGCGCAGAGCTGCCAGACGACAAGAACAATTAAGAAAACAGGGTCGACTTGGGAGTAAGGCTTGGAGATGTTTGGCCCCACCCATAAGACATAAAAGAAAAGCGAATGGGACGTGAGCTTTTGAAGGAAGCAATTAGTTCATCTGGTCGGTTTACGCTTTAAAAAGTTCTGTTTGACTCTGTGCCTTGCCCTGCATTTGGAAATTAGTTCTCTGGCAGCGTTCCACGTGAGATAGGTGGGTATTGATAACCTTCCTCCAAAAGACTGTTTATCAAGCCTTGTGGACTGTAAATGAAAGTAATTTACAGTCGTGTAAATAAAAGAGGTTTTGTGGGACTAAGACTTTGCTTCGTGCTTTCTAAGGAAGCCTAGGTCAGAACACGGATAACCAATAGAGAACAGCAAAGAGATACAGAACACACTCTGACTCCTTGCTGTCAATCATCTCATATTCACCTGGATTTTACACTCAATATATACAGTATAACAGGTGTGGTTTGGAAGATCTACTAACTATGGCTTGAAGAGCTGATAAGACTGATCACGTTAACCTATAACACTTCTCACAAATGAATGACCCGAACTTATTACTAGCCTCACATTGTAATGAACAAGGGCATACATTCAATTTCTCAGCTACTAAGATTGTTGGCCGAGCAGGTACAAAAACAGCCAGGGAAATAATTGAAGCCTGGGAAAGGAGCCCCTCGTCAGTCAACAGGAGTGCTGATTTACCACCAGTTTATCAGATACTTAGGAGCAAGGATTTGGCAGCAAAAGGCAACAACAGCCAATTGTCATCCATCAATATAACAGTCAACCAGTAGGAAGGCACTAGATAAATACGATACGTAGAATAGCCCAAAGAGCACATTCTGGTGTGAGAGAGAAGATGGGTTCCAGCACGAGTCTGAAAGCTCAGAAGAATAAACTTCTGGTGCCAGTGATGGACCCAGATTAGGTCTTGCAATACTTCTCATACTCGACCATTCCCTTTTTTTTTTCATTCCCGAATTACAGCTTAAATTACGTAGAATTTACACATTCTTCAAGGCAAAAATTGGGTAGCAAAAATTAGAAGGTCGTTTGAATTCACCGAAGAGTTCGGTAATTCAGCCTTTCTTAAAGTAGGTCACGCTAGAGAAAGAGATGGAGAAAATAATAGTTTTGCCCAAGAGAACCCATAGTGTTCTTAGCATCCATAAGAGTACTTCTGGACTATCAAGGTCTATCAAGGACGATGAGTCTCAAGATGTAATGTTAACTCCAGACTTGGGAGAACATTCCTCCGAATAGCAGATCAGAGTTGCAAAGGAACAATAGGAGTAGAAGAACATGTGAGAAATAAAATGCTGGTCTAAGATACAACAGAGCTGTTTTTATGACTAACCATCACTCTAATAAGAGCTCTTCAGGGGGGAAAGAGTGAAGTTGGTCGTGGGCCTTCGGCAATCAATATAATAACACCATCCTAGGATAATAAAAAATAGAGAATTGAGGAAAAGAGCAAACCGCTGCACGTTTCCTTGTACAAGACTCCTCAACTTACGGCCCCAACTGACCCCCAAATTTTCTGTTGCTAAGCGAGACAATTGTTACGTGAGATTCGCCCCGTCATTCTTGCCACCGTTGTTAAATGAAACCACTGCAGTTGTAACACGATTGTTAAGCGAATCTGGAATCTGTTCTAAGTCACTTTTTTCATGCCGTGTAACTTCGAACAGTCACTAAATGACGTGTTGTAATTCGAGGACTACATGTACCAATCAATCAGAATTACAAAGCTGGAAAGGACCTTGGAGGTCTTCTAATCCAACCCCCTCCTCAAGGTAGGAGATCTTATTGCATTCTGGACAAATGGCTATCCAGTCTTTTCTTGAAGACCTCTAACTAAGTCGTAGCTCAAGTCCAGAAGACAAGCTGTTCCACCGTTTAATTGTTCTGACTATCAGGAAACTTCTCCTTGGTTCCAGGTTGGTTCTCTCGTTGATGAGCTTCCATCCATTGCTTCTTGTCTTGCCCTCCGATACCCTATGATTGCTCGACAAGTACCAGAAGACACACTCACATCACCTCTACTACCTCTCTTCATTGGGATATACATTTTCTTCTTTCTTTCTTACCACTTTATAATGCCTTGGTAAGGCCACACTTGGAATACAGCATCCAGTTTTGGTCGCCACAATGTAAAATAGATGTGAAGACTCTAGAAAGAGTGCAGAGAAGTCAACCAAGATGATTAGAGGACTGGAGGCTAAAACATATGAAGAACGGTTGCGGGAACTGGGTATGTCTCGTTTAATGAAGAGAAGAACTAGGGGAGACCTGATAGCAGTGTTCCAATATCTCAGAGGTTTCCACAAAGAAGAAGGAGGTCAACCTATTCTCCAAAACACCTGAAGACAGGACGAGAAGCAATGGGTGGAAACTAATCAAGGAGAAAAGCAACCTAGAACTAAGGAGAAATTTCCTGACAGTTAGAAAAATTAACCAGTGGAACAACTTGCCTCCAGAAGTTGTGGATGCTCCAATACTGGAAGTTTTTAAGAAGATGTTGGATAACCATTTGTCTGTAGGGTTTCCTGCCTAAGCAGGGGGTTGGACTAGAAGACCTCCAAGGTCCCTTCCAACTCTGTTATTCTATTCTATTCTATTCTATTCTATTCTATTCTTTCCTTCCATCATTCTTTCTTACATTTTCATCCTTCTTTCTTTCATTTTCATCCTTTCTTTCATTTTCATCCTTCTTTCTTTCATTTTGCGTCGCCGTGACATTTTGTTGGGATGGAATGAATAGAGGAAAGTCAGGACAACGTATAAAGGCTTCTGGAATTCTTTCCTAGGTCTTATTAATTTGCCTTGAGTCACATGACCGAAAGAGAGGAGAGATGGAAGGAGGTGTACAAGAGAGCAGACACCGATTTTGAACGCAGAAGCCCAGCTGCTTCTGTCATGGAGATGCCTTCAGGACGTTTTTCCTCGCTTTTGTTTGCTTTGTTCTCCTCAGCTCCTAAACTATCTTCCCAGCTTTTCCCCCACAGCACCTGGGCTCCCCTGGCATTCAGTTTTCAAAGTGTCACCTTGATGACAGACCCTGCCCCACTTCACAGAATGATAGAGTTGAAAAGACTTTGGAGGTCTTCTAGTCCAACCCCCTGCTCAAGAAGGAAACTCTACACCCATGATGGTGAACCCATGGCACGTGTGCCACAGGTGGCACGCGGAGCCATATCGGTGGGCACACAAGCTCAGCTCTGGCACACGCATGATTTTCAGGCCTTCTGGGCCACCTGGAAGTAGGGAAACAGGCTGTTTCCTGCCTCTGGAGGGCCTCCAGGGGGTGGGAAAGGCCGTTTTCATCTTTTCCAGGCTCCTAGAGAGGCTTTGGAGCCTGGGGAGGATGAAAACGGCTTTTCCCATCCCCCGGAGGCCCTCCAGAGGCCGGAAACGGCCCGTTTGCCAACTTCCAGAGAAACCAGAAGGCTGATTTTTGCTCTCCCCGGGCTCCAGAGCCTCTCTAGGAACCTGGGGAGGGCAAAAACGGCCTTCCCTACTCCCCCAGAGACCCGAAATGGCCCATTTGCCAACTTCTGGGCCCACCATTCCATCACATGCCAAACGCGGGGGGGAGCACAGGGGATCATGCATGCATGCGCGGGGGGTGGGGCGCATAGAATTATGGGTGTGGGCACATGTGTGTGCGACACCTTCCCCCCCAGTGCTCCCCTCGCTTTTGTCACGCGATGGCAAAAAGGTTAGCCATCACTGCCCTATACCATTTCAGACAAAGGGTTGTCCTATATCTTCTTGAAAACCTCCAGTGATGGAGCCCCCACAGCTTCTGAAAACAAGTTGTTCTAGTGATTGATTGATCTAACTGTCAGGAAGTTTCTCCTTAAGTTCCAGGTTGCTTCTCTCCTTGATTAATTTCCACCCGTTGCTTCTTGTTCGGCCTTCAGGTCTTTGGAGAATTCTCGGTGGCAGCTCCTCAGATATTGCAACACTGGTATTATGTCACCCCTAGTCCTTCTTTTCATTAAACTAGACGTACCCAATCAATAGGTTTGATTCCACAGAGCCTCTGCCCATCTGTCTGTTCTTGGCACGTTAAAATTCAGAATTTAGTACCAACTTGTAGCTTGTAATGAAAAGCAGAATAAGACATAGATTCCTATAGCTGGAAGGAACCTCAGGGGTCTTCTAATCCAAGCCCCTTCTCAAGCAGAAGACCCTATAAATTTCAGATAAATGGCTAATCTCTAATCTCTTCTTAAAAACCGCTAGCAATGAAGCACTCACAAGCTCCAGAAGGAAGCCGTTCCATCGATTAATTCTTCTAACTGTCAGAAAATTTCTCCTTTCTAAGTTGGATCTCTCCTTGATAAGTATGATGTCTCTTTCTCTTTGCATAATGCATCTCCTCTAACCATCCATAGAGTCTCGTTGAATCAAAATAGCTTCTCCAGGATTAAAATCCAATCCTTCCAAATTCCCCAAAACTCATTCCTGAACAGGGCAATTATATAATTAAACAAACATCTCAGAAGATCTCGTATGGTACTACACTGAGGACCAACAGATATGGAATTCTTCTCAACGAGGAAGTGAAGAGAACCGAGCACATTTGCTGTACTTCTACTTCATAGTAAAGATGGAAGGGACCTTGGAGGTCTTCTAGTCCAACCCCCTGCTCAAGCAGGAGACCCTCTACCATTTCAGATAAGTGGTTGTCCAGTCTCTTCTTAAAAACCTCCAGTGACAGAGCACCCATCTTCTGAAGGCAACTTCTCTTCCATTGGTTGATTGTCTTCACTGTTAGGAAGTCTTTCCTTAATTCCAGGTTGCTTCTCTCCTTCATTAGTTTCCATCCATTGTTTCTTCTCTTACAAATAAGATGTCCACCTCTTCTTTGTGGCAGCCCCTCAAATATTGGAATACCACTGTTGAGAAAGAGTGCAGAGAAGAGCAACAAAGAGGATTAGAGGACTGGTAAGTTAAAAAATATGAAGAACGGTTGCAGGAACTGGGTATGTCTAGTCTGATGAAAAGAAGGACTAGGTGTGACATGATACCAGTCTTCCAATATCTCAGGGGCTGCCCCAAAGAAGAGGGAGCCAAGCTATTCTCCAAAGTACCTGAAGGCAGGACAAGAAGCAATGGGTGGAAACTAATCAAGAAGAGAACCAATTTAGAACTAAGGAGAAATTTCCTGACAGAACAATTAATCACTGGAACAACTTGCCTTCAGAGGTTGTGAATGCTCCAACACTGGAAGTTTTTAAGAAAATATTAGATAACCATTTGACTGAAGTGGTGCAGGTTTCCTGCCTAACCAGGGGGCTGGACTAGAAGACCTCCAAGGTCCCTTCCAACTCTGTTAATCTATTCTATTCTATTCTATTCTATTCTATTCTATTCTATTCTATTCTATTCTATTCCATTCCATTCCATTCCATTCCATTCTTTCTAATTCTATTATATTGTTCCGTTCCATTATTTCTTATTCTATTCTATTCTATTCTATTCTATTCTATTCTATTCTATTCTATTCTATTCTATTCTATTCTATTCTATTCTATTCTTTTCATGTGCCCCCTAGTCCTTCTTTTCTCTAGACCAGTCAACCCCAAATCCTGTTCTTCCTATGTTTTTTTTTATCTCCAGGCCTTTCACTTTTTCTCACACTGAGCCCCGGATGCAAATTTGATCTTGTCCTATGTGGGGGGGGGCAACCTTAGTCCTCTGCTCCCCCTTGTGTTTCCCAAAGCCAACCTACCACACCCTGAGAAAGAAAAGAGAGGGAGGGAAACGGGGAGGTTGCTGGAAGGAGCCCGAGACAAAAGGAACTCTCCACATTAAGAGGCCAAACTGCTGCTGTGGAAACACCAAGAGCGAAGAGAACAAACGTTATGTGCCAATTATCATTGAAAAGCCATTAGAGATGTGGTGGGCAACTCCTCCGGCACAGATTGCAAACTCCTTTCTCCGAGCACACAAACAGCTTCATGTGAGGGCTCTCCCCCCCCCCCCCCCCCGCTTCATAATGATGGAAATGAACTGGAAAGGAGAAAGAGCACTTTAAAAAGAAAACTTTAGCCTGTCTCAGGGTTTTTTTTTTCTTTCCTCCCCCTAACAAAGTTTTATTCATGAGTTGTTAACCACTTTGTGGAGCAAATCGGTTTATCCTACAGTGACCTGTCCTTTCGTTTCGTTTTCAAGATGGCAGATGGCAAAGGGCTAACCCTAAGACAGGGAGGGGTTTGTTTGTTTGTTTTTTGTTGTTGTTATTGGCTCAGTCTCTCTGGAAAAAGGATTGAGATGCCAAGCACATCTTTTTCAGGAGAGAGAGAGAGAGAGAGAGGGAGGGAGGGAGGGAGGGAGGGAGAGAGAGAGAGAGAGAAAGAAAGAAAGAAAGAAAGAAAGAAAGAAAGAAAGAAAGAAAGAAAGAAAGAAAGAAAGAAGACAGGAGGGGAAAGGAGGGAGTAAAGACAATGAGGGAAGGGAGGGGAGAAGGTAGGGAGGGAGGAAAGAAAGAGAAGGGAGGGAGGGAGGGAGGGAGGAAAGGAAGGAAGGAAAGAAAGAGGACAGGAGGGGAAAGGAGGGAGGAAGGACAAGGAGGGAAGGGATGGGGGAAGGGAGGGAGGGAGGAAGGAAAGGAAGGAAGGAAGGAAGGAAGGAAGGAAGGAAGGAAGGAAGGAAGGAAGGAAGGAAGGAAAGAAGGAAAGAAAGAAAGAGAGAGGACAGAAGGGGAAAGGAGGGAGGAAGGAAGGGAGGGAGGAAAGAAAGAGAAAGGAGGAAGGGAGGGAGGGAGGGAGGAAAGAAAGAAAGAAAGAAAGAAAGAAAGAAAGAAAGAAAGAAAGAAAGAAAGAAAGAAAGAAAGAAAGAAAGAAAGAAAGTGGACAGGAGGGGAAAGGAGGGAGGAAGGACAAGGAGGGAAGGGAGGGGAAGGGAAGGAGGGAGGGAGGGAGGAAGGGGCAAGGAAGAGAAGGGAGGGAGGAAGGAAAGAGAAGGGAGGGAGGGAGGAAGGAAGGAAGGAAGGAAGGAAGGAAGTCAAACTCTATTCGTCACATTGTTTTCTTGGCAAGGTTTTTGGCTTCCAGAAAACATTAAAATAATTTCAAACCTGAGTATTTACCGGAGATTGATTTTACAAGGAAACATTTTAGCCATTAATCTTGGCATCAGCTAAGACACCAATATTTCAGGCAGCTTCAAAAGCATGGTGAGAAAAGCATCATAGAAAATTAAATAAGAGGGGGAGACGCAGCCTTATAGCGATCCATCCATTGTCCTGCAAAAGGGGGAAATAGATGCACATGACAGAAAAGGAAGGTCTTAAGGAGTAAGCAAGGGCCCTGTAACTTTGAAATTTCCAAACGTTGCTTTATCCCCTGAGTTGAGCTAACACTGGAAGAAGAAGGAGAAGGAGGAAGAAGAAGAAGAAGAAGAGGAAGAGGAAGAGGAAGAAGAAGCAAAAAGAAGAAGAAGGATAAGGATAAGAAAGAAGAAGAAGAAGAAGAAGAAGAAGAAGAAGAAGAAGGAGAAGAAGAAGAATGAGAAGAAGAAGAATGAGAAGAAGAAGAAGAAGAAGAAGAAGAAGAAGAAGAAGAAGAAGAAGAAGAAGAAGAAGAAGAAGAAGAAGAAGAAGAAGAAGAAGATGATGATGATTTGTGGTTTGTCTCCCATCAGAAAATAATACTCCAGTCTTTAAAAATCTCATCGTCTTTACAGTAAGTAAGGACAGCCCTTTTAGAATAAATTGCTTCCTTGACAATAATAGTAAAGCTTGGTGTTATTCCTGCATTTCCTGGCACTTGGCTACATTGTTGGCAACATTCCCCTGCTGCACTAATATATATAAAACGGTAGCGTGTTCTGCCTCCTTCCTATATGCGTGTTAAAATATTCCAGCTCGTCTTATTAAAAAGCTAAAACAACGGGTGGCACCGTGCATTGATTTGTAAGCCGTTTCGATTTGATTTGGATTTTAGAAAAGGAGGCACCCTTAAGTAAACAGGGGATTGTTTAAAGCCATCCGGTTTTCCGGCACAAGCGTTTTCCTGCCCTATCATTACGGAGCTTTTGAAGACCTAGATGCAAAGCCTGCGTGCATTATTCACCGGGTAGACAAACGTAGAGTTGAACAATGATATATTCGGAAGCTGAATGTATCGAGGCCGATCGGCATTCTTACCCGTCTCAAGGTCAGTATAAATATGCAAAAAAAAATCTCGCATGGAAGGCAGGAAAGAGGATCTGGAAAGGCTTAACAATGGCTTGGAGAAAAAGAATCGCTATATTGAGTGAAGGGATAAGACGGAATGCTGCTGTTGTTTAAGCCTTATGGGAGGGGCCAAACATCGCCTGGCCTTACTCCTGAGTCGTCCTTTTTGCTTTAGCTGCTCCTGCCTTCTGGCAGCTCTTCTCATGCGTGCACTAGAAACAGGCTCCTCCTCTTCCTCTGCCTCTCTGCTGTCAGCCTCTGGAGGCTCCGGAGCCTGCACATCACTCCCAGATGGCCCTGGCCCCATCTCTGCCTCCAATGCAGAGCCCTCGTCTGGGCCTTCCCCAGCCTCCAGGACTGGCCCATGTTCTTCCTCAGCCTCCTCACTGTCTGACTCCGCTGCCAGCTCCGCAGGCTGCTGGCGGACCACAATAATGCCCACCATGGCCACGCTCACCCATGAACTGGGCAGAGAACCCATTGCTGAAGTTTTTGAAGCCCACCCCTGGCCTAGGGTCTCCTGCTTGAGCAGGGGGCTGGACTAGAAGACCTCCAAGGTCCTTTATTCTGATTGATTTGCAGCAGTCTAGAATTGTGCACTCAGCCTTCAACTATCTGTGAATGGATTTAGAAAAGTATAAGGGAGCTAACCAGCCAGTGTCTATAACGGAGTAACTCACTCATTAAATTACTTCTTTGGGGAAATACTTCCCCAACAGAAAGTTAACTAAAATAAAGCTTACTCTATTCCTTAGCTGCAGTCCACTGACTCCGATAGATTTATTGACTCTACACAGACACGGATCTCAGCTCTCTACCAGTTTCAAATACGGTCCCGTCGAAGGAAAGGAAAGGAAGAATTTGAAGATATTCACAGGGCCGAGTCTAAGCTCAACACTGCTACCGTATCACTTCTGAAATCTTGCTGATCTGAGCCATTCGGAGTCATCTGTCAGCCCCATTATGAGCTTTTTGTTTTCTCTTCTGCTTTCTAATCTTGATTTCAGTTTTTTGACGCTCTTTTTCATCCACTCAGCAGTTCCAAACGTTCCCTCATTATTCATGGAGGGAGGCGGGGCGATTTTCCTTCCATATTAATGGACATTTTAGGAAGCAGAGTTAGAACGAGGATTCTAAGCAAGAAAAAAAAAGATGAAATTTGTCAACCTTGGATTTGCCATCCAAGGTCAGCTGAAACATCCTGTTAAGTAACTCCTCGTGAAAAGCATTTTATCCGTGGATTCTATTCTAGCATGTTGTGCACCTGGATAGGTGTTCTCTTGCTTAGAAGGAAATAATTTGGTTCACCCAGAAATCACAAACTATGATTTACATATGACAGTGGCTAAGTTTAAGCTTCGAACAAACCAGGTTTGGGTTTGTGTGAACCTGACCACCTAGAATATGCATTTATGCAGGACAACTCTGAAACATTTGATCTATAGTTCTTCTCAGGTTAGTTTATGTCCTAGGGCTCTGGTTATTCATTTAGTTTATTCCAATTACGTTGCTACTTTTTGTTAATATGTTTTCTACCTCCATCAAAACAGGAAGTTCTTCTCTGGTCAATCTGCATTGTACTGTTTTAAAGGGGAAAGTCCAAATAATAACAGAAGAGAATAACAGAATAACAGAGTTGGAAGGTACCTTGGAGGTCTTCTAGTCCCACCCTCTGTACAAGCAGGAGACCCTTTACCATTCTGGGCAAATGGCTGTCCAGTCTGTTTTTAAAAGCCTCCAGTGATGGAGCATCCACAACTTCTCAAGGCAAGCCATTCCTCTGGGTTAGTTGAGTTAGATTGGGTTGAGTTGGGTTGGGTTGGGTTGGGTTGAATTGGATTGAGTTGAGTTGAGTTGGATTGAATTAGGTTGAGATGGTTGAGCTGGGCTGGGCTGGGCTGGGCTAGACTGGGCTGGGTTGGGTTGAGTTGAGTTGAGTTGGGTTGGGTTGAGTTGGGTTGGGTTGAGTTGGGTTGCATTGGGTTGGGTTGGATTGAGTTGAGTTGAGTTGAGTTGGATTGAATTAGGTTGAGATGGTTGGGCTGGGCTGGGCTGGGCTGGGCTGGGCTGGGTTGGGTTGGGTTGGGTTGGGTTGGGTTGGGTTGGGTTGGGTTGGATTGAGTTGGGTTGGCTTGGGTTGTATTGAGTTATATTGAGTTGGGTTGAGTTGGGTTGAGTTGGGTTGAATTAGGTTGAGATGGTGGGGTTGGATTGGGTTGGGTTGGGCTGGGCTGGGTTGGGCTGGATTGAGTTTGTTTGGGTTGAATTAGGTTGACATGGGTTGTGTTCTAGCACATTAGCTGGCCTCATCCCTCCTCTCCTGTTCTCTCCTCCAAAATGAAAATGCAGATTTTTTTTTAAAAAAAAAGAAAGTTCCTTTGGACCATTCCCAAAAGTCATGAAATGAGCTCTACACTCAGTGCCAAGTTTTTCCCAGTGCACCACATCAGAACAAAATCCCAGGATCATGTTAAGTAAGGGAATAAGATGGAAAAAAATGCCTTTGGCTTTCTGTACATTTTTCAAATACATCTCTGGCAGGGCAGAGCTCATTAAAGAAAATCTGTATATCATTTTTGTTCCCTCCTTCAAAGAGAATTCTATTGTCACTTTTGGGGAAATTTTGCAACCCAGACAGGCAAAAACAAAAACCTGTTTTCTATTCTACCTAGTCCTAAACCCACATCTGTATAAATACCACAACATTGCTGTGCCTTTTCTGATTGTATCAAGATTTATTTATTTATGGAGTTGTCCTGCAGCATCTGCTGAATTTGTATTAGGCAAAAATAGAGTTTGCCGCCATCCGTGAGCAGGCCAGATGGTAAGACAAATCTTTGAGCGAGTTTGCCAAACAGGATTTTTGTGGGACGCATACTGCATCTTACTTAAAAGAAATGAAATCGCATAAACTCATTGAGCATTCAAGGAAGAAGGAGGGGAAAAAATGTTATCAGAGGAAGCATACAAAATTGTACACCCTGGCATAATACCACCCTCCCAAAAAATGGAACTAGGATGGTGTTTTGGAAGACTGGCAGATTTCTAGATTCCAGGAGTTTTTGCAGAGATCAAGATGATGGCCAAAATTGGACTTCCGGGTTGCTGTTTGTCGCTGCCAGATGTTCCTTTGGGATCGTCAGCTTCCATCGCCTGTTAGAGCCGCCTTCACAACGGAATGGCAGCTCGAAAAAACTCCGTTTCCATGAGGAAACGGAGATAGAGCCGGCAGGGGTGGGTAGAACTCTCTGCGGAGTCCCAAAAGTTTTTTTTTTTACTTTTGGGACGGAGCGGATGAGATGCCCCGTATCCCCAGCCGCCGCTCTGGGCTTTGGGAGACCTCTGCTGATGCAGAGCCAGGCGTCAAAAGCAAGCCTGCAAATTTAACAGACTACTCAAAGAAAATGTGAGCTGGACCTGTAATATTGAACCGCAAGTATTTTACTGATTTTTTAAAAAGAAATTACTTAAGAGAGAGGAGGAAAAGAAAGAGGAAAAAAAAAAAGCCTTTTAAAATGGCGTTGGCTGGAGGAGAGGCTGAAAGGGAAAGTCCTTCCGTTTTCTATTACTACAATGTAGCGGAATAAATACCACTGGCTACATTTGTAGACAAAACTTCGCTCCTGTGTCTTTTTCTCTTTTTTTTTCCCTTGGAGACCTGATATTGTTGTTGATTGGAAAGAAGTCCTTTTTTTTTTTTTCTTGCTTTTTTTTTTTAACAAAGCCTGCCTGGGCGGAAACATGGCACTGAGACTCATAAAGTCAGATAAACAAGAAGGGGGGGGATCCCCCCACCAACAACTTAAAGGAACAAGTCTTAATTCTTCAGTCTCAGAAACCTGATTTTAATATAATAGAATTTTTTATAGAGGAGATTGAAAGAAGGGAGGAGATTGTGAATCAGCAATTTGAAAAATTTAAGCAGGAAATTAAAGAATTGGTGAAATCTAAGTTTGATTTTTTTGGAGAAAAAATTCTCAAAAGTGGTTAATGGTTTTACAGGATTTATGATACAGTTGGACACAAATACTAATGTACTAGAGTCTAAAATGGAAGAAATTCAAGATAAATTGGACAATAGAATTCAAAAAATTGAAAATGATTTGACAAACACTCAGGATAATAGCTTAGAAGAAAAACCTAAAATGGATGCTGATCAAAAGTATGGTAATGCAGAAAATCTGCAACAGAAGATTGAAAAAGAGATTTTAATGGTACAATATAATTTCACAGAATATGCGATAAGATTAAGAGGTTTGCAGGAAAATAATAGAGATGATTTAAGGAAAATATCTTCTGAATTTCTAGCTGGGATTCTAAAGGTTCAACCTGACGAAGTGTTTTGTAGGATCGACAGAGCTTATCGAATCAACTCCTGGATTGCCAAGCAAAGGCAATTGCCTAGAGATGTGGTGATTTATTTTACAGATAAGGAAATTAGGAATAATATCGTTCAAAATTCCTTCAATTCTAATTTGCAATTGTATGGAAGAAAGATTTGGATTTACAAGGAACTCCCACCTAAGATATTGATGGAAAGGAAGAAATTTGGTTTTCTGGTGAATGAGTTAAAAAAGAGAAATATCTCCTACAGGTGGGACGCCCCAGTTGGTATTATATTTAGATACCAAGGAGAAAGATATCAGCTAAATACTGTTGAAAGAGCGGAAGAATTTTATCAAAATAGGTTGAAAATGAATTTAACATCTCCAGGTATAATACAGGATAAGCAGAAGGAGCCGGAAATAAAGGTAAAATATCGAATTACAGAGACTGTACCAGATGAATTGCCTTTGGATTTATTGGATACCCCAGCTGGACTACCTACAAATTTGAGAGAAGAGGCATCTAACCTTAATGTGATGACTTATCAAGGCAAGGATAAACATGGAAACCAATTAGGGGATATACAAGGGATAAAAAAGAAATATGAGATACAAAAGCAAAACCAACAAGACCAATCTACAAAGCAGAATAAAAACCGACCAGATGATACATATTTTGTAGAAAGGGAACCAGGATGGAAACCAAACCCACAAAAAGAAAAGAAAAAAAGAAATAGGTGGCATAGAAATAGAAATTTCTAAATCAGGCAACAGTGAAGCCAGTGATTTTAAAATATGAACGATTATGTGTAAATACAGAAGAGGCGACGTATTGGTTAATATCATCCTGAGGTTTGTGGCAGATCTCTGCATGGCCGTAATCTGGGGACGTGAAACGAGCCTTAAACTGATGGATTTGAATTATCCATTTTGGAATTTCTTTTTGTGTTGATAAACATATTATATTATCTTGAATCACAAGGCAAGAGAATTATGCTGGGGCATGCAGAAGATCGGGTTGTTACCCACTACGATGATGGGAATTAATAATCCTGATGAAACCCACAATTATTACTATATGGAATATAATTATAATGTCACTCGGGTGGTTGTTTTTACTTTTATACATATAAGAAGATATTTACTACTGATGGGGGCAGATATGATTGAAGATCCTGAATAAACTGTTGCACCAGTAAGCTATGTTACCCGATTATGGATGTTGGTTCTACCAATCCAGTGGAAAGACCTCAAAGAAGATACTATATGGATTATAAATTTAAAGTCATTGTCTTTTCTTTTTTTTTATTTAGATATAATGGAAAATATAGACATATATTTTTAAGTAGTGTGGGCAGTGAATCAAAGATGTTAAGAAATGTTGTGTATGGCAATTTTGCATGATAGTGGGTGAATAAGCTAGTTAGTAGATTGACTAGTCTAAGAAAAGGGATTTTTAAGTGTTATACTTAGGGGAGTGGAGGAAATGGATAGAGTGGAATAAATGTTAAACTAGATTTTATGGGGAAGGCCGCTTTGAAATGTTATAGTAATATATATAGAAGATTAAATGTTAAAGTAGGACTTATCGTATAGTTTTAAAGTGGAGAAGTTATTCTATAATGTCATAGTATAATGTCTTTTTTTTTCCTTTCTTTTCTCTTTTCTGATATGTATGGATAAAGGGGGATGTTATAATATTAATAATATTTTTAGTAAGTAAAGGTCAATATCTAGAGGAGGGAGTAAGTAATCTGTTATGAATTAGGTTTTTTTTTGTTATGAAGAAGTCACAGGGGGGGATGGGTGGGGAGGGGGGGTTAGGGAGGGGGAGGGAGAGGGGAAAAAAAGGGGGGGAAATTTGTATTTGAAAACTTTTTCAATAAAAAAAAAAAAGAGAACGGAATTACAAAAAAAAAGATGATGGCCAAAATTGCGCAATCGATGCCACGCCCATCTTGAATGTACTTTGTGACACATGTGGCAAGGATGGGGCTTTGATTGCATGGTGGTGACAGCTATTGTGAGTCATTTTGATACTGGGGACATTTATCCTTTATTTATTTATTTATTTGGGTTTTTTTGCAAAAAAAATTTATTTTTAAACAAACAAAACATAAAACATCCTTCATCCATTACAATTTCAAGCAGTGTGTCGATCACTTAAAAATCCCTTGTGCTTCTTCCCCATAATCATATTTTACTAATTATCTAATTTCTCATATTATCAACCTGACATATATCTTTATATCATTATTCTCATTTGTCATTTATTTAACAATGGCATTATCATTCCAAAAAAAAAATTATTTTCACATATTATATTCAAAAAATTCATTTTATATTTCATATTTCATTTCCATGTTTTATTATCTAGCCATTGGTAAAATAAATCCCATATCTTATAATATTGTTTATCTTCTTGTTCTCTAATTTCAAATGTCAATTTATTTGTTTGTTTGTTTGTCAAACATGTACAAGATAGCAGTTAAATGTCAACTTGCAAAGCTTTCAAGTTGCCATGAGCAGGAGGGAGGGAGAACTGAAGTGAATTCCATACATTCTTTCTGACCGCAATCAGAAGGAGGGTGTTAGGTTTCACAGCCAGCCAAAGTGGTTAATTGGAGAATGTGATTTATGACATGGCCAGGGGGGAGGGGAGAGACAGGGTCATAGGGGAATGTAAATCTACGTGGGATCAGTCCTGACTGCATCCGAGTATTGCCGAAATGTTGCTCCTAATAAATCACTATATTTCCTTTAAAGTTTGGATCATGGCTCATGAATTAATTAGGGCATCTTTCGGAGACTTGACATTATAAACATAAACAAAGGAAGTAAGTATAGATAAATGAGGACAGTAGGACAGGGATGGTAGTCAAGCTGGTGCACTTATGCATGCCCCCTTTATGGACCTCTAAGGAATGGGGTGAGGGCAGGGGTGAATTCCAGCAGGTTCTAACAGGTTCTGGAGAACCGGTAGAAGAAATTTTGAGTAGTTCGGAGAACCGGCAAATACCACCTCTGGCTGGTCCCAGAGTGGGGTGGGAATGGACATTTTGCAATATCCTTCCCCTGCTATGCCCACCAAGCCACACCCACTGAATCACCCCTGGGTGAGGTCCACAGTAGACAGTTTGAGGTTGAAGCTGTGAGGGGTTTGAGCCTGTAACAACGGAGTCGGGTATAGCATTCCAGGCGTTGACCACTCTGTTACTGAAGTCGTATTTTCTGCAATCGAGTTTGAAGCGGTTTACCTTGAGTTTGTATCGATTGTTTGCCCATGTATTGTTGAGGTTGAAGCTGAAGAAGTCGTTGACAGGTAAGACATTGTAGCAGACAATTTTGTGTACTATGCTTATATCGGATGGCAGATGGCGCAGAATTTCAGGTCTGGTGGCATAAGGGATTCTATTGTGAGTAGAGGAGTGGAGTACTCTTCTCGTGAAATACCTCTGGACCCGCTCAATCTTGTTATTGTCTGATATACAGTGCAGATTCCAGACGGATGAGCTGTATTCAAGAATTGGTCTGGCAAAGGTTTTGTATGCTCTAGTTAGCAATACAATGTTACCGGAGAAAATGGAAGGACAGAGGGATGTCTTTAACAATTTTTTTGAAATCTTGAGATAGAGCTTGAAATAGCAAATAACTGATCTCTCTGGCACAAAGAAAGACTAGATCAGCCTAATTAATCTCACCACTTTTTATTTGGCTAAGAGGCCTTTTGGTATTCTTCAGAGAGATTCCCAGTTAAAAGACAATGAACCATAAAAGAATAACAGAGTTAGAAGAGGCCTTGGAAGTCTCTTAGTCCAACCCCCTGCTCAGGCAGGAGATCCTATAGCCATGATGGTGAACCTATGGCACGTGCGTCAGCACTTCAAACTACATTCAGCATACAGTGCTGACATAAGGAGGAGAAGAGGGGGCAGCTGGCAAGAGGACGCTTGACTTTTCACCTACTTATTTTCCCTGAAGATAATATCCCCTAGGAGATGGGTTGGGAGGGGGGCACATTTCTGGGAGCTGAAGTAGTAGATATGGAGAGAGTGATTTGGAAGATGGCCAATGAGACGCAGAGAATTGGGGCACGGAAAGGGAAGGTTTGGGGGCAGGAAGTCAGTGTTGGCTTCGACATAATCGGGGACAGATTGTCGTGCTTAATAAATGAAAGATTTCATCAAAGACTATCTGTTTGGAAAATGCAATTTATTTGAGACAACATCGAAACCTGACACCATATCTGTGGGCACATGAGCATTGCCCTAGCTCAGCTCCAGTGCACGTGCATGTGCAGGTCAGCTGATTTTCGGGCCTTCCCGGCCCACCGGAAGTTGGGAAACGGGCCATTTCCGGCCTCCAGAGGGCCTCCAGGGGTGTGGGGAAGGCCGTTTTTGCCCTCCCCAGGCTCTGAGAAAGCCTCTGGAGCCTGGGGAGGGTGAAAAACAGGCCTACCGGGCCCACCAGTAACCTTTTTGCTATCAGGTACCAAATGTGAGGGGAGCGCAGGGGGGTTGCGCACAGGGGGGCAGGGCACAGGGGGGCATTGAATTATAGGTGTTGCCACACATGCGTGCGACTCCCTCACACACACTCCCCCCGCTTTTGGCACACGATGGCAAAAAGGTTAACCATCACTGTCCTATAGCATTTCAGGCAAATGGCTGTCCAGTCTCTTCTTGAAAACTTCCAGTGATGAAACACTCATAACTTCAGGAAGTCAGCCATTCCATTGATTGATGGTTCTCACTGTTGGGAAATTTCTCCTTAATTCTAGGGTTGCTATGGAGATTCTCAGTCATCCAGGTCATGGTTGTCCCAAAGGTACTTTTTCAAGAGGCAACTGGACTTTCTGATGTTGTGTGTTGTGGTTGTGTGTTTTTTTTTTTTGAAGATGTTTTGCTTCTCATCCAAGAAGCTTCTTCAGCTCTGACTGGATGATCCGGTCTTTCCATTCCCCACCATCCAGTCAGAGCTGAAGAAGCTTCTTGGGTGAGAAGCGAAACGACTTCAAAGAAAAGCAAGGAAGTCCAGCTGCCTCTTGAAAAAGCATTTTTGAGACCTTAATTCTAGGTTGGTTCTCTCCTTAATTAGTTTCCATCCATTTCTTCTTGTCCTGACTTGGAGAATAGCTTGACTGCCTCTTCTTTGGGTCAGTCCCTGAGATATTGGAAGACTGCTATCATGTCACCCCTAGTCCTTCTTTTCACTAGACTAGACATACTCAATTCCATAGAACAGGGGTCTCCAACCTTGGTAATGTTAAGCCTGGCGGACTTCAACTCCCAGAATTTCCCAGCCAGCTTTCCCAGGGGTCTCCAACGTTGCTTCTATGGAGACCCCTGCCATAGAAGGTCATTTGCTAAAGACCAGGCCAGAAGGTAAAAGGAGCTACAGATCAAAGACTCGAGGGACCATGCACTCCTCCTTCTCCTTCCCATTTAAACTCTTCTAAATAGGACATCCTATTCTCATCACAACTCCCATTAGAGGGGTAATTAGAGATGCCAAGCAATCGTCATTAGCGACTTGACTCACAAAGATACTTAAGAAGATATTTTCCACCCAGCATTTTTCATTACCGGGATTTTCTTAATAGGTTTACTAATGTCAGAAATAGAGAAATTGCTGTTTTCTCGAGATGAATGAGTTTCATAAATTAGGTGTGGGGAGGGGAGGAGTAACAGTGTGGATGTAATAGATCTTCTCTTAATCATAATGTTGGCCCAGAAAATCCTGTGAAGTTTGCATCTCGATGTTAGGTTATTTTTTTTATACAATATTAAACATTTTCCGCTTTCAGACCACATGCTCATTGCCTGGGACACTCTACCTATGACCTTAAGCATCTACAAAATGTTCATCGGTTGGAGGTCACAATTTCCACCTAAACATCTTCCTTTGTAGTAGAGGTGATCGTTCATCCAAGGGTTCCTGAAAACATGTCCCAACCAGGCTCCATGGATAGTGGAGGAGAAGAAACTCATGTTCTACTCTTAGAGAAATAGGCAGGTTTGTGGAACTGATGTCCTTTTTCTCTCTAAACGGAAGTGGTTGAGGGGTCCTTGGTGCTCTCTGAGCTTGGTGCTTTTCTTGCAGATGTTGTGTTACCCAAACTAAATAGCGCCATCAGTGCTAGAAGGGGGGAGGAGGAGGGGGAGGGGGAGGAGGAGGAGGAGGAGGAGGAGGACGACGACTATGGGGTTCTTCATGGTCTCTGAGCTTGGTGCTTTTCTTGCAGATGTTTCATGACCCAACTAGGTAACATCATCAGTGCTACAAGGGAGTGGGGGTTTGGGGAGAGGAGGAGGAGGAGGAGGAGGAGGAGGAGGAGGAGGAGGAGGAGGAGGGGGAGGAGGAAGAGAGGACTGTGGGGTCCTTGTGCTCTCTGAGCTTGGTTGTTTTCTTTCAGATGTTGTGTTACCCAAACTAAATAGCACCATCAGCACTAGAAGGGAGGAGGAGGAGGAGGAGGAGGAGGAGGAGGAGGAGGAGGAGGAGGAGGAGGAGGAGGAGGAGGAGGAGGAGAGGACTGTGGGGTCCTTGTGCTTTCTGAGCTTGATTGTTTTCTTGAAAACATTTCATGACCCAACTAGATAACATCATCAGTGCTACAAGGGAGTGGGGGTTTGGGGAGAGGAGGAGGAGGACTGTGGGATCCTCCTCTGAGCTTGGTTGTTTACTTACAGATGTTTCATTACCCAACTAGGTAGCAACATTAGTCCAGATCATGTTACCTGAGTTTGGCGCTGATGATGTTAGCTATCGGATCCGGTGTGTTGATAATCATAGGTCAAGCAGGCCTGGTTTACCTTTCAATTTTGATTTTCTGACCTTGTGATCTTCACCAATTCATTGTCTTCTATTCTACTATCCCGTAATGGGACAACAGAGTTGGAAGGGACCTGGAGGCCATCTACTCTGATGCCCTGCTGAAGCAGGAAACCCTACACCACTTCAGACAAATGGTTGTCCAATCTCTTCTTAAAGAGATGTTGGAGCATTCACAACTTCTGGAGGCAAATTGTTTCACTGATTCATTGTTCTCACTGTCAGGAAGTTTCTCCTTAATTCTAGGTTGCTCCTCTCCTTGATGAGTTTCCACCCATTGCTTCTTCTCCTGCCTTCAGGTGTTTTGGAGAATAGCTTGACTCCCTCTTCTCTGTGGCAGCCCCTGAGATATTGGAAGCACTGCCATATCAATTATACACAGTCCCTTCTTTTCAACCATGGTTCCATTTAATATGTTATGAGCCAAGATTTTATTAGTCCATATTCAGAAATCCCACAATATTTTAACCTGCTCATTTTTACGACTGCTTTTTCAAGTCTATCTTCCCACCCATTTTTTTCAGTCCTGGTACATAATAATTTCTAATGATGTTTTGCCGATTTTGTTGTGTTGTTCCTTACAATCAGTTTGTGCAATCTTCTTGCCTGAGCTGAGAATACGATCTGCGGTTCTTCTGCTTCTTTATACGACTGAACTGTTTGATGCAGGGATCGCCCGATCCAGTAGCGATGGAGGGAGGTGGTTCCGAGAACCGGTAGCAAAAATCCCTGCCCCCCACATGCCCAGCTGAGCCGTCAGAGGCTTTTTTTAAAAAAAAATTAAAAGCATTTTTTCTACAACCTCTTCGGCTGAAAAAATGCTTTAAAAAAAGCCTCTGATGATTGTGCAGCTCAGCTGGGATCATCAAAGGCTTAAAAGCCTCTGACGATCCAAGATGAGTTGCCTGATTGGCAGAGGCTTTTTTTCCTTTTAAAAGCATCTGACAATCCAAGCTGAGTTGCCTGATCGGCAGAGGCTTTTTTTTTCTTTTAAAAGGCTCTGACGATCCCAGCTGAGTTGCCTGATTGGCAGAGGCTTTTTTTCCTTTTAAATGCCTCTGATGATCCAAGCTGAGTTGCCTGATCAGCAGAGGCTTTTTTTCTTTTAAAAGCCTCTGACGATCCAAGCTGAGTTGCCTGATCAGCAGAGGCTTTTTTTTCTTTTAAAAGCCTCTGACGATCCCAGCTGAGTTGTCTGATCGGCAGAGTCTTTTTTTTCTTTTAAAAGCCTCTGACGATCCCAGCTGAGTTGTCTGATCGGCAGAGTCTTTTTTTCCTTTTAAATGCCTCTGACGATCCCAGCTGAGTTGCTTGATCAGTAGAGGCTTTTTTTCTTTTAAAAGCCTCTGACGATCCAAGCTGAGTTGCCTGATCAGCAGAGGCTTTTTTTTCTTTTAAAAGCCTCTGACGATCCCAGCTGAGTTGTCTGATCGGCAGAGTCTTTTTTTCCTTTTAAATGCCTCTGACGATCCCAGCTGAGTTGTCTGATCGGCAGAGGCTTTTTTTCCTTTTAAATGCCTCTGACGATCCCAGCTGAGTTGCCTGATCAGCAGAGGCTTTTTTTCTTTTAAAAGCCTCTGACGATCCAAGCTGAGTTGCCTGATCAGCAGAGGCTTTTTTTCTTTTAAAAGCCTCTGACGATCCAAGCTGAGTTGCCTGATCAGCAGAGGCTTTTTTTCTTTTAAAAGCCTCTGACGATCCAAGCTGAGTTGCCTGATCAGCAGAGGCTTTTTTTTCTTTTAAAAGCCTCTGACGATCCCAGCTGAGTTGTCTGATCGGCAGAGTCTTTTAAAAGAAAAAAAACCTCTGCCGATCAGGCAACTCAGCTGGGATTGTCAGAGCCTTTTGAAAGCATTTTTTTTACAACCTCTTCGCTGAAGAGGTTGTAGAAAAAATGGTTTTAAAAGTAAAAAAAAAAAATTGGCCATGCCCACCCAGTCACATTACACCCCCACACTAAGCCACGCCCACAGAACCGGTAGTAACAAATTTTAGATTTCACTGCTGGTTTGATGATTTCTTTAAAACCAAAAATTGCCTTACTTCAAATAAACAGCCAACACCAAGCCTTTCCTTTCTTTGTGTTGCTGTTGTTGTTTTATCATTATTTCTTTAATCTATCAGCTGCAAATCAAGCCATCTTTCTTCTCTTCTGCCTTTTTAAAGCGAGTTATTAATTTCGACGGTTACCTGTTTTAAAGCATTTGTTCAGCAGTGTATAATGCTGAGCCCTTTTGCCTTAATCACTTGAGATAAGCTGTCTGGCCCGAAATAAAAGATGTTTGCCAGCTTTACGCGCGGAACAAAAGAAAAAGCTATTTATCAAAAACGTATTAGCATATTTTGCCTCATTAATAACGATGCTGCAGCTTTAATTTGCTTAATTATCGCATTTTGAATTCAACATGGTAGCTAATTAACCCAAAGCATAGAAAACAAATGCAGAATTATAACCTGCACAAAATAAACTCCTGCCTGAATGCTTTTGTGCCCGTCTCATTATTTCTGTAAAATCGATCTGGGTTACTTGACCCCTCTGCGATATTAAAATCATGATCTATCACCTAATTAAGTTGGGTGCTTGGAAACATATGACACCCAACTGAAGGGAAACCAACATAAAGTTCTGTATGAGATACTATTTGTTGCCATCTGAGGAACTACAAGCACAAATGTATGGTATCATGTCAGTGTGGCACTTCAAATGGGCCGGAAACTTCTTGGTCTTCCTGCCGTTTGCGATCCTAGCGAGCTTTTAATAAGTCCTGATGAATGAAAACTCATCCGAGGATCCCATAAAGCGAACAGCTTCTCTTCAGGAGCACCCACATTTCAATCCATCCTTCAGGAGCGCCCACGTTTCAACCGAGAACAGGGACAGGTCTAGCACACTAAAAATTAAGGAGAATATTTGTAGCTCAGGCAGGGTTGAAATGAGAGTTTCTTGATGGTTTTCTTGCAAACATTTCATGACCCAACTAGGTAACATCATCAGTGCCAGTAGTGGTGAGGAGGGTTCTGACAGAGCTGAATAAGCATGTTATCTAGGGAAAGAATCTAGATCGTAGCTCTTTGTTTGCGCAGAGCTGTACCTGTATGTCTGCTTGAGAGTAGAGAGTCCTAGCTAGTACTGGTGATATTACCTAGTTGGGTCATGAAATGTCTACAAGAAAGCAACCAACCTCAGAAAGCATCAAGGACCCCACAGTCCTCTTCCTCCTCTTCTTCTCCTTCTCTTCCTCCTTCTTTTCCTCCTCCTCTCCTCCTCCTCCTCCTCCTCTTTTCTCTTCTCCTCTTTCTCCTCTTCCTCCTCTTTCTCCTCCTCCTCTCCTCCTCCTCCTTTCTCCTCTTCCTCTTCCTCCTTCCTCTTCTCCTCTTTCTCCTCTTCCTCCTCTTCCTCCTCCTCCTTCCTCCTCTTCCTCCTCTTTTGCCTCCTCCTTCCTCTTCTCCTCTTTCTTCTCTTCCTCCTCTTTCTCCTCCTCCTCCTTCTCCTTCTCCTTCCTCTTCTCCTCTTTCTCCTCTTCCTCTTCTTCCTCCTCCTCCTCCTTCCTCCTCCTCCTCCTCCTTCTCCTTCCTCTTCTCCTCTTTCTCCTCTTCTTCTTTCTCCTCCTCCTCCTCCTTCCTCCTCTTCCTCCTCTTTCCCCTCCTCCTTCCTCTTCTCCTCTTTCTCCTCTTCCTCCTCTTTCTTCTCCTCCTCCTCCTTCCTCCTCTTCCTCCTCTTCTCCTCCTTCTCCTTCTCCTTCCTCTTCTCCTCTTTCTCTTTCTCCTCCTCCCTGCAGACAGTAATCCTTTCTAGCACTGAAGATGTTACCTTGTTTGGGTCATGAAATACCTGCAAGAAATCAACCAAGCTCAGAGAGCACCAAGAACCCCAAAGTCCTCCTCCTCCTCTTCTCCTCCTCCTCCTTCTCCTCCTCCTCCTCCTCCTCCTCCTCCTCCTCCTCCTCCTCCTCCTCCTCCTCCTCCCTGCAAACACCAATCCCTTCTAGCATTGAAGATGTTACTTAGTTTGGGTCATGAAATGACTGCAAGAAATCAACCAAGCTCATAGAGAACCAAGGACCCCTCACCCTGAAAATCCTCATAGATTCAGTGGAGAACTACCATC
This sequence comes from Pantherophis guttatus, assembly GCF_059756535.1. Classification (NCBI taxonomy): domain Eukaryota; kingdom Metazoa; phylum Chordata; class Lepidosauria; order Squamata; family Colubridae; genus Pantherophis; species Pantherophis guttatus. The sequence goes on from NC_142067.1 coordinate 128,281,561, forward strand.
CATCAGAATGCATGCAAAGTAACTTCAATGTTAACATACGGATCAGGAAATAAATCTCCTTGCCATCTTTGTTCCCAGTCTCTTCCTAGAAATGCTAAAGTGAAATAACCATGCCCGGTGATGTCATCACATTCCCCATTCATCACTTGCGTCTCAGAAGGAAAAGAGACAGCGAGCAGAAGCCGGCTAGGAAAGTGTTAGACACAAGGAAACCCTGACTTTATTACACATTTTACCAACAAGATGAAAAGAGTTATTGGCAGCTGCACCACGCTGCAGATCTCATGGCGATAAAATGGGCCATTTGTGCACGGGGGGGGGGAGAAAGTATATTATTTCACTCTTGAATCATTGGCATCCTTCAGTCTCAAGAGACTATGGTATCGTGCTCTGGAAAGTGGTCCTAAAACAGCATCTAGTATGACTAAAAAGGCCAATTCTTGAATAGACAAACGCAAACAAACCCAAACAATCAAATTTGCAGAGCCTGGATAGCTCTGCAGACAAGACACTGTAATTTAACACCAGCTGTCTGCAATTAAAGTAAGTTCGAATCTCACCAGGCTCAAGGTTGACTCAGCCTTCCATCCTTTCTAAGGTAGGTGAAATGAGGACCCAGTTTGTGGGGGCAATAAGCTGACTTTGTATAAATATACAAAAGGATGAAGGCTATTGCTTAACGCATTGTAAGCCCGCCCTGAGTCTCCGGAGAAGGGCGGCATATAAATCAAAGAAAAAAAAAAAATTGGATTTGTCACTGGGAGAAAAAAAAAGATTAAGTGATACATTGATCAGACAAGGCTTAGAGTCTTGATGTTAGATAAACAGCCCACAATGATTAAAACAAGGTCACCATGAAGCAGATTTCATGTTGAAATGGGCACTGGGCGAGTACCTTTAGTCTTTTGAAGAAAGAAAAATGGGGTCTTATAAAATTTCACTGGTTTCAGTGGGAGAATTAAAGGATATCTATACCTCACCTATCAAAATCCATTGGTGATCTGACCCAACCATAAAGAGTAAATTAGATTAACAGATTAAGAGAAGGGACCCATTACCTCCGAAGGCCCATAACTTCCAAAGGCATCTTCTGTTCCATGGGTGGATTGTTCTCACTGTCAGAAAATTTCTCCTTATTTCCAGGTTGAATCTCTCCTTGATCAGTTTTTCCATCCGTTGTTCCTTGTCTGGCCTTCGGGTGCTTTGGAAAATAGCATGACCTCTCTCTGGCAGCCCCTCAAATATTGGAACACTGCTATCATGTTTCCCCTGGTCCTTCTCTCCATTACTGATAAATAATTAGTAAATCATTACTAACCTAATCTAATCTGGTATCTTCTTACTATACGGCCAACTGGATATTCTAACTGGAGCAGATATTATGATATTGGCCATTTTAATTTGATTCCTTCCGTTAAGGCCAGACAAGGAACAATGGATGGAAACTGATCAAGGAGAGATTCAACCTAGAAATAAGGAGAAATTTTCTGACAGTCAGAGCAATCTACCCATGGAACAGAAGTTGCCTTCGCAAGTTGTGAGAGCTTCATCACTGGAGGCTTTCAAGAAGAGACTGGACTGCCATTGATCAGAAATGGTGTAGGGTCTCCTGCTTGGGGGGGGGTTGGACTAGATGGCCTACAAGGTCCCTTCCAACTCTATTAATCTGTTAAAATAAAGGTTTGAGATTTGCAAAAAATCTAGTCAACCATTAGATGGCGAGACAGAGTTAGAGTTCTCCACCTGCCTTTACTGCCATCTAGTGGCTGCTCCACATTTTGCACCACAGATCTATCTGTACAGTCCTTAATATTCTGTTTCCAACAGCATATGGTAGATCGATATTTTCATCAAGCAAATGACTGCAACCACCAATAATTCTCTTATTGACCAAGGGAATATTATCCCTACATGGGTGTCATTTTGATTCAGATGCTTATCAACTCTCTACACCCCTCCATGTTTCAACAAATTTGGACACAATCCTTGGGATCTCTTTGCAAATGCCTTTTTGACTTTCCAAACCATAAATAATTCGTGCCGACCAAAAATTGTCCACTTCAGCAATTCCTCATCTTTTTTTTGTTTCAGCAAATCGCAATACTGTAATTGAAAAGTGTTTGCCAACAATCTCATAAGCAAGCTATTGTTAGGGATTTTGAACCTAGGCTCTGGGGGAACAAGAATCAAAGCTATATATTGAGCGGCCGTTAAAAGCAGAGCTAACTCGAATAATTTATTATTGCCACTCACAAACATGTTGTACTTATTGCCATGTGTTTATTGGCTCCTTCCAAAGCAAGGTTGACTGTGAATAATAACGATATTGGATATGATACTGAAAAGATAGATTGGATTATAACTTTATTGTCAGGTTTCGATGCTATCTCAAAATAAATGAATTTCCAAACTGCTGATCTTTGAGGAAATTTTCTCTTTATTGAGCATAGTGATCTGTCCCTGGCTCTTTCGTGGTCAGCACTGATCTTTGCCCCCCAAGCCCTCCCTTTCCGATCCCCAATTCTCTGCGTCTCATTGGCTATCTTCCAAGCCACTCTCCTCATCCCATCTCCATCAGATCACAGGAATGTCCCCCCCTCCTCCCATCTCCGAGGAAACAGAATCTTCAAAGGAATTAAGTAGGCAAAAATTCAAGCTTCTCCTCTCCTTTGATATGGCAGCACTGGAACGCTGACAGTTATCTTTCCCAAAGATGCTTTTTTTTTTCAGGAGACAACTTGACTTTCTGTTTTTTTTCTTTTGAAGACATTTCACTTCTCATCCAAGAAGCTTCTTCAGCTCTGACAGGATGGTGGGGAATGGAAGGATTTATATTCCTTGCAGACAGTTGGTAATTTGCATCTTTTTAGAACGGGGGTCACCAACTGTTGGTCCGTGGACAACTGGTGGTCCACAAGAAAATTTTGGTGGTCTGCAGAAAAATTATTTGCACTAAATTAGGGGTTCTCAAACTACGGCCAGATACGTGCAATGAACGTTTGTGTTGCTGCAGAGAGTCTCCCTCTATGGGGTCTTTTTGTGTGGGTCGGAGGGGGGCAGAAATTCTGACTTGGGGTCTGCTTCAGCCTCCTGATGGGGGGCTTTGGGCGAAGGCTGGAGAGAAGTGCCGCTGGTGGCGAAGATCCGGAGGGCCTTGTTCCAGTGGGACTGCATCATGGCCTGGAACTGGCTGAGCCTCCAGGCACTGGTACCTGGCCTTGCACTCCTACAGGTCTTCCCTCTGCTTGGAAAGCCCATGCTCGTAGTCCTCAGTGAGGTGCTTCTCCTGAGACTCCTTCTCAGTCAGATCCAATTTGAACTGAGCTTCTTGTGGTGGCTGCTTAGCTCCAACAACTGCTTCCTGTTGGGGCCCTAAGGAGCCCGGGTGGGGAGGTGAGGAGTGGCTGGCAGGGGAGGGGTGAGGAGAGGCTGGCAAGGTGCTCCTTGACGTGAGTGACATTGAGTTGACCACGCCCACCCAGTCACATGACCACCTAGCCATGCCCATCCAGCCGGTCATTAGGCAGATCATATTAGTGGTCCACGGGATTTAAAATTATGAAGCTAGTGGTCCCTGAGGTCCGAAAGGTTGGGGAGCCCTGTTTTAGAGGGTCGTTGAAGCACTTGGACGTTGATCTGTGACTTCAGGGTCACCTGATAGTTGGGGGGTTTTTTTGGAAAACAAAGCATCTTTGGGACAACCAAGACCTGGATGACGGAGAATCTGTACAGACTTTTAGCTATGCAATTTGGGATGAATTTGGAATGGGGTAGGAGTAGGAATGGATTTCCAGAGGAAAAATTGCAGACTACAGGAACCATTTGCACCACTCAGGTGACTCTGAGGACACAGGTAAACCTTCAAGTGGCCTCAACAACCATCTAAAAGGATGCAAATGACCAGCAGACTGCAAGGAGTATAAATCCTTCCATTCGCCCCCCCCCCGCCCCCCGCCATCCTGTCAAAGCTGAAGAAACTTCTTGGAGCGAAACGTCTTCAAAAAGAAAAAAAGAAGGAAGTCCAGTTGCCTCTTGAAAAAAGCACCTTTGGGACAACTGCAGTGATTCGCTTAACAAATGTGGTGGGAAAAGTCGTAAAATGGGACAAAACCCACTTAAGAAATTTCTCCCTTAGCAACATAAATCCTGGGGTCAATTATGGTCCTGGGTCAGGGGGTCAGCAACCTGTGACTCCGGAGCCGCATGCGGCTCTTTGGGCCCTCTGCTGTGGCTCCCTGTCAGGTGATCCCATCTCTGGCTGGCCCTGCCCCTCGCCCTCCCCTCCCAGTCACTCCTCGCCTGGCCTGAGAAGGTAACGGCGATGGCGGGGGATGGAGAAGCAGCCAGGGCAGAGACATGGAGAGATACAGAGAGATGGGGAGAGAGAGAGAGACATAGAGAGATACAGAGAGAGGGGGAGAGAGAGAGACATAGAGAGATACAGAGAGGGGGAGAGAGAGAGACGTATACATAGAGGGGGGAGAGAGAGACATAGAGAGATACAGAAAGAGGGGCGGAGAGAGAGACATGGAGAGATACAGAGGGGGGGAGAGAGTCATAGAGAGATACAGAGAGAGGGGGAGAGAGAGTCATAGAGAGATACAGAGAGAGGGGGAGAGAGAGTCATAGAGAGATACAGAGAGAGGGGGAGAGAGAGACATAGAGAGACACAGAGAGAGGGGGAGAGAGAGAGACATAGAGAGATACAGAGAGAGGGAGAGGGAGAGACATAGAGAGATACAGAGAGAGGGGGAGAGACATGGAGAGATACAGAAAGAGGTGGGGAGAGAGAGACATGGAGAGATACAGAGAGAGGGGGAGAGAGAGAGACATGGAGAGATACAGAGAGAGGGGGGAGAGAGAGAGACATAGAGAGATACAGAGAGAGGGGAAGAGAGAGACATATACAGAGAGAGGGGAGAGAGAGACATAGAGAGATACAGAGAGGGGGAGAGAGAGACATATACAGAGAGAGGAGAGAGAGAGACATAGAGAGATACAGAGAGAGGGGGGAGAGAGAGACATAGAGAGATACAGAGAGAGGGGGAGAGAGAGAGACATAGAGAGATACAGAGAGAGGGGGGAGAGAGAGATAGAGAAATACAGAAAGAGGTGGAGAGAGAGAGACATGGAGAGATACAGAGAGAGGGGGAGAGAGAGAGAGACATGGAGAGATACAGAGAGAGGGGGAGAGAGAGAGAGACATAGAGAGATACAGAGAGAGGGGGAGAGAGAGACATATACAGAGAGAGGGGGAGAGAGAGAGATACAGAGAGAGATACAGAGAGGGGGAGAGAGAGACATATACAGAGAGAGGGGAGAGAGAGACATAGAGAGATACAGAAAGGGGGAGAGAGAGAGAGAGATGGAGAGATACAGAGAGAGAGGGAGAGGGGAGAGATAGAGGGGGGAGAGAGGGAGGGAGGGAGGGGAGAGAGAGAGATGTCAAAAGGGTTTTGTGGCTCCCGGTGTTTTTTTTTCTGTGGGGAATGGGTTCCAAATGGCTCCTTAAGTATTTAAGGTTGCAGACCCCTGTCCTAGGTCAAGGACCATCCGTGCAATAAAATTACAAAAACCCACAAAGGACAGATTAATGGACCGTTCAGTGTTTTTCTGCCCTTTAGTTTTCTATGTTTCTGACTTATATTGGAAAAATTCTACCCTTTTGTGGCATTGCAACCTTTTATCTCCTCCACAATCAGCTTCTGCCCTTTGGACAGTCAGGGAGGAAAATAAATAAATCTTAGTTCTAAAGAGGTAACCATGTTACTCTTCCAGCAAAAAAAAGGAAAAAAAGTGGGGGGGGGGAACCACAAGCGTCTCGTGACGTTTTAAGGACCCACAGATTTATCGTAGCAAAAAGCTTTCCTGGACAGAATGGGCTCTTTGTCCATGAGAAATTACGCTGCAGTAAATCTCTTGGTCTCCATTCGTTATTAAATAAAAGAAAGTGAATAATACGTATTTACGTCTTTAGCGAGCATTCGAAGTTACCACGGCACTGAAAAAAGCGACTTGCGGCCGTTTTTCACACTTAACGACGGTTGCAGCAAGGTCACGTGATCAAAATTCAGAAGCTTGGCATCTGGCATGTACTTATGACGGTGGCAGTGTCCCGGGGGTGTCACATGATCCCACTTTGCGACTTTCTGATGAGCCAAGTCAATGGGAGAAGCCAAATTCACTTAACAACCATGTTACTCACTTTTATGACAGTTGCAGGGTCCCGGGGTCACGTGATCCCCAGATTCACTTAGTGACCGTGTTGCTAACTTCACAACCGTGGTGATTCACTTAGCAACAATGGCAAGAATGGTCGTAAGCTTCACCACTGTCTCGCTTAGCAACAGAAATCTTGGACTCAATTGCGGTTGTAAATCAAGGACAACCTGTGTTTCCCAGAAAACACCCTTCTGCTTCCGTGCTAGCCTCCGAGAGTAGAATAGTTAACAGGCCACGATTCAAACTCACATCCTATTTGATTGTTGCCTGTATTAGAGGGTGAGCGACAGGTACGATAGTCTATATCCATGATGGCGAACCTATGGCACGCATGCCAGAGGTGGCACACAGAGCCTTCTCTGTGAGCACGCGTGCCATTGGCAGCTTCCTCTTCTGGTTTCCAGCACACGCAGGTGCTCCCGCCAGCTGGTCTTTGCACCAGAAACCTGAAGATCAGCTGGCTGGCGTGCATCCGTGTGCCGGCCACGCGCTGGAAACCCGAAGACCACCTGGTCAGGGATGAAATGCTCCCGGTTCTGACCAAATCTGACGATCCGTTAGAGCCCATGGTCTGTGGTTCGGCCATCCGGTAGCGATGGCGGAGCAAAGCTCCGCCCACCCGCCGCAGTGTTGTTACTTCCTGGTTTTAACCAGGAAGTAATGTGTTTTTTACCTTCTGGGCATGCACAGAAGATTTTGCGCATGCACATCCTGACAAATGCCCTTCCCCACAGCGTCTCCTTAAATCTCAGTCCCCAAGTGTGTCTTGTGAAGAGGAGGGGCGCTCTCCTCCTGAGTAGTTGGCTGAGTCTGCACTGTTCTCACCTTCTCTCCACTCTCCGTGCTCGGAGATCAGGAGGGGGTGGTCCTTGCTCATCGCCTGAGCTCTGTCTCTCCTCATGTTCACTGCTTAGCCTCTCTTCGTCATCCTGCCCCTGTTCCTCCCTGCCTACAAGCCGTCCCAATCCTGAAGGGCCCTGGCCTGACTTGGCCTGCTCCTCCCCATTTTCCTCCGAAGCCAACCCCTCGATCTCCATCAGCTCCAGTTCCTGCTCGTCTTCCTCCGCAGATTCAGGCTCCAATGGGGACATGACAGATTGGGGTAGATTGCAGGAAGTGATACTGAGATATGATTTTATTTTATTTTATTTATCTATATGTTAAATTATTGTACTTTATCCCAATCTCATTTTAAATTGTATATTTATTCCAATTTCGCTTTAAATTGAATGTTATTCCAATTTCACTTTAAATGGCATTTTATCGGATTTTAGGAATAATTTGGCTTTGGAACTCTGCCACTTTGATATGGCCCGTGGGCTAATCAATAAACTAAACTCTAAGGTCTCTGATTTTGACGTATGCTCTTTGAATTAAAAGGAACATGACTTTGATTTGGATACCAGCACATTTTCAACATCCTTGCCTGCAGAAGTTATGGGAGCTTCATCCCTGGAAGCTTTCAAGAAGAGACTGGACTGCCATCTGTCAGAAATGGTGTAGGGTCTCCTACTTGGGTGGGGGGTCAGACTAGATGACCTACGAGGTCCCTTCCAACTCTGTTCATCTGTTCATCCTGTAGAAGTGGGAAGTGACAAAATTAGGGCTTCTGGATATTGTCACGAGGATATTGTCATCGATCAGGACTATTAGCAATTCTTGGCACACGAGGGGTATAAATCCAGTCCAATATGATCATTTATCTTTCTGCCTCTCTTATTTTTTTAATGTACAGCATTAATCTAAAGAGCCAGCTGGACAGCTGCCCGTTTTATTATATTTGCTTCAAAGGCATATTTATTTTTTTTAAAAAAATAAAAAACTGGGATCGGATTTCCAGTTTGGGTATCCATGCAACTCGGAAGCTCAGCAATTAGAGATGCACCCTTTATTATTTTTACTTTAAATACTTGGCTTTTCTTTAACACACAGTCAGGGGTGGGCTTCAAAAATTTTAGCAAGGGGTTCTCTGCCCGGTTGCTGGGTGGGCGTGGCCATGGTGGGCATGGCCTAGTTGGCCTCCTGCACCACGGCGAGGGGGGCATTTTTGCCCTCCCCAGGTTCCGGAGGCTTTCCTCGAGCCTCCGGGAGAGCGAAAATGGCCTCCCCAGGCTCCGGAGGCCCTCTGGGGGCTAGAAACAGGCCTTCCCGTACTTCCGGTAGGCCGTTTTTCACCCCTCCGCGCATAGATAGATACATAGATACTTCCACACCAGTGGTAGAATCCAAATTTTTTTACTACCGGTTCTGTGGGCATGGCTTGGTGGGCATGGCAGGGGAAGGATACTGCAAAATCTTCATTCCCACCCCACTCTGGGGCCAGCCAGAGGTGGTATTTACCGGTTCTCCGAACTACTCAAAATTTCCGCTGCCGGTTCTCCAAACTGCTCAAAATTTCCGCTACCAGTTCTCCAGAACCTGTCAGAACCTGCTGGATTTCACCCCTGTTACACACCCTGGACAAGTTCCCCTATATAACTATATGGCTGTACCCTATTTCTCTGCAGTTGCCCCTGAAGACAAACTCGTTGCTTTTAGGAATAAATATTTCCTCTTTCCTCGCAGCTGTCTGGATCTCATTTTTATTTATTCTTGAGCAATCCTGGTAGAGTTATTCTTCTGACAGCATCCCTAGGACCTACTATAGAGATCCTTTATCCACAAGAAGTGTTAAATCAAATGAATGATCAAGTAAAGGAATATATATATCCTTGGCCTTCCCTGCTTAGTAGCATCCCTGTGATTTGATGGTTGCAACACAGAAAGCAGTAATTACTCCTCTCTTTCAATTTATGAAAATTCCGTTGCCCAACCTAACTTACATTCATTTCCCCCATTGTCTTCAGCCTGCGAAGCTACTCCAGAGCAAAACTATAAACACAATTTTTAAGCCTCTGCCCTACAGCAATAATCATAAAACACCGACAGTGCTAATGACAGCAGAGCAAATGTATTTGCATTTGATTGTGGTTCAGATTTGTTGAGCCATTAAAACAGACCGATTAAAATCAATGGGATTTAAGGTGGACGTCCCATAGATTTCAACATTCAGCAGCTACTCGGAATACCACCGAGTTAAGACTCATCCGCTGTTATCCTTACTACTATTGTGGCTATTATTTTCTGCCGAGTTCAAATACCTTTGTAGAAATACAGGACAGGGGAAGTAACCAAAAGCCAACCAGTAATACCCAATACGAAACAATGTTCATTTTAATTTCATTTTTCTCTTTGGCTTACAGAAGTTCCACAGTGTCATTTCTGTTTCTTGTGGCTAGAGTTTGTGCCTTGGATGTGAAGCCATATATACATTTCCTAAATAAATAAGATACCTCTGAAAGTCAGATGAATAAGAACTGTTTTTAATTTGGTAGCCAGTTTGGAAGTCTCTTGGTCTTCATTGAGAGTTCACGACAGGGGTGAAATCCAGCAGGTTCTGGAGAACCGGTAGCGGAAATTTTGAGTAGTTCGGAGAACCGGCAAATACCACCTCCGGCTGGCCCCAGAGTGGGGTAGGAATGGAAATTTTGCAATATCCTTCCCCCAGGAGTGGGGAGGGAATCGGGATTTTGCAGTATCCCTCCCCCAGGAGAGGGAAGGGAATGGGGATTTTGCAGTATCCTTCCCCCAGGAGTGGGGAGGGAATGGGGATTTTGCAGTATCCTTCCCCCAGGAGTGGGGAGGGAATGGGGATTTTGCAGTATCCTTCCCCCAGGAGTGGGGAGGGAAAGGGGATTTTGCAGTATCCCTCCCCCAGGAGTGGGAAGGGAATGGAAATTTTGCAATATCCTTCCCCCAGGAGTGGGGAGGGAAAGGGGATTTTGCAGTATCCTTCCCCCAGGAATGGGGAGGGAATGGGGATTTTGCAGTATCCTTCCCCCAGGAGTGGGGAGGGAATGGGGATTTTGCAGTATCCTTCCCTTCCACACCCACCAAGCCACGCCCACCAAGCCACACCCACAGAACCAGTAGTAAAAAAAATTGGATTTCACCACTGGTTCACGATCACTGAAAAACCTTCTCTCTACCTGGTGGTTAAATTCAACTCTGAAGATATTTACACCTACAATAGGACATACATGTCTCTGGTAGATACTTAAAGTGGTCAGTTTTCTGCTGGACAAAGCAACCCATGATGATGGATTTATTCATCTATAGGGTATAGAGCTGTAATGGCGAACCTATGGCACACGTGCCAGATGTGGCACACAGACTCCTCTCTGCTGGCACATGCGCCATCACCCCAAGTCAGATCTCCATGGCGTTTCTTTCATGAGTTTCTGTTTCCCGATGAAACAGAAGCTCAAGAAAGAAAAAAATCTTACCTCTTGCTGCACTGCCAATGTTGGGATGCCCCACCTCCCGCCAGCCAGCTGATCTTTGGGTCTCTGCTGCACATGCACGCATGTTGGCGCATGCACACATGCATGTTGGTGCATGCACATGTCCATGCATGCGTGCACACCTTTTAGTTTGGGCATGCGCATGCATGGACTTGCGCATGCACCAACATGCGTGTGCAGTTTGGGCACTCGGTGTCCAAAAAGTTCGCCATCACTGGTCTAGGGTTTCCTGCCTGAGCAAGGGGTTGGACTAGAAGACCTCCAAGGTCCCTGTTGTGATCCGCCAGCAGCCTGCAGAGCTGGCAGCAGAGTTGGACAGTGAGGAGGCTGGGGAGGAACATGGGCCAGTCCTGGAGCCTGGGGAGGGCTCGGATGAGGGCTCTGCATCAGAGGCAGAGATGGGGCCAAGGCCATCTGGGAGTGATGCGTGGACTCCGGAGCCTCCAGAGTCGGACATCAGAGAGACAGAGGAACAGGGAGAGCCTGTTCCTAGTGCACGCATGTACAGAGCTGCCAGAAGGCAAGAACAGTTCAAACAAAAGGGACAACTCAGGAGTAAGGCTTGGAGATGATTGGCCCCTCCCATAAGACATAAAGGAAGAGCAAAGGCACGTGGGCCTTTGCAGGAAGCAACGTTGTGGATGGTGTCGGTTTGTAGTCTGAAGCTCCGTTTTTGACTCTGTGTTTCCGTGTGGCTATGCCAAGATAATTGCCAATTAGGTCTTTGGCAGCGTGTCAAAGAAGATAAAGGTGGGTGTTTACCAGCTTTATCCGAAGGACTGTGGCAGACTTCTGTTGGGCTATTTATAAACTCTTGGTGATCCAGCACGTGCTGTGAATGAAAGGAATTCACAGCCGTTAAAATAAAATAAAAAGGGTTTTGCGACTAATTGGACTCGGGGCGGCTTACAACAACAATCAATAATACAAATCGCAAAATAACAAAATAAGTTAAAATCCCTTAAAAACCCCTGTAAAATTATTACAGTTTGTGCAATTCCCTATATCAGGAATCCTAGGTCCAACTCTGTTATTTTATTCTGTTCTATCCTGTCCTGTCCTGTTCTAATTTCTATTTTATTCCTATTCTATATAATCCTATTCCAATTTCTGTTCTATTCTATTCCGTTCCATTCCATTCTATCACAGTGGGTCAAAAATGGTATAAATTTCCCACAGCAGAACTTAGCGCCAAGTCAATGTGTTTGCAAGGGCAGCGGGAACGGCGGAGAGAAAACATTCAAATCTAAGTCTCGGCAAGAATTTATTTATGCATGTTGTGTATTGCCATTAACCTTTTATTGAGATGGTGAGCCCTGATGGAGATTTACAACCTACCGAAGCTCCAGGAATTCAGGGCTTGGGTGGTAACCGCTTCGATAAAAACGGAGTAATGCACCAAGAGGCACATATTACAGCCCCACATCCAATAAAAACAGATATGAGATAAAAACTCTATTAAAATGCTTAAATGTTTCGGCGTGCTGAATCTGAAAGATAAGACTATCCAAGCTCCATTGACCTAAACAGGAGGGTGGAGGGGACCATAGAAAAGGGCTAAAAAAATGACAAGGAAATGATGGAACATCCAAGGGTCCTGAGATTTGAAAACATAACTGACCAAGTGGGCAATTTCTAGATGGAAATGTAAAGGAACGAAGGAACAGCAGAAGGCTTCTGAGAGAAGTATTCTGCAACTGAGCTTGTACCCGTTACAAAGGCCCCTAGAATGATAGCAGTAATCCAATATTTGAGGGGCTGCCACAAAGAAGATTTGGGGGTCAAGCTATTCTCCAAAGCACTTGAGAGTAGGACAAGAAGCAACGGATGGAAACTAATCAAGGAGAGAAGCAACCTGGAATTGAGGAGAAACTTCCTAACAGTGAGGACAATTAACCAGAGGAACAGCTTGCCACCAGAAGTTGTGGCTACTCCATCACTGGAAGTTTTTAAAAAGAAACTGGACAGTCATTTTTGCGAAGTGGTAGAGAGTCTCCTGCTTGAGCAAGGAGGTGGACTAGAAGATCTCCAAGGTCCCTTCCAGCTGGATTCTTATTGACTTATTGATGGAAAAAGCCAACACAGTCCTAGGCTGCATATACAGAAGGATAGAATCAAGATCACATGAAGCATTAATACTACTTTATAATGTCTTGGTAAAGCCACACTTGGAATACTGCATTCAATTTTGGTCGCCACGATGTAAAAAAGATGTAGAGACTCTAGAAAGAGTGCAGAGAAGAGCAACAAAGAGGATTAGGGGACTGGAGGCTAAAACATATGAAGAATGGTTGCAGAAACGGGGTATGTCTAGTTTGATGAAAAGAAGGACTAGGGGAGACATGACAGCAGTCTTCCAATATCTCAGGGGTTGCCATAAAGAAGAGAAAGTCAAGCTATTCTCCAAAGCACCTGACGGCAGGAGAAGAAGCAATGGGTGGAAACTAATCAAGGAGAGAAGCAACCTAGAACTAGAGAAATTTCCTGACAGTGAGAACAATTAATCAGTGGAACAACTTGCCTCCAGAAGTTGTAAATGCTCCAACACTGGAAGTTTTTAAGAAGATGTTGGATAACCATTTGTCTGAAGTGGTGTAGGATTTCCTGCCTAACCAGGGGGTTGGACTAGAAGACCTGTTATAACAACTCTGTTATTATTCTAATAAAAGGAAGACTGATTGAACGCTTGAAGGTCATGTCCATCAAGTCTGGGTCCCTTCCTCAACTAGATAGATAGATAGATAGATAGATAGATAGATAGATAGATAGATAGATAGATAGATAGATAGATATGTGGATAGATAGATAGATAGATAGATAGATAGATAGATAGATAGATAGATAGATAGATAGATAGATAGATAGATATGTGGATAGATAGATAGATAGATAGATAGATAGATAGATAGATAGATAGATAGATAGATAGATAGATATGTGGATAGATAGATAGATAGATAGATAGATAGATAGATAGATAGATAGATAGATAGATAGATAGATAGATATGTGGATAGATAGATAGATAGATAGATAGATAGATAGATAGATAGATAGATAGATAGATAGATAGATAGATAGATAGATAGATAGATATGTGGATAGATAGATAGATAGATAGATAGATAGATAGATAGATAGATAGATAGATAGATAGATAGATAGATAGATAGATAGATAGATATGTGGATAGATAGATAGATAGATAGATAGATAGATAGATAGATAGATAGATAGATAGATAGATAGATAGATAGATAGATAGATATGTGGATAGATAGATAGATAGATAGATAGATAGATAGATAGATAGATAGATAGATAGATAGATAGATAGATAGCTATAGATCACAAAGTATGTAATAGATCACGAAGAAATTGTTCAATAGATGACGCATGGGTAGAGACGCTCTGAACAAATGGAACTATCAGTGTTGTGGCCCGCCAGCGGCCTGCGCGGATCGTGCTGATCCTGATGAAGAGGAGGCTGGTGTGGGGTCGCACCAGCAGCCTGCATAGCCAGCGCTCGTGTCGGACAGCGAGGAGGCTGAAGAGGATGTGGTGCCAGAGGCAGAGACTCAGCCAGGGCCTTCAGAACCTCCAGAGGCTCCTTCCAGTGGAGAGAGCGAAGTGGAGGAGCCTCTCCTCAGTGCTCGAGCACGCAGGGCTGCCAAAAGGCAGGAGTGGCTACTCAGGAGGAGGAGGTCTACTCGAGAGTAGGGCTAGAGGATAATTGGCCACTCCCTTAGCCTATTTAAGTTGCACGCAGCTAGTAAGTTTCTTGCTGGAAACAACTCATATTTATTATCAGAGTATTTTGGTTTATCATCTTGTTTTCTGGGCTGGTTGCCAACCTTTGCCGGTCTTGTTTATTCTTGCTACTTAATAAATTTGATAAGGACCGTTGGTGTGTGTCAGTATCCTCGGAAATCCGGAGCTGGGGCAGAACAATCAGGTGGCTTCTGTTCTTTGCAACTGTGGTGACACACAGACAACGACATAAATGTACACCAGTGGTGGGTTTCAAAATTTTTTACTACCGGTTCTGTGAGTGTGGCTTGGTGGGTGTGGCATGGCTTGGTGGGCGTGGCAGAAGAAGGATACTGTAAAATCTCCATTCCCACCCCCCTCCAGGGGAAGGTTACTGCAAAATCCCCATTTCCCCCCAATTAGCTGGGACTCAGGAGGCAGAGAATAGATGGGGGCGGGGCCAGTCAGAATTTTTCCCCAGTTGTTAAGTGAATCGTTGCAGTGGATCCGTTAGGAACTTGGCGGTAAAGTGAATTTGGCTTCCCCCACTTGGACTTGGCTTGTGGGAAGGTCGCCCAAAAGGGAATCACATAACCTCGGGACACAGCAACGGTTGTAACTATGAAACGGTTGCCAAGCGTCTGAATTTTGATCACGTGACCATGGGGATGTTGCAAAGGTCGTAACTGTGAAAAATGGTTCTAAGTCATGTTTTTCAGTGCCATTGTAACTTTGAACGGTCAGTAAATGAACAGTCAAAGGTTATCTAGAGTATATTTTATATTTTACATTTCATGTCCTATAACAGTGATGGCTAACCTTTTTGCCATCACGTGCCAAAAGTGGGGGGAGAGCGGAGGGATCGAGCGCATGCGTGCCCACACACATAATTCAATGCCCACCCATGCCCCGCCCTCCCGCACACATGCACGTGCTCCCCCTGTGCTCCCCCCACTTTTGGCACGCGATGGCATGGTATGCCTGTTTTTTGCTCTCCCCAGGCTCCAGAGGCTTTCTAGGAGCCTGGGGAGGGCAAAAACAGCCTTCCTCAAACACACCCATGGAGGCCCTCTGGAGGCTGGAAACGGCCCATTTCCTGACTTCCGGTGGGTCCAGAAGGCCTGAAAATCAGCTGGCATGCATGCTGGAGATGAGCTAGGGCAATGCTTGTGTGCGCTTAGATATGGCTCCGCGCGCCACCTGTAGCCCGTGTGCCATAGGCTCGCCATCACAGTCCTATAATGTACCTTATTTTAATTGTGGTGCTTGTGACACACACACACAAACAAACAAATGATAGATCGTGATTGAACGTCACCTTCCTCTCTCTTTCCCATCCTCCCGGTTCCGTCGGCGTTGTCATTTCCAGGGCATCCAAAGCGTTCGAACGATGTGCTTTTTTCCACTTCCTCGGGAAGTCACGGCATGTCAACTTGAGCGGGAGAAACGACCCATCGGAGCGCATGAATCAAAAGGGAATGTGTTTCCTCCTGCCACAATGAACACAACTGTACACAAGCATGAATTTCTCGGCTTTGAAATCTCAGCCCTTACACCTGTTTCCTTTCTTGTTGCGTTTGGAGGCACATCCACTTGTTAACTTCTCGAAGGCGCTGAGTTGTCGTTTCCAATGTTCATTACTGGCAATGGCAGACCCAGGGCACTTGGCAATGAGCAATTTTCTCCCTGCCTCCGAGTAAAAATAAGGCAATTTAGCACGAAAGCAACGCAAACTGGAAAAGGCAGGGGGGCTAAAGACCTGCGAACAGTTCAGGCGCAGGATGAGAAGCAAGCTGTGGATGCAAAGACCTTAAAAATGGCCTTCTCACCAGGCGTCCGTTTCCCCATATGGCATTTCCAAATCTGCGCCTCGAAGCAACTCATTAATCTTCGCATTCTTAGGCGACGAGACTTAAATAATACAACTCTGTGTAAGACTACGTGAGCCAAGCGCCATTCCAAACTATCCAGCTTGGCGGAGTCTCGCTCAGACACAACGGTGGGAAAAGAGGAGCTCGTCTTTTAAAAGTTGGTCTCCTCCGGGTCCCGTCAGCTAAACAATGCCGGCTGGCAGGCCCGTGGGGGAGGGCCTTCTCTGTGGCTGCCCCAACTCTCTGGAACCAGTTACCTCCTGAGGTCCGGACCATCCCCACCCTATTGGCCTTCCGAAAAGCGGTGAAGACCTGGCTCTTCCGGCAGGCCTGGGGCCGTTGATCTCGCTCTTGCGATCTGGCGTGATCCGGCCATGAATGGTGTGAATGGGTTTTTAATGTTTTTAATTTTTCAATGTCTTTTTATAATGATTTTTTAAATTTATTGTGAGCCACCCTGAGTCTTCGGAGAGGGGCGACATATAAATTTAATTAATTTAATTAAATTAATTAAAGTTCATGTAGTGAAAAGTTCACTGGGTAAACACAAGAACAGAGTGGGAAGGGACCTTGGCGGTCTTCTAGTCCAACCCCCTGCTCAAGCAGGAAACCCTATAAAATTCCACACAGTTGTCCAATCTCGTCTTTTAAAACCTCCAGTGATGGAGCATCCAAAACTTCTGGAAGCTGAAGTGTAGAACAGTAGTATAAAACGGTCATTTATGGCATCATGCAATTGCATAATGCTATTTTCTTGCTGGGATGATCTTTAAACTATTCTCTCTTTGAAGGGTCCTTGGTGCTCTCTGAGCTTGGCTGTTTTCCTGCAGACGTCTCATTAACCAAATTAGGTAACATCATCAGTGCTAGTGACCAACACTCATGATGTTACCTAGTAAGAGCCTTGGTGGCGCAGCAGACTAAAGCGCTGTTAAGTAACACCAGCTGCCTGCAATTACGGCAAGTTCAAATCTCACCAGGCTCAAGGTTGACTCAGCCTTCCATCCTTCCGAGGTAGGTAAAATGAGGACCTAGATTGTGGGGGCAATAAGCTGACTTTGTATAAAAAAGAACACCGCTTGGTGGGGGGGCAAAAGCCCTACTAAGCAGGTATATACAAAAAGTATGAAGGCTATTGCTTAACACATTGTAAGCCACCCTGAGTCTCCGGAGAAGGGCGTCATATAAATCGAACCAATAAATAAATAAATAAATAAATAAATAAATAAATAAATAAATAAATAAATAGTTGGATAATGAAATGTCTGCAAGAAAACAACCAAGCTCAGAGAGCACCAAGGGCCCCATAAGTATCCTCCTCCCTCCTTACTCCTTCTCTCCACAAACCCCATGCCCTTCTAGTACTGATGATGTTACCCAGTTTGGATAATGAAACGTTTGCAACAGTGGTGAGTTGTCCCCGGTTTGGACCGGTTCGCAAGAACCGGTAGTAAAACCGGTGGGAGGCCCCGCCCACTGCCCCGGATGTCATCATCAACGATCTGCGCATGCAATTCTGTTGCGAACCTGTAGTAAAGATAAGTAGAACCCATCCCTGGTCTTCAAGAAAACAACCGAGTTCAGAGAGCACCAAGGATCCTATAAGCATCCTCCCCCCTCCTCCTCCTCCTCCTCCCTCCCTCCCTCCTTAATCCTTCTCTACACACCCCATGCCGCCCTAGTATTGATGATGTTACCTAGTTTGGGTAATGAAACATCTACAAAAAATGAACTAAACTCAAAGAGTGCCAAGGACCAATGAGCATCCTCCTCTTCCTCCTTCTCCTCCTCCTCCTCTTCCTCCTCCTCTTCCCTTTCTCTTTCTATGCAAACCCCACTTCATTCTAGCACTGATGACATTACCTAGTTTGGTAATGAAATGTCCACAAGAAAACAACTAAGTCCAGAGAGCACCATGGACCCCTCGTTTCAAACCCCGAGCTACAAATATTCTCCTTTATAGACTTAGATATGTTGAGCTTTCAAAAACTTGTGAGGGGACATGACAGCTGTCTTCAAACCTTTGAAAGGCTGTCACATTGTAGAGAGTTGGATTTATTTTCCACTTGCTCCACAGGGTAAGACTAGAACTAATGGGATGAAATTTCAAGGATGGAGATACAGAGTTGACACAAGGAACAACTTCTTGACAGAAAGAGCTGTCAATGCGTGGAATAGATGCCTTCACTGAGTGGTTTCTTCCCACGTTTTCAAACAGATGTTGGACAGTCATCTATCAAGGATGATAAAATGAATCCTGCAGCGTGCATGCAGAAATTTGGAGATAATGATGTCCTAGGTTCCTTCCAGCTCTCTTTATTTATTTCCTTCCTTGCTTGCTTGCTTGCTTATTTATTTATTTATTTCTCCAATTTAGACACCACCCATCTCGCTCTCTAAGCGACTGTGGGTGGTTTACCGATTAAAAAATACGGCATCTACGATCTCACTCCAGGTAAACATATATTTACACGGAATTAAAACAGAAGTTTTCAAATCCCTAAGATTTTGTAATGGTTTATTTTGACGCACGTCCCCGGAATCATTCCATTTTTATCTCAGGGAACAAAAATGAGAGACGCGTCTTCCAATTAAGCAAATCTTTGTTTTGCTCGGTGCTGAGACGTAGAACCTACCAATTACGCTGAAAATGTGAAAAACATGTAAAAGAGTTGATGAGTTACAAGTACAAGTAAGTAAACAGAGGCTAGACAGCAAGAGAAACTTCCCGACTGCATGAAGAGGTGCATTTTCCTTTAGTGGAGATCTTCAGATACTCATCGGTTGGAGATGATATACATGTAGGCCTCTGCTCAGAACTAAGGAGAAAGTTCCTGACAGATAGAACAATTAACCAGTGGAACAACTTGCCTCCAAAAGTTGCAAATGCTCCAACACTGGAAGTTTTTAAGAAGATGTTGGATAACCATTTGTCTGTAGGGTTTCCTGCCTAAGCAGGGGGTTGGACTAGAAGACCTCCAAGGTCCCTTCCAACTCTGTTATTCTATTCTATTCTGTTCTGTTCTGTTCTGTTCTGTTCTGTTCTACATTCTCTTTCTATTCTATTCTACTGAACGTTTTTAAAATATTGTAAGCTGCGTGGAATCATTATGAAGTTGGGCAGCCTTCGAAAAAGTGTAAATAAGGACTATTTTTTTAGAGGATCCACTCTAAACTCGAGTTAAGCCCTCTCTTGCGCTGGCTTTCACTTCTGCCTCCCTCAGCTGGATCTCAAGTTGAACTGGTCATTCAGCAAAAAAATCTCCAGCTTAAATAAAATGTTCATACCTGGTTTTCTTGCATGGTAATTTACTACATAAATCTGTCCCTAAAAACTGCTGAAAATCTTTTACCTTGAGTTGTCCCTTGCTTCTTTGCTTACTTCAGCAAAAAAAAAAAAAAAAAAAAAATCCACAAAAAACACCTTACTAAGTTTTGAGATGTTCTCTTATAGGCCATCTGGAATTATCAGCGTAAACTTGGATATATTTTTTTGCCAAGGCTGTTTTTTGTTAACAGAAGCAGAAATAAGAAAACAAGGGAGCAAGATGTCTTCAGCTGGGTGCCAGCCAATATTGGACAGGATCTGAAGAGCAGAAAAGTTGTTACAATTCACACCGTGAGCCAAAGCTGTGATGTTATTATATCTGGCTGTCTTAATCAACCTCTCCATCGCTTCTGGGTACCAACCCTCCCACGATCTCCACTCTTCGGGTGAATCGATACAAACCGGCTGAATACCACCTCTGATCATACACCAGCAGAAAAGATGCCGTCGATTTAAAAAGCACAGCAGCTCAATCGGAGCCTCTCTCTCTACCTATGTGAACAGCAAAGAAAACCTTGAAACAAAAAGCATAATACAAGTCAAGCATTCGATCCAATTTATTTTTACAGTCATAGACCGGAGACCAGAACAAATAAAAACACTCCGTGAAAAATATCCAGTTAAACAGAATACAAAAGTCTGTAAGAATCGAAGAGTAGAGATGGGAGGATTTGATGGGGGTAGGGGAGGACATAAAAAGTTAGCACCTGCGTGACCGTATCCGTCAAATTGGAGAGCGCTTTAATACGGTGAACTGAAGCTCATTAAACCTACTTTATGGCACCGGATGTTGCCTGACAAATTTTAAGCTTTGCTGCACAAAAAAACTGGCAATGTTATCTCTTACAGCGGGGCTGAAATCCCCACAGACGTGTAGAATCAGTTTCTGCACCCTGAGTACAGAGGTGGTATTCAGCCGGTTCGAGAAAACCGGATAGTGGCAACCTGTGGTCCACCCACCCTACCGGGTGCAATCCCGGCCTATATCGCTGTGTTTTTGACGCACGCATGTGTGGACGGCGCGTGTGAGGGAATTGCCGTGTTTTGTGATGCTGCACGCATGTGCATGTGTGCTCACATTTCCAGTGCTGCAGCGAGCCCGGTTGCTACAGTTTGTGAATCCCACCTCTGCCTGAGTATTTATGTAGTAATGGTGAGATGAGACTAGTATGTAGGACGGGCGCTGAGAAGCACACGCTCTGTGGTATCTCTATGTGGTGAGGAAACATGTCCATAAACACCAACTAGCAGTCGGAAGGCAGGATGAAAGCTTTTTCATTTCCCAACATACGGACAGACTTAACCATACCCATGTTTCCCTGAAAATAAGACCCTTTCTTATATTTATTTTTGTGTACATCAGTTTTCCTCTTCCCTGTGACATCTCGGTGTTATCTTCCAAAGTTCTTTCTTTTTCTGTATAGTTGTCATTCCTTCTCTCTTGATCCTTATCCAGTCCACTATATCAATTCATCACTAACATAATATTCAACTCATCACATATTTTTACATACTTATATAATTAATCATTTATATCTCTTCTCCAGCCAATAATAAAAATCATTCCATATTTTAAAAATATTCTGAGCCTTCTCTATCTTTAATCATCAGAATTAATCTATTCATTTTTGCACAATCTAAGATTTTTTTTTTTATTACTTCTTCTTCCAAAGGTATTTTCTCCGCTTTCCAATTTTGTGCATAGACAATCCTTGCAGCTGTTATTACATGTATTATCAGATAAACGTTTTCCTGACTAATTTTTTTCAGGTAGGATACTCAGTAGAAACAGCTCTGGTTTAAATTCGATACATTGATGTATCATTTCCTCCAACCACACTCCCTACTAGCATTGATGATGATACCTAGTTGGGTAATGAAACGTTTGCAAGAAAACAAGCAAGCTCAGAGAGGTCCATCGTGGCTTCAAAATCTAAGGGACCAGTTTGGGCAAAACTCAGCAGCACTTTTTCCTGCGGCTGCTGATAAAAATAGGATTGCCAACATGATCGCCAACGTCTGTTCTGCCCCAGCTACGGACCCCAAAGAACGCAGCACACACAAAATCTATACAAAGCTTATTTTACTCAAATAACTCAGTCTTTTTCAACCAAAGATTGTTAATAAACTTTCAAACAGCCTACAAGAATTCTAAGATAAGGTAATCACAGTCTTACTAGGGTTGGCAGAAAGTCCAGAAGCAATTTTGCAGAGAATCCAGACGCGAAGGAGAGTGAACTAAAGTTGTTCCCTACAGCTTGCTGCAATTGGTGTTCCTCCTTAAATAGGCTAAGGGAGTGGCCAATTAGACCCAAGCCTTACTCTCGAGGAGACCTCCTCCTGAGGAGCCACTCCTGCTTTTTGGCAGCTCTGCGTGCCCGTGCATCGAGAAGAGGCTCCTCCACTTCGTCCTCTTCACTTAAAGAAGTTTCTGGAGATTCTGAAGGTCCTGGCTGAATCCCTGCCTCTGGCACCACATCTTCTCCAGCCTCCTCACTGTCTGACTCAAGCACCAGCTGCATAGGCTGCTGGCGCAGCATCACACCAGCCTCCTCGCTGTTGGAATCAGCTACTAGCTGCACAGGCCGCTGACGGGCCACAACAACATCCGATGATGGACATGTCACAAGAAGAAGAAAGACCATTTCTGGTTGGGGGGGAGAGTATGGCTAACCCTTCCTCCAACCTTGAATTCTGCCAATGTCCCTCTTGTGCAAAACCTCCAGGCATGACTGACACAGCGAGAGAAGCACCTGAAAATCCCTGCAGAAGGCAATTCCTTCATCTGATTTTTAAACCCAAAGCGAAAGGGGGTTTGAGACAACAGCTTTCCCCCAAGAGCCAAACAAACGCTAAAATATTCAAGAAGGAGAGATCCAGGTTTGCCCTCGGGCAAAGCAAAACGTCGAGCCTCAAAGCGGGAAGGCTTAGTGAGAAAAATCATCAAATAAAATCCAAAGTGACCTTCAGCTACTGATGAAGGGGAAGAAAGAAAAAAAAAACCACTGCGCCGAGTCTTTTCTAAGAAAAGAAAAGCTTTCAGCTTTCAGTAATTAGAAAAAGTTGTGCCGGAAGAAACTGTAATTTTCCTGCCCGCTCGCTGAGTTGAAAAAAAAAAACCTTACATTTCGTCGATTTGTCTGACATCGGTGGTCCTTTCCAAAAGTACAGACAGTCCTGGATTTACAACCGCAATCGAGCCCAACATTTTATGCTGAAGAATTGGTTAAGTGACTTTTGGTCCCGTTTTACGACGCATTTTTCTTGCTGCATTGGGTGGAGTGAATCGCCGCCGTGGTTAAAGGAGTACATGGTCGTTAAGCGAATCTGACTCCCTCATCGACTGTGCTGGTCAGAAAGGGGATCAGGTGACTCCGGGGACACTGCCACGGTCATAAACATGAGTCAGGTGTCAAGCATCCCAAATGTAAATCTCGTGATCACAGGGATGCTGCAACGGTCATAAGGGTGGGGAAAGAGTCATTCCATCCCGTGGTAACTTCGAACGGTCACTAAGCGAACTGTTCTAAGTGGAGTAGTAATAAAAGAAGTAAAGTAATGCGTGATAAATCAGCAAATTGGGTTGCTCGCCAAGGAATGGATGATCTAAAACTCAACACAGAATAAAAACCAAAATTGACAACTAATAGAGAATGGAGTGGAGGGTTAAATCACGCAAGTTAAATCATCAAACAGATAGATCTCACAATGCTGCCTGATTTCCATAAGCAGGAGATTTCTAACTGCCTTGTACCCAGGCTAGTAGTCTACTAGCACTAGTAGCATTGATGATGTTGCCTTGTTCGGTTAGGAAACTTCTGCAAGAAAACAAACAATGTCAAAGACCACCAAGGACCCCACAGTCATTCTCCTCCACTTCGTCCTTCTCCTCCTCCTTTCCACAAACCCCACTCCCTTTAGACCTGATGATGTTCCCTAATTCGATCATGAAATGTCTGCAAGAAAACAACCACACTCAGAGAATACCAAGGACCCGACAGTCTGTTTTGGCCCATCAGTGGCCCGTGCAGCTAGTAGCTGATTCTGACAGTGAGGAGGCTGGTGTGGTGCTGTGCCAGCAGCCTGTGCAGCTGGCACTTGAGTCGGACTTGAGGAGGCTGGAGAAGAGGTGGTGCCAGAGGCAGGGATTCAGCCAGGGCCTTCAGAACCTCCAGAAGCTCCCATAAGTGAAGAGGACGAAGAGGAGGAGCCTCTTCTCGATGCACGGGCACGCAGAGCTGCCCAAAGGCAGGAGTGGCTCCTCAGGAGGAGGTCTCCTCGAGAGTAAGGCTTGGGGCTAATTGGCCACTCCCTTAGCCTATTTAAGGAGGAACGCCGACTGAAGCAATTTGCAGGGAATAACTTGGTTCCCATACCTTCGTGTCTTGTCTTGCTTATCTTATCAGCTTCCTGCAAATTGCTTCTGGGCATTCTGCCAACCACAGTAAGCTTTTAGTATTATTCTTTGAATTCTTGGCAGCTGTTAATGCAGTTAATTAACAGCCGTTGTTGTAAAAAACTGGTTTATTTAGTAAACTAAGGTTTGAATGGACTTTGTGCGTGCTGCGTTTTTTGGGGTCCATAGCTGGGACAGAACACAGTCCTTCTCCTCTTCCTCCTCCTCCTCCTCCTCCTCTTCCTTTTCTCCACACACCCCACTCCCTTTAGCACTGATAATGTTCCCTAATTCAGTCATCAGATGTCTGCAAGAAAACAATCACACTCAGAGAACACCAAGGACCCCGCAGTCTTCCTTCTCCTCTTCCTGTCTACAAACCCCTCTCCCTTCTGGCACTGATGATGTTCCCTAGTTTGGTCCTGAGACGTCTACAAGAAAACAACCAAGCTCAGAGAGTCTTCACTGGCTCGAAATCTCCAGAGGATAAAAATGACATGTATCTGCTTGAGACAAAGGCAACAACATGAGGTCAGAGTATTTTTTAAAAAAAAAAAAAAAGCAGTTACCAAGGAATGTCCTTGCCACGATTAAAGGGATATGAAGATGAAATCACCGGTGTAGGGACAGATGACCCATCTGAGAACTCATCCTTGCAAGGATATTTATGTCAGATATTTATGCAAAATGTCGTCTGCGCAAATTTAATTTAATGGGGGCCTGGTATACTCTGGAAGGAGAGCACACATTACCTTTACAAAGCATGTTCCCTCTTTCAGTAAAAGATTTGACAATTAAAGACAGAATCACAGAATTGGGGACCCGGAGGTCTTCTAGTCCAACCCTCAGCTCAAGCAGAAGACATTAACCCCTTTGAGAAAATGGCTGTCTAATCTCTTCTTGAAAACTTCTAGTGTTGGAGCATTTACAGCTTCTGGAGGCCAGTCGTTCCACTGATGAATTGTTCTATTTGTCAGGAAATTTCTCCTTAGTTCTAGGTTGCTTCTCTCCTTGATTGGTTTCCATCCATTGCTTCTTCTCCTGCCTTCAGGTGCTTTGGAGAATAGTTTGACTCCCTCTTCTTTGGGGCAGTCCCTTAAATATTGGAACACCCTGGAAAGATTGGCCCACAATTAATAAAGATATCCTGCATATCTTTATTAATTGATTAATTAATTAACTGAAATTGGTTTTAAATTGAAATGTTTTAAATTATGGGCCAAACTTATTTAATTATTTTAAATCTATTTTAACTCCTGTGTACAAGTGTTTTACTTTGGCTGTTCACCGCCCTGAGTCCGAAAGGAGAAGGGCGGTATAGAAATCTGATAAAATAAAATAAAAATAAATAAATATACTAACTGCAACTAGAATTGTATTTGCACAACAATGGAAAAATGATGATATCCTTTCCCCAGAAGTGGGGTGTGGAATGGGGATTTTGCAATACCCTTCCCCCAAGAGTGGGGTGGGAATGGGGATTTTGTAAATATCCTTCCCCTGCCATGCCCACCAAGCCACGCCCAAAAAAAAATTGGATTTCACCGCTGGGAAAGAGTGTCTAAATTTTCCTCTCTGATTGCAAACCGCAGCTTTTCTTTCACCTTCCTTGGAAGAAAAATAATACAATGGTAAGTGCAATGCCAAACAAGCCTACCGTTGAGTAGAAATCACTGCACATATTTTACACTCTGCATAAAATCGGGAGTCTGGTAGCACCTTTTTTCCTGGCTAACACATTTTATTAAAAAGCATAAGCTTTCCTGAGCCGAGGCTCAGTTCATCAGATGCTGAAACTCACGAGAGCTTATGTCTTTCTCCAAAATGTGTTTATTGAGAAAAGAAGCTTCTACACTTCCCCTGATTTGATTTCTATTTTATTTGCTACCGCAAACAAACAGCTTTCATCCTACAATGTCAACATCCAGGCATGTCGCTTCACGATAAGCCAAAGCAGGGCAGAGGACACGTCATTTCGTAGGGGATGTCACA
The DNA here is from genome assembly GCF_059756535.1 of Pantherophis guttatus. Classification (NCBI taxonomy): domain Eukaryota; kingdom Metazoa; phylum Chordata; class Lepidosauria; order Squamata; family Colubridae; genus Pantherophis; species Pantherophis guttatus. The sequence continues at coordinate 128,307,463 of NC_142067.1, forward strand.
TCGACATCTCCTAACATCAGTACAGGTGTGTGTTATGAATACAAATCTACAAAATCCCTTGCAAGGAGCTAAGTACTCAGAAGAGTCCACTGCAACCAATTTTGTGCTACAAAAAAGAGGTTGAGACTTTGGAAAAGGTTCAGAGAAGAGCAACTAAAATGATCAAAGGCCTGGAGACTAAAACATATGAAGAACGGTTGCAGGATTTCGGGAATGACCAGTCAAGAGACAAGAAGAATTAGGGGTGACATGATAGCAGTATTCCAGAATTTGAGGGGCTGCCACAAAGAGGAGGGGATCAATTTATTTATTTATTTATTTATTTATTTATTTATTTATTTATTTATTTATTTATTTATTTATTTCATTTATATGCCGCCCTTCTCCGGAGACTCAGGGCGGCTTACACTGCGTTAAGCAATAGTCTTCATCCTTTTGTATATTTTTATACAAAGTCAGCTTATTGCCCCAACAATCTGGTCCTCAATTTACCTACCTCGAAAGGATGGAAGGCTGAGTCAACCTTGAGCCTGGTGAGATTTGAACTTACAGTAATTGCAGACAGCTTGATGTTAATAACAGTGCTTTAGTCTGCTGCGCCACCAGGCTCTTTCCAAAACGCTGTAAGGCAGGACAAGAAACAATGGTTGGAAACTCATCAAGGAGAGAAGCAACCTGGAATTAAGGAGAAACATCCTAACAGTGAGGACAATTAACTGGTGGAACCGCTTGCCACCAGAAATTGTGGGTGCTCCTTCACTGGGGGTTTTTAAGAAGAGACTAGATTAGTCACTTATCTCAAATAATATAAGTTCTCCTGCTTGAGCAGAGGGCTGGACTAGAAGGCCTCCAAGGTCCCTTCCAGCTTCTATTCTATTCTATTCTATTCTATTCTATTCTATTCTATTCTATTCTATTCTATTCTACTCTATTCCATCCCATCCCATTCCATATTCTGTTCTGTTCTGTTCTATTCTATTCTATTCTATTCTATTCTATTCTATTCTATTCTATTCTATTCTATTCTATTCTACTCTATTCTACTCTATTCCATCCCATCCCATCCCATCCCATATTCTGTTCTGTTCTATTCTATTCTATTCTATTCTATTCTATTCTATTCTATTCTACTCTATTCCATCCCATCCCATCCCATTCCATATTCTGTTCTGTTCTATTCTGTTCTATTCTATTCTATTCTATTCTATTCTATTCTATTCTATTCTACTCTATTCTACTCTATTCCATCCCATCCCATCCCATTCCATATTCTATTCTATTCTATTCTATTCTATTCTATTCTATTCTATTCTATTCTATTCTATTCTATTTATATGTTACTTAAGAAGAACTTCCTACCATACGTCAAAAATATTTCAGAAGCTGTAGAATGCAGCTTCCGAGATCTGCAAGCATTTGTTGCAAGTGGCTTGTTAGATGTTCATTGGGGGGTTCGGTACAGAATGAAAGTCTTTTAAGTACGTTTCTCTTGATGTCTGTGGGGATTCTCCGTCATCCATCCCGGTCATGGTTATCCCAAAGGTGCTTTTTTCCAAGAGGCAACTGGACTTTCTTGGGGGTTTTTTTGAAGACGTTTCACTTCTCATCCAAGAAGCTTCTTCTGCTCTTCTGGATGATGGGGAAGAGCACTCGGAGGCTCCAACTGGCGCAGAGTGTGGCCGCGCGGGTGGTTATGGGCGCAACCCGTTGTGCCCACGTGACACCCCTCCTGCGCGAGCTGCACTGGCTCCCAGTGGTCTTCCGGGTGCGATTCAAGGTGTTGGTTACCACCTTTAAAGCGCTCCATGGCTTAGGACCCGGGTACCTTCGAGACCGTCTTCTGCCACCAATAGCCTCCCACCGACCAGTCCGTTCCCACAGAGAGGGTCTCCTCAGGGTGCCATCAGCCAAGTTATGTCGGCTGGCGACGCCCAGGGGGAGGGCCTTCTCTGTGGGAGCCCCAGCCCTGTGGAATGAACTGCCCCCGGAAATACGTAAGCTCTCCGACCTCCGGGTGTTTCGTTGCGCATTGAAGACCCTGTTGTTCCGCCAGGCCGGGCTATCGACATGATAATTTTAAATTGGGGTATTTTAAATTTTTGGGGTTTTAAATCGGCCAAATCTATTTAATTATTTTAATTTTTAATTATTGTTGTGTCTTGTGTTTTTAAATTGGCTGTACACCGCCCTGAGTCCTTCGGGAGAAGGGCGGTATAGAAATAAAATTATTATTATTATTATTATTATTATTATTATTATTATTATTATTATTATTATTATTATTATTAATGGAAGGATTTTTTTAAAAAAAAGACAAAGGACACTCTTTTGAAGACAGCAAAGTCCTCATTTTGGACAGAGAGGACAGCCGGTTTGAAAAAAGAGTCAAACAGGCCATCTAAGTCAAAATTGAACAGCCCTCCCTCAACAAAGGGAGACAGATACAACATCATCTATCTCCAGTCTACAACACAGTCCTTGCAACAGTTCCAAGAAGGCTTCAGTCTCAAGAGACTCTGGTATCGTGCTCTGGAAAGAGGTCCTAAAACAGCATCTGGTGTGACTAAAAAGACCAATTCGAGAGTGGCCATCCCTTCCATGCTGAGGGCAGATACATTCCGTCCCCTGCCCAGCCCCCGGATTTCACTGTTTCCGGGACTGCCTCTTTGCCTCGGCCTGCCGAACAAGTGTCTCTTCGAATTGGAGAAGGCCAATGGGTTTATCTGTGCCCTCAGGTGACCCTGAGGGCACAGATAAACCTCCAAGTGGCCTCAATGACCCTCTAAAAGGATGCAAATGTCCAGCTGTCTGCAAGGAGTATAAATCCTTCAAACTCTCCACCATCCAGTCAAAGCTGAAGAAGCTTCTTGGATGAGAAGCGAAAGGTCTTCAAACAAAAACAAAGAACATCCAGTTGCCTCTTGAAAAGAAGCACCTTTGGGACAATCCTCTAGATGATGACAAACATGCAGTGGTGGGATTCAAATAATTTAACAACCGGTTCTCTGCCCTAATGATTTCTTCCAACAACCAGCTCACCAAACTGCCCAGAAAGTTAACAACCGGTTCTCCCGAAGTGGTGCGAACTGGCTGAATCCCACCATGCTCTTACTCCTACTCTCTTCTCTTCTCTTCTCTTCTCTTCTCTTCTCTTCTCTTCTCTTCTCTTCTCTTCTCTTCTCTTCTCTTCTCTTCTCCTCTCCTCTCCTCTCCTCTCCTCTCCTCTCCTCTTCCCTTCCTTTCCCTTCTCTTCCCTTCACTCTACTCTACTCTACTCCTACTCCTACTCCTACTCAGTGGTGGGATTCAAGTAATTTAACAAATGGTTCTCTGCCTAATTATTTTTTCCAACAACCAGTTTGCCAAACTGCCCAGAAAGTTAACAACCGGTTCTCCCGAAGTGGTGCGAACTGGCTGAATCCCACCATGCTCTTACTCCTACTCTCTTCTCTTCTCTTCTCTTCTCTTCTCTTCTCTTCTCTTCTCTTCTCTTCTCTTCTCTTCTCTTCTCTTCTCTTCTCTTCTCTTCTCTTCTCCTCTCCTCTCCTCTCCTCTCCTCTCCTCTCCTCTCCTCTTCCCTTCCTTTCCCTTCTCTTCCCTTCACTCTACTCTACTCTACTCCTACTCCTACTCCTACTCAGTGGTGGGATTCAAGTAATTTAACAACTGGTTCTCTGCCTAATTATTTTTTCCAACAACCAGTTTGCCAAACTGCTCAGAAAGTTAACAACCGGTTCTCCCGAAGTGGTGTGAACCGGCTGAATCCCATCACTGCAGACATGTCACCTGTGTAGCAGCACCAGGATTTAGCTGTGTAATTCTGAAACACCAGGTGTTCCAGTTCATGCAGGGCTGTTTCTGCAGTGACTCAGGAGTTACTTAAAGACTTTCACACCATGCTGAACTCCATCTTCCCCGACATGCAGTTCACAGTGGAGGAAGAACGAGCCGGGCAATTACCGTTTTTAGATGTACTTGTCAACAGACAAGAGGATGGAAGCCTAGAAACCACAGTTTATCGCAAGGCCACCCACACTCCACCTCATTCTGAATTTCAACAGCAACAATCCACTGTCACACAAAAAGAGTTGCATCAGAATGCTGTATGGGAGAGTGAGAACCAGAGGTGGTATCCAGAGGTGGTTCAGACCGGTTCGGACGAATCAGTAGCAGAAATCACAGGCCCACTCGCCCCGGCTCTATGCTCTCCTAGTTAGGCACATTTCTGAGGCCGGGTGAATGCCCAGAAGGTGGAAGGCGTGTGCATGCACTCACATTTTCAGTGCTGGGCAAACCGATAGGTAAATTGTGTGACTCCCTCCTCTGGTGAGAACCCAATGTAGCATCCAGCAAGCCAAACAGCTGGAGAGTAGGGACCTTCATGAACAATTCAAGCAGAATGGGCACCCACAATCATCTGTCACAAGATGCCTGTGCAACAGGGAGGGGAGAGAGAAAGGAAGAAACAAGGTACAAGACCAACCACAGGGCACGCCCTGCCATACATTTTTGGAAGCTGTTGAATGCAGCTTCCAAGATCTGCAAGTGGGCATCGCACACCCATCCAGAGGCTACCATACGAGGATCAATTACGCATTGTAAAGATTGCTTGAAAGTGGGAGATACTTCCAATGTAATCTATCGGATCCCCAGCATGGATTGCCCCTTTGATTATGTAGGGCAGACAGGGAGGAAGCTAACCACCAGATTGCAAGAACACAACTGGATGGTTAGATGAGGAGACCTGAATTCATGGGCAGCCTCACACTGCAATGAACAAGGACACACATTCAATTTTGCAGCTACTACAATTGTTGGCTGAGCAGGTACAAAAACAGCCAGGGAAGTGATTGAAGACGGGGAAACGGGCCTCTCATCAATCAACAGGGGTGCTGATTTACTACCGGTATATCAAGTACCGTACGTTTCGGAGTATAAGACACACTTTTTCCCTCCTAAAAGAGAGTGGAAATGTTGGTGCATCTTATACACTGCATACAACCATTTTTGGCCTCCTGAAACTCCGCCCCGCGTGTCCCATTTTTGCAAAAAATGGGTCAGTCTTCATGAAAAACAGGCCCATTTTTGGCCTCCCAAACCCCCATGTGTCATATCTTTGCCCTCCCCAGTGCCCAGGAGCACTCTGCAGGCCTCCCAAACCCTCTGCGCATCCTGTTTTTGCAAAAAAAAAAAAAAATGGGACATGCAGAGAATTTGGAAGGCCTGCAAAGTGCTCCTGGGGGCCGGGGAGGGCAAAACCTTTTTTTTCTTGTTTATCTCTTTGAAATCTTGATGCGTATTATACTCTGGTGCATCTTATAGTCCAAAAAAATATGGTACTTAAGATGCAAGAGGTTGGCAAAACAAGGAAACAACAGCCAACGACCGGAACGCCAGCTATCAACACACCCATTTCGACATCTAAAAAGCCACATACAACAAGCACTGTATAAATACCACACAGAGAACAGCACACCCTCTGCAAGAGAGAAGTTCCCTGAAGATAGTACCTTGGTACTTGGTAGAGCCTTGGTAGTACAGTGGTCTAAAGCACCCTGTTATTAAGACCAGCTGCCTGCAATTACTGCAGGTTCGAATCTCGCCAGGCTCAAGGTTGACTCAGCCTTCCATCCTTTCTAAAGTAGGTAAATTGAGGACCCAGTTTGTGGGGGCAATAAGCTGACTTTGTATAAAAATATACAAAAGGATGAAGGCTATTGCTTAGCGCATTGTAAGCCGCCCTGAGTCTCCGGAGAAGGGTGGCATATAAATCAAATTTAAAAAAAAAAAGATGGGTTCCAGCACGAGTCCAAAAGCTCGGAAGACAAAACCTCCAGTTCCAGGGACTGACCCAGATTGGATCCTGCAACATTATCCTGGGACACATACTATATATTTGCCTTCATTGATGAGAACTTCTTAAGTCTTTGTTCTTTGCAAACAACCGGTGATGGGGGAAATGAGAATTCCGATAAGACAGCAGAACCAGTGTTGTGCTGTTTCAAGGACAGAATCTGTACTGTAGAATAGAAGATGTAGGACAAAAACCTGTTTTATCCTGCAGAAGAAAGGATAGTATTTGAAGTTCTCAGGTGCTTGCTTCAACGTTGTATGGTACCGAGGGAAAAAACTATTCTTGTAGCAAGTGAACCATGTTCCATATTAGTCTTCCCTGATCTTGAGAAAATGGTTTGACTAAACTCCAATGAAATCATACGATTGATCCAAATCAGGTCATCAGCATCAATCACTTACATGAGAGAGACTCAATTTTGGAGAATGATCAGTTTTGGATTATTCCTCCCTGTTCTTTATCATGATTCAGGATCCAGTATACAAGGCAGGATAAGAAGCAACAGATGGAAACTAATCAAGGAGAGATTCAACCTAGAACTAAGGAGAAACTTCCTGATAATTAGAACAATCAATCAGTAGAACAATTTCCCTCCAGAAGCTGTGGGTACTCCATCACTGGAGGATTTGAAGAAGAGATTGGACAACCATTTGTTGGGAATGTCATAGGGTCTCCTGCTTGAACAGGAGGTTGGACTAGAAGACCTCCAAGGTCCCTTCTGATTCTGTTATTCTGTTATTCTAGTCAAATCAATCTGTGTGGTTGCTAAGAGTTGGCAACAACTTGATGGAACATCTTCATCATCCTCGGATTAAAGAAAGCTTGCAAAATCACATATATGGATAAATAGTTGCACTATCTTTCATCTTTCTTGCCAACTCTCTCACACACCTATGTATATGTACAAAACACACACTGTATAATGTGGTGTGTTGTTTATTGTTAAGCAAGTCTGTGGTCTGTCCTGATTTGCTGAATTACTTTGGCCTTCCCCTATGTGCTGTAATTCTTAGTTCATTAGTTTTGTTATTTTGTTATTTTGTTAGTTCGTTAGTTCGTTAGTTCGTTAGTTCGTTAGTTCATTAGTTCATTAGTTCATTAGTTCGTTGGTTTGTCAGTTCGTCAGTTCGTCAGTTTGTTAGTTCGTTAGTTTGTCAGTTCGTTAGTTTGTTAGTTCGTTAGTTCTTTAGTTCGTTAGTTCATTAGTTCGTTAGTTCTTAGTTCGTTAGTTCGTTAGTTCATTAGTTTGTCAGTTTGTTAGTTCGTTAGTTCGTTAGTTCTTTAGTTCATTAGTTCGTTAGTTCGTTAGTTCATTTGTTAGTTTGTTAGTTTGTTAGTTAGTTAGTTCATTCGTTCATTCGTTTGTTCATTCTTCCAGAAATTCCACTAAAGCAAGAAGTTTTATTTCATCACAACAAGACACAACTGTGCCTTTGACAGGGCTGCCCTCAAACTCCTTTACATTCCTAGGCAGTTGTTGTTTTCAACACACTTTATAACATTACAGGGAATACATTATCATAAATGCATTACGGGATATTGGTTATACCAGTAAGGAACGACGCTGAAAAATAAATGTTGATGATAAACTCACAACCTACATTTTCCCAGTCTAAGGGACAGCCTGGCTTTCGTTTCCTTCGTCCTGTAATTTCATTACATGAATTTGAAATGAGTCACGGTGGCCCCAGATAAAAATATAAAATTGATCCATGTTTCCAATTTGTGCACCAGTCTACCCAATCATGCATTCATAACTGAACAATATCTTCTTCCTTTAAGTATATTAAATCATGCACTTTTGCAGACTATGGTGGATTGGACTGTGGTCTCCTCCCAATGAGATCAACCACCGAAAGTGAACTTCCTTTATTGGACCTGAGAGCAGACTTCCAATATTTGAGGGTTTCTTGTCCTGCCCTCAGGTGCTTTGGAGAATAACTTGACTCTCTCTTCTTGGTGGCATCCCCTCAAATATTGGAAGATGCTATCATGTCTCCCCTAGTCCTTCTTTTCATTAAACTAGACATACCCAATTCCTGTAACTGTTCTTCCTATGTTTTAGCCTCCAGTCCCCTAATCCTCTTTGTCGATCTTATTTGCTCCCCAAATAGTTTGGGATCCCTGCAGTAGACACCCCAAAATCAATGGGGAAATTAAACATGCCTAACCCTGTTGATTTCACTAAAACTATTCTAATCTATTTCATCGCTACGATGTAAGAAAAAGATGTTGAGACTCTAGAAAGAGTGCAGAGAAGAGCAAGAAAGATGATTAGGGGACTGGAGGCTAAAAACATAGGAAGAACGGTTGCTGAAATTGGGCAGGTCTAGTTTAATGAAAAGAAGGACATGGTCTGACATGATAGCAGTTTTCCAATATTTGAGGGGCTGCCACAAAGACGAGGGAGTCAAGCTATTCTCCAAAGCACCCGAAGGCAGGATAAGAAGCAACGGATGGAAACTAATCAAGGAGAGAAGCAACCTGGAATTAAGGAGAAACTTCCTAAGTGAGGACAACCAACCAGTGGAACAAGTTGCCACCAGAAGTTGTGGGTGCTCCATCAGTGGAGGTTTTTTGGTAGAGATTGGACAAGCCTTTTTCCAGTATGGTCTAGGGCAGGGGTCTCCAACCTTGGCAACTTTAAGACTTGTGGACTTCAACTGCCAGAATTCTTCTTCTTTAGTTTACTAAATTAAATCAGTCTTTTTCAAAACAAAGGCTGTTAATTAACTTTCTTAACAGCCTACAAGAATCCAAAGAATAAATAATCGTAATCTTACTATGGTTGGCAGAAAGCCCAGAAGCAATTTGCAGGACACTGATAAGAGAACTAAGATCCAGACGCGAAGGAGAGTGAACTAAGTTGTTCCCTGCAAATTGCTTCAGTCGTCATCCTTCCTTAAATAGGCTAAGGGAGTGGCCAATTAGCCCCAAGCCTTACTCTCAAGGAGACCTCCTCCTGAGGAGCCACTCCTGCCTTTTGGCAGCTCTGCGCGCCCGTGCATTGAAAAGAGGCTCCTCTCTTCTTCCTCTTCACTTAAGGGAGCTTCTGGAGGTTCTGAAGGCCCTGGCTGAATCCCCGCCTCTGGCACCACATCTTCTCCAGCCTCCTCACTGTCTGACTCAAGTGCCAGCTGCACAGGCTGCTGGCGCAGCACCACACCAGCCTCCTCACTGTCAGAATCAGCTACCAGCTGCACAGCCCGCTGATGGGCCACAACACTGAGGAACTCTAGGAGTTGAAGTCCACAAGTCTTAAAGTTTTCAAGGTTGGAGACCCCTAGTATAGGGTTTCCTGCCTGAGCAGGGGGTTGGACTAGAAGACCTCTAAGGTCCCTCCCAACTCCGTTATTCTGAGTAGAATTCAACTGGAAGTCAACCAACCCAAAAAACAGATGTTCTTTGGTAAAGTAAGAGCACATTCCTTGTAGTTGGGGGAAGTGAGGAAAGGGATTTAAAAAGAGTAAAATGTGCTTGTGTGGGTAGTTTTATTCCTAACTTTCAGCCAAATAGCTCCCAGCCTTGTTCCCGACAAAATGCAAACAACAGTAAAATCCATACCACACAATCCAAATGATATATTAGAACAGATCATCATTAAATAGCAAACTGAACAGAAGGAGGTTATCGCACAGATTTTAGAAGCTGGAGAGAACAAAACCCCCTCAAAAATTATCCTGATGCCAGGAGGGAAATCATTTATGGGAGAATGGGAGGGGAGGAAAATAAAGAGAAGGGGGAATTGATTCCCTGTTTCCAAGCCCAATGGCGTAGGTCAGAACTACGAGTTGTAAGCTCTGAGTATTTCTCTCCAGTGAGCTCCATCTACACAGGAATTGCACCCCGATTTTAAAAAAAAGAAAAGAAAAAAAAAACTTGCTAATTTTGAGTCTTCTGAAATTGACTAACTTGATCGTGTTTTGGATTTGTTCATAAGTTGTTGTTTTTTTAATGTTTATTCGCAGAAAGTCCTCGACTTACGACCACAATGGTAAGTCCAAAAATTTCACGTCGCTAGTTTGTGAAGCAAACTTTGCCCCGTTTTACTGCTGTCCTTGCCACCGTTGTTAATTGAATCGCCACAGGTTTTTATGTTAGTAACGTGGTCGTTAAGCGAATTCGGCTTCCCCGTTGATTTTTACTGGGTGGAAAGTCACAAAATGGGATCACGTGACACACACACCCCCGGAACATTGCAACCGTCATAAATGTGAATCCGCTGACGAGCGTCTGAATTTTGATCACGCGACCCTGGGGGGACCCTGCAAAAGTCGTAAGTGTGAAAAGCGGTCATAAGTCACTTTTACTGTGCCCTTGTAACTTCGAAACTGTTAAGTCAAGTACTACCTGTACTTTTAAACCAGTGGAAAATTAACCAGTGGAACAGCTTGCCACCAGAAATCGTGGGAGCTCCATCACTGGAGGTTTTTAAGAAGAGACTGGACAGTCACTTGTCTGGAATGGTTTAGAGTCTCCTGCTTGAGCAGAGGGCTGGACTAGAAGACCTCCAAGGTCCCTTCCAGCTCTATTCTATTCTATTCTGTTCTATTCTATTCTATTCTATTCTATTCTATTCTATTCTATTCTATTCTTATTCCTATTCCTATTCCAATTCCTATTTATTCTATTCTATTTGTATTTGTATTTCTATCCTATCCTATTCATTCTCTTTCTATCTCTATCTCTCTATCTCTCTCTCGTTCTCTCTTCTCTTCTCTTCTCTTCTCTTCTATTCTATTCTATTCTATTCTATTCTATTCCTATTCCTATTTATTCTATCCTATTCTATTCTTTCTGTCCTATTCTATTCATTCTATTTCTATTCTTATTCCTATTCCTATTCCTATTTATTCTATTCTATTTCTATTTCTATTTCTATCCTATTCTTTCTATTTCTATTTCTATTTCTCTCTCTCTCTCTCTCTTCTATTCTATTCCTATTCCTATTTATTCTATTCTATTTCTATTTCTATCCTATTCTATTCTTTCTATTTCTAGTCTATTTATTCTATTCTATTTCTATTTCTATTCTAATCTATTCTATTTCATTTCTATCCCATTCCATTCCATTCCTATTTCTATTTCTATTCTACTTTGCTCTAAGGACTGTTTCCTTTTTAGAATTATCGCTTTGGAAGAATCTTCTGTCCCCATAGAAGGCAATATTGGTAGGTCAGAGTTGAACTGGGGAGAAAGGGGGCAGTCTTTGGACTAGAAGACCACCAAGGTCCCTTCCAATGCTATGTTCTATGATTAAACTGTAACCAGTTCCAGGTTCTCCTCTTGATCAGGGAGGGGCAGAGAGCCTCTCCAGAGCCCTTCCTCCTTCTCTCCCCCCACTCCCCGCAAACTCTCACTGCAATCAATGAGGCTGAAATTAGTTGTGATTAATTTAGCTGGATGGAAGCCGAAGTCTATTACCTTCCCATCAATCTCCTACGTCGTCAAACAGCTCAGTCTTGAACTCATACAAGCCAACGGAGCCTGAATTCCGGGGAGGGGAGGGGAGGGGAGGGGGGAGGGGCAAGGGTGATGCCCACCTCAGTTCATGTGGCCCACTGTATTGAAATAGCAACGGTGTGTGGAGAAGGAAGGAAAATCCCACAAGAGCAGCGGGAGTCTCTTCCAGTGGCCCCATCTGTGCTTCAATGGATTCCAAAAGAGGGGGAGGGAGGGAGGGAGGGAGAGAGAGAGAGAGAGAGAGAAGTGGAAGGAGGAGGAGGAGGAGAAGAAGAGCAGGAGGAGGAAGAGGATGAAGAAGCGGAAGAGGAAGAGGAGGAGGAGGAAGAAAAAGATGTTGAAGAGGAAGAAGAGGAGGAGGGGAGGAAAAGGAGCAGGAATAGCAGGAGGAGGAAGAGGAAGGGGAGCAGGAAGAAGAAGAGGAAGAGGAAGAAGAGGAGGAGGAGGAGGAAGAGGAAGAAGAGGAAGAGAAAGTGGAGGAGGAAGAGGAGGAGGAGAAAGAGGAGGAGGAGAAAGAAAAGGAAGAGGTGGAGAGGCGGAGGAGGAGGGGAGGAGGAGGAGGAAGAAGAGGAAGAGGAAGAAGAGGAGGAGGAGGAGGAGAGGAAGAAGAGGAAGAGGAGGAAGAGGAGGAGGCATAGGAGGAGGAGGAATAGCAGGAGGAGGAGGAGGAGGAAGAAGAGGAAGAGGAAGAAGAGGAGGAGGAGGAGAAGAGGAGGAGGAATAGCAGGAGGAGGAAGAGGAGGAAAAGGAGGAAGAAGAAGAAGAGGAGGAGGAGGAGGAGAGGAAGAAGAGGAAGAGGAAGAGGAAGAGAAGGAAGAGGAAGAGGAGGAGGAAGAGAAAGGAGGAGGGGAGGAGGAGAAGGAATAGCAGGAGGAGGCAGAGGAGGAAGAAGAAGAGGAGGAAGAGGAGGAGGAGGAGGAGGAGAGAACAACCCCCTAAAAAAACAAATTCTGATGCCAGGAGGGAAATCACACTCAAAAAACATAACCCAATAAAAACACAGTCGAGTAAAATCCAATATTAAAAACAATCATTTTAGTTTGAAAGTGTGAAAAATAGCCAGAAGTTCCTTTTTTTTTTCTTTCTCCAGTGCCGAATGGTCACTAAATGAACTATTGTTAAGTTGAGGATGATCTGTCCTCAAATACCCGGGGGTGGGGTGGGGAGAAAGCAAGTCAACCCCTTGGGTCACCCCGGAGCGATCCACAGCCCACAAAAACAAAACGATTTGGAAGCCTGAAGCAGAAAATGCGGACGGCTTCCTCCAAGGAGCAAAACCGCAGCAACCATCAAGTAGCTGATAACGCATTGTAAGCCGCCCTGAGTCTCCGGAGAAGGGCGGCATATACATTTTTATTTATTAATTTTATTTATTATTAATTTCATTTCTCCCGAAGGACTCAGGGCAGTGTACAGCCTGATTAAAAACACAAAGACAGACAAAATTTAAATATAATTAAAATTATTAAATAATAGGCCCAATTGATAAAACCCCAAATTTAAAATCCCATTTAAAACCAAATAAAATCTTTACATTGATAGCCTAGCCTGGCGGAACAACGTGGTTTTGAGGGCACAGCGAAATACACTGATTGAATCAATAAATAAACAATAAATAAATAAGGGGAAAGACCCCATCCGGGTCTTGGAGAGAGAGAAAGAGAGAGAGAGAGAGACTTTTCTTCTAAAATGGGGAGGGGTCTGCTCTCTCCCCCCAACCCCTCCTTCCTCCCTCCCTCCCTCCCTCCCAGACCCTCGCTTGCCTTTCCCTGCCACCTAATCCTAATTAAAAAGAAATTACATGGGGGAGCGAACTTGAAATGGAAGCGCTAATCCTATTAGCCAGCCCTGAGAACTGGGGGGGGGGGGAAGAGGAGGAGGAGGCAGAGGGGGGGGAGCCCTCCTATCCAGCCCATTGTGCGCCCCCTTGCCAAAGCCTCTCCAGGGAGGTGGGGAAGGGGCTGCAGGCGGAGAAGAGGGAGAAGAGGAGAGGGGGGGGGGGTCCGCTTGAAATCCTTTAATCCGTCACTTGAACGCCCGTGTCAATCTTGCAGGGGAGGGGAGGGGGCTGCACGCGAGTGTGGGTCCACAAAGACCGCATTAAGGACCCGGCTGGGGGTGGGGGGCGGAGAGGGGGAGTGGGTGGCCCGGCTGGGGGCTGGGGAAGGAGGGGGTCGCGCTGCGCAAAGTCGCCGTTTGTTCTCCAGCTTAAGCTAGGGTGGGAGTGGGTGGGTGAGTGGGGGGCGGCTAGGACTTTCTGGAAGCGAACAAAGCCCCCTTTCCCTGGGGTGCCTTTGTGGACGGGCTTGGCGGGAGTTGGAGGGGGGGGTTGCAAGAGAGGATCTCGCTTTGTGGGAGCCCCTGGCCCCTCGGCTTCCCTTTGTGGCTTTGGCTTAAATCCGATTTCCATCATCTGGAAGGGAAGCGGCTGCCCCCCTCACCCCACCTCACCAGGGGGGGCGCTTCTAAGCTTCTACGCGCCCCCTCCCCAATTGGGACGGCCTGGAGGGGGGCTTTTAGCCATGCCCGGGCACCTGAGCTCGTGTGCCTGTACAGGGCATAGAGAACAATTGATATGGGGGGATCTCTTAACACAGCCGTCTCTCTCTCTCTCCTAGCCCCCTCCTCAAAGAAATCCCCCGCCGACTCCTTGTAGCCTGGCCCCCTCTCGCGTGCAACTACCAGGAACCCCTCCGTGCCCCCTCGGTGGGGCTGCTGGATGCCAGAGAAGACAGATAGTAAAGGCAGCGAGGTTGTTTTTTTCCTCCGGCGTGCATCTCCTTCCAGGAAAGACTTGGTTAGGAATGGGATGGGAGACCACCAGGAAATCCCCAATGGAGTTGCTAGAGTGGGACTGTCTGAGCTGGAGAAAGACGGTTCTTCGAAATAACTGACCGGAAGGAGCAAAGTTTTGTTTGCAAGATTTCTGGGAAGAGGGGGGATTGAAGTGCTCTCCATCTCTCAGACCCATAAGGAAGCCACCTCTGAGTGGATCCCCCACATTCGTACCCATGTTCCATCTCCGTGGCAGCCGATGCAGCCACATGTCGTCACGCCAACATTTTTCCCTTGTGCGACTCACTCCAGGCAAGGAATGGATTCCAACCGACTAGTGTTAAAATCATACAAACTGAAGGGACCTTATAGAATACAGAATAACAGACCTGGAAGGGACCTTGGAGGTCTTCTAGTCCAACCCCCTGCTCAAGCAGGACACCCTATACCATTTCAGACAAATAGCTGTCCAGTTTCTTCTTGAAAACCTCCAGTAATGGAGCTCCCACAATTTCTGGTGGCAAGCAGTTCCACTGGTTAATTGTCCTCGCTGCTAGGAAATTTCTTCTCAATTCTAGGTTGCTTCTCTCCTTGATTAGTTTCCATCTATTGTATCTCCTCCTGCCTTCTGGTGCTTTGGACAATAGGTTGAGCCCCTCTTCTTTGTGGTAACCCCTCAAATATTGGAAGACTGCTATCATGTCACCCCTAGTTTTTCTCTTCATCAGACTAGACGTACACAATTCCTGCAACCGTTCTTTCTACGCCTAGCTAAGTGTCTACTGAGATTCTCAGTTATCCAGGTTATGGTTATCCCAAAGGTGCTTTTTCAAGAGGCAACTGGACTTCCTTGGTTTTTCTTTGAAGACGTTTCGCTTCTCATCCAAGATGTTTCTTCACCTCTCAGAGCAGAAGAAGCTTCATGGATGAGAAGCGAAACATCTTCAGAGGAAAACAAGGAAGTCCAGTTGCCTCTTGAAAAAAAGCACTTTTGGGACATGTTCTGAATAGAGAGGAGAGGAGAGGAGAGGAGAGAAGAGGAGAGGAGAGAAGAGGAGAGGAGAGGAGAGGAGAGTAGAAGAGAGGAGAGGAGAGGAGAGGAGTGGAGCGGAGAGGAGAGGAGCGGAGCGGAGCGGGGAGGAGAGGAGAGGAGAGGAGCGGAGAGGAGAGGAGAGGAGAGGAGAGGAGAGGAGAGGAGAGGAGAGAAGAGTAGAGTAGAGTAGAGTAGAGTAGAGTAGAGTAGAGTAGAGAGTAGAGTAGAGTAGAGTAGAGTAGAGTAGAAGAGAGGAGAGGAGAGGAGAGGAGAGGAGAGGAGAGGAGAGGAGTGGAGTGGAGTGGAGTGGAGAGGAGAGGAGAGGAGAGGAGAGGAGAGGAGAGGAGAGAAGAGAAGAGAAGAGAAGAGAAGAGAAGAGAAGAGAAGAGAAGAGAAGAGGAGAAGAGAAAAGAGAAGAGAAGAGAAGAGAAGAGAAGAGTTGAGTAGAGTAGAGAAGAGAAGAGTAGAGTAGAGTAGAGGAGAGTGGAGAGGAGAGGAGAGGAGAAGAGAAGAGAAGAGAAGAGAAGAGAAGAGAAGAGAAGAGAAGAGAAGAGAAGAGAAGAGTAGAGAAGAGAAGAGAGGAGAGGAGTGGAGTGGAGTGGAGTGGAGAGGAGAGGAGAGGAGAAGAGAAGAGAAGAGAAGAGAAGAGAAGAGAAGAGAAGAGAAGAGAAGAGAAGAGAAGAGAAGAGTAGAGTAGAGTAGAGTAGAGTAGAGTAACAGGCTTGGAAGAGATCTTGGACTGCCATTTGTCAGAAATGGTGTAGGGTCTTCTGCTTGAACAGAGGGTTGGACTAGATGACCTATAAGGTCCCTTCCAACATTCTGTTATATCGGTTACAAAGATCATCTAGTCCAACCCCACACTGAATCAGGAGACCCTACACCATTTCTGACAGATGGCAGTCCAGTCTCTTCTTGAAAGCCTCCAGTGATGAAGCTCCCACAACTTCTGAAGGCAACTTCTGTTCCATCGGTTGATTGTTCTCACTGTCAGAAAATTCCTCCTTATTTCCAGGTTGAATCTCTCCTTGATCAGTTTCCACCCATTATTCCTTGTCTGGCCTTCAGATGCTGTGGAAGATACTGTAGCTTGACCCCCCCTTCCTCTCTGTGGCAGCCCCTCAAATATTGGAACTCTGCTATCATGTCTCCTCTGGTCCATCTCTTCATCTTTGAGGTCTTCTAGTCCAGCCCCCTGCCTAGTCAGGAGATCTTGTAAGTTATAAGGAGATCTTATAAGTCAGGAGATCTAGGAGAAATTTGTTGCGTCCAGCTTCATCCTGTCACCAGATGGCTCAGGTGTAGAGTTATAGTCTTACCACTTTCTCTACAGGTCCCATCCCTAAGGATGCTTCTTAGCGTGTCAAAGATCAGAACGAATCTGTTGGCTTCTTTTCAGGATCCCTTTTTTATTATTATTATTAAAATGCAGGCGCTTAGCTGACAACTGACAACTGTACAATGACAGCTCTTCTTCTGGCATTCTCCACTCGTCAGAAATGGGCAGTTGGCTTTTTTTAAAAAAAAAAAAAACAAAAATCCTACAAATTTCCTTCAAGGCAGAAAACGAGAGGAGAAGATGCTGTCATTCTTCTCCGGCCAGTTTCTTAGGATCTGTCACTCACTTAGGATCACCATAACAGGCGACGAAATCCCTCTTGAAGCTTTTGAGGCTTAAATGCATATTGGAATGAGGTCTAATTTTAGGCATTCGCCCAAGCAGACACGAAACTAAATTCTATTTCTGCTTCTCTTTCACTGGTAGGTTGTGTTTTCATGGTGAGAGGCTTCCAACGTTTTCAAAAGCGTTAGCCGGAGGAGGAGGAGGAGGAGGAGGGGGAGGGGGAGGGGGGCATCCAACGGGGATCCAAACCATTCAAGATCCAGCCCAGTCACACAGCCAATAGCCAGAAGGACTTCTTTCCAAATAAACCCAGAGAAAACCAAGATGGTTGCTTAGCCCAGGAATCAGCAATCCGTGGCTCTGGAGCCGCGTGTGGCTCTTTCATTCCTCTGCGGCGGCTCCCTGTTGCCGGTTGGCTCCAAGTCTGGATTTGGAGGCAACACACCGCAAACAATGTGATGAAATAGAACCAAGTTTAATTAGGGCACCAAAGTCAGGAGGCTGTTTTTAATTTTGTACTGGGGATAAGCAAGGATCTGACCTTCTGTGGAAGGAAGGGAAGGAAGGAAGAAAGGAAGGGAGGGAGGGAGAAGGAGGGAAAAGAAAGGAGGGAAGGAAGGGCCAAGGAAAAAGAAGAGGGGGAGCGAGTGAGGGAGAGGGGAGGGAGGGAAGGAGGGAAAAAAGGAGGAAAGGAAGAAAAGGAGGGAGGGAGGGGAGGGGAGGGAAAGATGGAAGGAGGGAGGGAGGAAGGAAGGAACGAGGGAGGGAAAAAAGGAGGAAAGGAAGAAAAGAAGGAGGGAGGGAAGAGAGGGAAGGGAGGCAGGGAGGGAGGAGGGAGGGAAAGACAGGGAGGAAAGGAAGAAAAGAGGGAGGGAGGGGAGGGAGAGAAGGGAGGAAGGAGTGAAGGAAGGAAGGATGGAGGGAGGGAAGGAAAAGGGAGGGAGGGAAAAAAGGAGGGAAGAAAAGAGGGAGGGAGGGGAGGAGAAGGGAGGGAGGAAGCAGGGAGGGAGAGAAGGAGAGAGGGAGAGAGGGAGGGAAGGTGTAGGGTCTCCTGCTTGGGTGGGGGGTTGGACTAAATGACCTCCAAGGTCCCTTCCAATTCTGTTATTTTATTTTTTACATTATTACGCGCGCCTCATTACATCATCAGCCTCTTCCTCTTCCTCATTGGCCAGCAAGACAGTCAATCCGGAGCAACCTGTTCTGTGGCGCATCACCGCCAGCCTTGAGGACTGGAGGTGGTTGGATGAAATTCTGTTGGCTTCCAGATTCGATGGGATTGCAGGTAGTCCTCCACTTACAACCCCAATTGAGCCCGACATTTCTGTTGTTGAGCGAGACATTTGTTGCGTGAGTTTCACCCCATTCTATGACCTTTCTTATCTCTGTTGTTAAGTGAACCGCTGCCGTTGATAAAATTAGTAACCCCGGTTGTTAAGCGAAATTCCTCGTTGACCTTGCTTGTCAGTAGGTCGCAAAAGGAGAATCACGTGACCCAGCAATGGTCATAGGTATGAATCAGTTGCTGAGGGCCTGAATTTGAATCACGCGACCTTGGGGATGCTGCGAAGGTCGTAGGTGTGGAAAACGGCCATAAATCGCTTTTCTCGGTGCCATGGTAACGGTCGTTAAAGGAACTGTTGTAAGTCAAGGACTAACCTGCATACAATTCTGTGTTAGGATGAGTTGCCTCCGGTTTACTCAGCGCTAAACCAATTTAGCCTCCGGGCTCTTGCTGTTCCTGGGAGATTTTAATTGCTTGTAACTCACCGCATTGTATTTCTATTAATTTATTGTAATTGCTTATTTAATCACCTCTAGATCTGCTCATCCAGCGAGGGGGATTAACGCTGCTTCTGCAACTTTGGAGAAGATCCCACTGAAACCAGAGGGACTTCCTTCCAAATAAACCCAGAGAGAACCAAAATGGTTGCTTAGATCAGGAGTAGGCAATCCGTGGCTCTGGAGCCGCGTGTGGCTCTTTCATTCCTCTGCGGCGGCTCCCTGTTGCCGGTCGGCTCCACAATTGATAGGGCTTTCAGTTAGGATAGGTAGAGGAAAAAGGACGCCGAGCTAGGAGGAGACTCTATGGTGGGGGAACCGGACTTCCGGTCAGCTCCAGAATTGAACGGGGGGCTTCCTGTTAGGACCTTTGTGGCTCTTTGAGTGTTTATGGTTGCCGACCTCTGGCTTAGAGAAATTGACAAGGGACGTCCAGTAGATTAGCTGGTCCCATCCAAGCTGGTGAGGTTCAACTAATGTTCCTCACTTTGACGCTGATGGTACCAAAATGGAAGGGGGCAACCATGTCCTGGATGACTAAGAATCTCCATAGATGTGGACCTTCTGATAAGCAAAGTCAATTGGAAAACCCCCCTCCCCAAAATCAAAGGCCAAGATAGTCCAGTTGCCTTTTCAAAAGCATTTCCCTCCCCCACATCCTTTGCGTCCTTCCTTGTCCGTCTCTTGACTTCCTTTCACACACCCAAGAAGTTCTCCATCTCTTGCTTTTAACCTCAGATTCAGGGTTCCAGTTTGACAGTACTCTGAAATTTTATTTTGTTGAGTTGTATTGTATTGCTATCAACATAATAGTTTTAAATTGGGCTATTTAAATTTTCTGGGGTTTTAAATTTGAGCCAAATTGCTTTAATTATTTTAAATTTTAATCGCTGTTTTGTCTTCTGTTTTTAAATAGGCTGTACACCACCCTGAGTCCTTCGGGAGAAGGGCGGTATAGAAATATTATTATTATTATTATTATTATTATTATTATTATTATTATTATTATTATTATTATTATTATTATTATTATTGTATTGCATTGGACTGTATTGTATTGTATTGCATTACATTGCATTGCATTGCATTATTTTATTCTATTTTATTTATTTTACTTTATTATTATTTTACTTTATTATTATTATTTTATTATTATTTTATTTTATCATTATTATTTTTTTATTCTCTTTTCTTCATTGAAAATGAAACTCAGTCAACTGAACATTCAAAAATGCATCAGAAATACCATTGATTAATGGTTGATTCAGGTTGCTGCCAGCGTCATAGGTATCAACCAAGTTCCTTCTTAAAATATATGATGTTCCAAGTAGCACAGTTTATTATTATTATTATTATTATTATTATTATTATTATTATTATTGGTTAATATTTAGTGAGATTCACAGCCTTTGAGGCTGGTTAATAGCTCAGATTATTATTATTATTATTATTATTATTATTATTATTATTATTATTATTATTTATTTTATTTTATTTTATTTTATTTTATTTTATTTTATTTTATTTTATTTTATTTTATTTTATTTTATTTTTTGTCCATCTCACTGCCCTGGGAAGCTTGCAACAATAAAACAGAGGAAAAATGGTAAAAGAGGAAAAAAAATTAAAACTAACCAATGCACATTAATATAAGCCGAGTGGCTGATGAGGGTTTTTTTATTATTATTAGTTTCCTCCTTGCAATGTCTAAAACTTAAGGATGAGTCTGGCAGGGGGCTTTTGTGACTTCTTTGCCCGTTTCCCTGTTCGTGTCAGTTTCAATCACTTTCGCTTCTCCTGACCTGGGAGAGAGAGAGAGAGAGAGAGATGATTGGCCAGCAGTTAGTCAGTTTCGGTTATTCCACTCTAGATTTCCTGCCTTGGCTGCGTTTCTTTTCTCCTTCCGTGGGGCTATTTCTGAGGCCTACGGTTTTTTCTTATTTCGCGTAATTTTAACTAAGGAAGCGCCCCAAAGGGAAGTTGGGGAGGGGGGGTTGGGGAGGAGGAAGGGGAAGCTATGGAGATAGTCATACCATGTTTTTGCTGAAATCTCAGTCGGTGATGCTTTCTTGCATAATGGCAAACTCATGGCTGGGGTCAGTTGGCCATTTGGCAGGGGCAAGCGAGGCCGGCCCTTATTTTGGGGAACTGACATTAACTGCGGAGGAGGGAGAGAGGGGAGGGGAGGGGAGGGGGAGGAGACAGCGAGAGGAGGGGGAGAGGGAAAGAAGAGGAGGAAAGTTGGAGAGGATAGGAGAGGGGAGAACAGAGGAGAAGCGGGAAGAATAGAGATAAGGGGAGGGAAAGGGAGAGTGGAGAGGAAAGGGGAAGGGAGAGGAGAGGATAGAGGGAGGGAGGGGAAAGATGAGAGGGAGAGGAGGAGGGGAAGGGGGAGGAAGAGGAAGAGGAAAGCAGAGGAGAAAAGAGGAGAGATGAAGGGACGGGAGGGGAGAGGAGAGGAGAGAGGGAGAGAGGTGAAGGGAGAGGACAGGAGAGGTAAAGAAGAGGAGGGAAGAAGGAGAGGGAGAGAGACACAGGAGAGGACAGGAGAGGATTGGGAGAGCAGAGGAGAAGATAGGAGAGAAGAGATGAGGGGACGGAAAGGGAGAGTGGAGAGGAAAGGGGAAGGGAGAGGAGAGGTAAAGAAGAGGAGGGGAGAGGGAGGGAGAGGGAGAGAGACAGGAGAGGATGGGAGAGCAGAGGAGAAGATAGAAGAGGAGAGATGAGGGGAAGGGAGAGGAGAGGACCGAGGGACGGAGGGGAAAGATGAGAGGGAGAGGAGAAGAGAGAGGGAGGGGAAGGGGGAGAGGAAAGCAGAGGAGAAAAGAGGAGAGATGAAGGGAGGGGAGGGGAGAGGAGAGAGGTGAAAGGACAGGAGAGGTAAAGAAGAGGAGGGAAGAAGGAGAGGGAGAGAGACACAGCAGAGGACGGGAGAGGATGGGAGAGCAGAGGAGAAGACAGGAGAGGAGAGAAAGGGGGAAGGGAGAGGACCGAGGGACGGAGGGGAAAGATGAGAGGGAGAGGAGAAGAGAGAGGGAGGGGAAGGGGGAGAGGAAAGCAGAGGAGAAAAGAGGAGAGATGAGGGGAGGGAGGGAGGTGAAAGGAGAGAGGGAGAGGAGAAAGGGAGGGGAAGGAGAGGGAGATGAGAAGAGAGGCGGGGGGAGGGCTAGAGGGGAGGCCCTCTTCTCCCCGTCCTTCCCTCCCCTGCCAAATTTAATTCCATTTAATTCTGAATTAGGAGGCTGGGGACCCTAGAGAGACCCCTCTGGGGGTTAAATCATCTTAACCCGGGATTCCCTAGAGAGCGACTGGCACTTCTGCCCCTCCCCCACTCCCAACGCTCATCTTCCCAAGCTCGGTTCCTTGTATTTCGGGGGGCGGGGGGGGGGACAGGGGGGCTTGCTCCTTTTTCCTGCGCTCAGCCCCATTGCCGACCAGAGGCTGCGATGTATCCCGGGGCGGGAGTTCTTGGCCAAACCCGGTTGTCGGAGCGTGTCGTCTGAACGCGGGCAGGGAGCGAGTGGGGAGAGGGGGGCAGCGGGTCCAAGCGGGGGGGGGGGGCTTAGCGCAAGGCGCGCGAAGGGAGGCGGCTCTTTCCCGCCCCCTTCGCCGCTTTCTCCGCGCAGCTCTGCTCCCTCCGCGTTGGAAGCGAAGAGCTGCCTCGGGAACCGGCCGCCTCGGCTCGCTGCTTCTTCCCCGCGTCCTGCCGCACACCGGAGCCGCTACACCTTCCAGGTGCGATCGGGGCTTGGTTTGAGGGTCTCTCTCTCTCTCTCGCCCCCACCCCCCCAAAAAACCCCGGTCGGGTTTCCCAAAGGAAGGCGGGGTGGGGGGCAACAGGGAGCCCCCTTCCCCGAGATCCCCCCTCCCCGCGAGCCCGGAGGAAAGGGTCAGCCCCCAGCCCGCCCACCCCCCTCTTCTCCCCACCGTAGGTTGGAGCGCCAGGGCAGCGGAGGGGTGGGTAGGGGGGCTTTTGAAGGGAACCGAGCGGGTTCCCCTCCGCCCCTCCATCCCAGGGCATTAAGGCAGATTTGGGGCGGGGGGCGTCTTCGACAGGCGGACTCCGCGCTCTCCCTGCTCGCTTCTCCCTCGTTCTTCCTTCCTTCCCCCCGACCCTGCCAGCAGCCCCCTCCCTCTCTTTTCCCGCTTCACATAGAGACAGGGCGCTTGCTTGCTTGGCCAATTCGGGGACTGACGACCCCCTCCCCCTTTCCCCCCCCCCCAATTGGTTGGAAGTGCGTTGGGCAAGGACCCGGCTCCAAGAGCCCCTCTCCCGTGGGGGGGGAGCGCAGGGACCCTCCCCCTTGAACCCCAGGGCGAGCTCCGAAGACTCCAGCCCGCTTAACGAAAGAGGAGGGCTGAGACGGCTCCCACGGACGGCCAAGAGGGTCTCCCCGGAGTAGCCCCCCTGCCCCGCTGGAGCCAAGAGGGGCAGGAGGACCCGAAAAGCCCCCGAAGTCCGTGGTTTTTCCCCGGTCGGGTTTTTTTCCTCCCTTTCGTGGGATGCAGAGCCGACCCTCCCTCGGCTGAGTGGGGGGGGGTCTTTCTACCCCATCGATCGCCCTATTCCTGGTCTAAAGAATTTTCGACGGGGGTGGGGGTCCCGGGAGGAACCCCGAGCCGCGATTGGCTGCCTGGCGACGTTCATTTGCATACCCTCGCCTATTAAAGAGCGGAGGCGGGGAGGGTCCGTCTTTAGTAGCCCAAAGAAGCGAGGCAGGAGCAGGTGCCCGCGGGGAGAAAGAAGCCAGCGCTCCTGGAAACGGGTTCGATGCTGGGCGGGGGCGCACGGCTGACAGGCTCCGGGGAGGATTGACAATCGGACAGCCGGGAGGGGGGGCTTGGCTGGCTCGCCCCCTCCTCTTGCCTGCCTGCCTGCTTTTCTTCTCTCTCTCTTTCTCTCTTTTTTTGCGTTTGGCAGCGAGCGAAGCATGGGCGCCCGTAAAGACGGCGGCTCCCCGGCCGTGCCAAGCCCCCCGACGGGCATCCTCTGCCTGGCTTGGCTGCTGCTGCTCGCCTCGGCGGTGGGCAAGACGATTCGCTACCACACCTACGAAGAAGAGCCTCCCGGCACGGTGATCGGGACCTTGGCCGACGAGCTTTCCGTGAAAGGGGCGGCTGGAGGAGAGAGAACTTTCCGGCTGGTGAAGGCGCCGGGCAACGGGTCGCTGGTGCGCGTGCGGGAGCGGGACGGGCAGCTGAGCGTGGGGCCGGAGCGGCTGGACCGGGAGCAGCTGTGCGGCCCGTCGGAGGCGCCCTGCGTGCTGGCCCTGGACGTGCTGAGCCTGGGCGGGGGAGGCTCGGCGCCGCCCTTCCGCCTGGTGCACGTGGAGCTGGAGGTGCGGGACCTGAACGACCACGCGCCGCGCTTCCCGCAGCCCGCCGTGGCCCTGGAGGTGTCGGAGAGCGCGGCGCCCGGCACCCGCCTGCCGCTGCCCCTGGCGCACGACCCGGACGCCGGCTCCAACGGGCTGCAGAGCTTCGCCCTCTCGCCGGGCAGCCCCTTCGGCCTGGAGGCGCAGCGGCGCGCCGACGGGCTCCGCTGCGCCGAGCTGGTGCTGCTGCGCGAGCTGGACCGGGAGGCGCAGGCCGGCTACCGGCTGGAGCTGGTGGCCACGGACGGCGGGAGCCCCGCGCGCTCGGGGACGGCCACGCTCAGCGTGCGCGTGCTGGACGCCAACGACAACGCGCCCGCCTTCCCCCGGGGCGCGCTCCTGAGCCTGGAGCTGCCCGAGGACGCGCCGCCGGGCGCGCTGCTGCTGGAGCTGGAGGCGGCCGACGCCGACGAGGGCGCCAACGGGCAGCTGCTCTACGCCTGGGGCAGCCAGGTGCCCGCCGAGGCCCGCCGCCTCTTCAGCCTCGACCCGCTCTCGGGCCGCCTGGCCCTGCGCGCCCCCGTCGACTACGAGCTCCAGCGCGCCTACGAGCTGGACGTGCGGGTCAGCGACCGCGGCGCCAGCCCGCTGGCCGCCGCCTGCAAGGTCCTGGTGCGCCTGCTGGACGTCAACGACAACGCGCCCGCCCTGGCCGTCAGCGCCCTGGCCGCGCCCGCGGAGCCCGGGGAGGCCGGCTGGGCGGCGGCCGTCAGCGAGGCGGCGCCGGCGCAGAGCCTGGTGGCGCTGGTCAGCACCTCGGACAGCGACGCGGGCGCCAACGGCCAGGTGCGCTGCGCCCTCCTGCCCGCGCCCCACCAGCCCTTCGCCCTGCAGCGCGCCGACGCCGCCGACAGCTACCTGCTGCTCACCACCGGCGCCCTGGACCGCGAGCGCCTGCCCGAGTACAACCTCACGCTGGTGGCCGAGGACCTGGGCTCGCCCCCCGCCAGGACCGTCCGCTCGCTCACCGTCCGCGTGGCCGACGAGAACGACAACGCCCCGCGCTTCGCCAAGGCGCGCTACGAGGTGGCCCTGCCGGAGAACAACCCCCCGGGGGCCTACCTCGCCACCGTCCTGGCCTCCGACCCCGACCTGGGACCCAACGGCAAAGTGACCTACAGTCTGCTGGACAACCAAATCATGGGCGCCTCTATCTCTACCTACGTTTCGGTAGATGCGGGCACAGGAGCTATCTACGCCCTCCGGTCTTTCAATTATGAGTTCCTGAAGGAGATGGAGTTGTCCATCCAAGCTACGGATGGAGGATCTCCTTCGCTCTCCAGTACGGCCTTGGTCAAGGTACGGGTGATGGACCAAAACGATAACGCTCCCGTCATCTCTTCTCCTGCACTCACCAATGGGTCTCTTGAGATTGGGGTCTCCAGCAGAGCTTCCCGAGACTCCCTGGTTGTCCACATCAAAGCCAGAGATGCAGACGAGGGCACCAGCTCAGAGCTGAGCTTCACGTTCTCAGAGGATCCCCAGCAACAGGAAAGATCCCTGGATCTTTTTGCCATCAACCAGAAAACAGGGGAGGTCACGCTGCGGAGGAGCTTATCTGAAGAACAGCTGGGCCAGGTCTACCCTTTGCTCCTCACCGTGGCTGACAATGGGTTGCCACCTCTCTCCACCACCGTGGCGGTCAACTTCCTGGTGACTGCCTCACTGCCTCCCTCTAGTGGCCAGGAGTCCGTGGCCAAGCCCAGCTCTTGGGACGACCAACCTTTGCAATGGGATGTCCCTTTAATCGTCATCATTATCCTGGCGGGAAGTTGTACGTTGCTCTTGGTGGCCATCATCACCATCGCCACCACGTGCAATCGGCGTAAGAAGGAGAAGAAGGTGGTCTTGGATGAACCTCTCGACACTTCTCATCTGGAGAAGGGGCACGAGGAGGGAAGTACCAGTGACGGTGCCCTCAATCCCTCCAGTCCTCACTTCGATGTCCATTCCTTCCCCAGCAAATCTTCTTTCGCTAGTCCAGAGCCTTCTCCGGCCAGTGAAGATATCCCAGCATCTGAGAACAGCCGAGAAACCAACAGCCTCTACGACAGCCAGAGCCGACTGCGAGGAGCGAACGCAGAGGTAACCTTCTACTCCTTCTCTTGCTGGGTGGAGAGAAGGAAAATTACCTTGCTGGTTGCACCTTAACTTACCTCTGAAGGTCAAAGAAGTAATTAATAACAAGGCAGAACGTAGTTACTCATCAGCTTGTTGAGAGATTCATTGAACGCAAGTAAAGTGGCTTAGAATTTGAGGTATTAGCCATCCAGGTGGGTTAGGTAGCTTCAAGGGGTTTGAAAGTCACATACAGGTAGCCCTCGACCTACGACCGCAATTGAGCCCCAAATTTCCGTCGCTAAGTGAAACATTGGTTCATTTTTTTTGCCCCTTCTTGTCACCGTTGTTAAGTGAATCCACCACGATCGTTAATTGAGTAACATGGTTGTTAAGTGAATCTGGTTTTCCTGTGGTGAGAAGGTCACAAAAGGGGAACAAGGGCACTGCGACGGTCATAAATGTGAACCAATTTGCCCAGTGTCTGAATTTGGATCATGTGACTCTGGGGATGCTGCATTAGTCGAAAGTGTGAAAAATGATAATAAGTTCCTTTTATCAGCACCGAATGGTCACTAAATGAATTATTGTAAGTCAAGGACTGCCTGTATTTGGGGGGAGGGGGGGCTTGAGGCTATAGATTAGCTTGTTTTTTTATTATTATTTTCAATTATTTTTTATTTATGAAATGCACGGGCTGCCCATCTTAAGAAGGTGAGTGCATAGAATTCTTTATTGGCCAAGCGTGATTGGGGACACACAGAATTTGTCTTCGGTGCATAAACTCTCAGTGTGCATAAAAGCTATAAGTGATAAATCATAGTCATCATAAAAATACAGTCATCGTAAAACATAAAGTACAACACTGAGTGGTAGAATCAACATAAATCGTCCTAGGAAACTAAATAAAACAATACAAATCGTAAAGATACGAGCAACAAAGTTATAGTCGTAAGTAGAAAAGGAGATAGGCAATAGGAAAGATGAGAAAGAAGCATATTAATACAGCCTTACTAAATATATTATCCACTGTTAACGTTCTTTCTTCTGACAATAACTGTGCCTTTTCTTTATTTCTGTCGTCTCTTCTCCAACCCTCCATCTCCCTCCTTGGTGGCTCCCTCCAGTCTTACACTTCGACCCCTAGTTACAGCAAAGAACCAGCGGCCCCGGTCCCCATTTGGAAGGGCCACTCCTTCAACACTTTATCCGGTAGGGAAGGAGAAAAATTCAGCGGGAAGGACAGCGGCAAAGGGGACAGTGACTTCAACGACAGCGACTCCGACATCAGTGGAGACCCTCTTAAGAAGGACCTCATCACTCACATGCAGAACGGTAAAGATTTCTTTCAAAAAACCCCTCTCTCTCCCCCCCCTCTTAGCGGATCGACCATGTCACGGAGAGATCAAAGGGTTTCTTCTTAAAAACCGAGAGGGATGTTCTTTGCAAATCACCTCTAATGACCTAAATATCCATCATCCATTTGGGGAACGCTCCTTCGAAGCTAGGATCACGCTGAGCTGCAGCCTGTGCTATTCTTCCTAGTTGCTAGCGAGATCTCTTGGGGCCTGAGGCACCCGTGGGGCAGGAGATACTGCATGCATCCGCCCCCACTGGAACAGATTCACTTTAATTAAGTATTGCGTTATCCTGCTCGCAAGAGAAGGATGCTCCGTTCCCCACGACAATCCTTTGAGGCTTAGAGATGGTGACTCATAAAAGGTCACTAAGAAAGCTTCACGGTTGAGTAGAGATGCGAGCCCCGTTTGCTTGGCTCTAGTAAAATATATGGTTTGAGTAGAGACATGAGCCCAGTTTACTTGGCTCTAGTAAAATACATGGTTTGAGTAGAGACGTGAGCCCAGTTTACTTGGCTCTAGTAAAATACATGGTTTGAGTAGAGACGTGAGCCCAGTTTATTTGGCTCTAGTAAAATACATGGTTTGAGTAGAGACGTGAGCCTGATTTGCTTGGCTCTGGTAAAACACATGGTTTGAGTAGAGATATGAGGCTGTTTGCTTGCTTTGGTAAAAAACATGGTTTTGCAAGATCTAATCTGGGTTGGCCCTCAAGGATGGGCTCCAGCACAAGTCCGAAAGCTCAGAAGACTACATCTCTGGTCCTGTTGACTGACCCAAATTGGATCTTGCGACATTTATCTTGGGCCACGTACATTTGCCTTCATTCATACATGGTTTCGTTTCCAAATCAGGTTAGAAGATGGATTCTTTACAATTGCTGACTTCTCCACTGTTTGGTCACCATTGAAAATGGAAGGCGTTCTTAGAGTAGAGATCAGGTTTTTCTTCGTAACTAAAAGGGGGAAATTGCAACTGGAAACATGCATTGTGAGAAGGAAACACTGCATTAGACTAGAAGCAGTGTCTCTCAACCCTTGGCCATTCCAGATGTGTTGTCTTCTGCTCCCAGAGCATAACCATTTGGTGGGAATTGACCCATACGTCTAAAAATTGCAACAGTGAGAAACTCTAGGTTGGAGGAACCTGGTTTTCTCATATTACAGGATTTCACTTGGTGTAGTGTCCTTGATCGGTGGCAATGCAGACTGAGTTGGACAACAGCTGGAATCCCAACCACAGCTAAAGGGCCACTTCTGCTTTATAACTTCCCTGAAAGCTGTTGTTGTGATGTACGAGCTGAAACGAGGAACGTGGACCAAGGAGATGTGATGAAGGTCACAGGATCACCTGACCAAGTTATCATTGCTTTGCGTAGCCTACTTCTACTTTTCGTGGATCTTATAATAAAACTAGGAAGGCAGCTATTATTCCATTTCATTCTGAGTTTTCATAGGCGTACAAGTAGCCCTCAACTTACGACCATTCAGTTTACAGTCATCCAAAGTTACATTGCTGGGGGGAAAAATGGGTCCTTGCACTTACGACCATCCCAGCATCAACATTGCAATCATCAACATTGCAATTACGACCGTGATCAAAATTTTAGGCGCTTGGAAGCCATCATGTAGTTGCTGCATCCTGGGGTCTTTTGATGGCTAGTTACAACTTTCCCAGGAGGCTTCTGACGAGCAAAGTCAGTGACGAAAGATGGATTTGCATAACGACCACGTGATTTAAAGACATGACCAAAAAAACCAGCTTGGAAAAACCGGGCCCCATTCCCTTACCTCTTTAACAATCCCACATTTCTTAGTGATGGAAATTGTGATTGTGTGTTGAAGATTGTTTGTAAAGTATATCCCTAGATGATTTGCTCAGTTTTCAAAACGGTTCTGTTTTAGTCCCTGATACTTTTCATTTGGCTTTTATTTGTCCATTGTTACTCCCATCATTGCTCATTTTTCCCCCCTTTGGGGAACTTAGAAGGGACAAATATAGAGACATATACAACACTGCCCCAAAGCGAAAAACCAAGTTATTTTAACCATATTTACATTTTTTTTAAAAATTGCTTTGGATTAGTTTCCCCAGTCAAGAACTCCTAGAAGCGATGAGAATTGTAGGCGGATATATGTTGAGGACAGTAGGAGTGGTGGCCGTGGCCTAGAGGTGGAGCTCTCGCCTCACAATCAGGAGGCTGTGAGTTCAATCCTAGGTAGAGGCAGATATTTCTCTCTTTGGGCACAATGAGAATGTATCTGCTGAACAAAACTCCGTACTGGCAACAGGAAGGGCATCCAGACAGTAATCACTCAGCTCCATTCAGTTTCCCAGAGTCCATCCCAAAAGGGATTTATTATTTTATTTATTTATTTTATTTATGCAATTTATATGCCGCCCTATCTCCGAGGACTCAGGGCGGCTCACAACGGTAAAATGCATAGTTCCTTATTAAAACAATATAAAATTAAAACCCAATTTAAAACAGTTTAAAATTCATTAAAAATTATGGGGTCATTAAAAGCTGATGATGATATGTTGAGGACAGTAGATTTGAGGGAAAGTAGATGATTGACTTTGAGAAGCCAATTTTGGATATTTACACCCTCAACTCTAGGCTACATGCTTGCTTCTCTCCCTCCTCCCAAATTATAGGAACAGAACCGTTTAATTACACAGAATTGGTCAATATTGTTTCCTGGGAATTTAGCAATATTGTCTAGATGGCAGCCAAACGATGGTAGAATTTTGATAATGTTACAGATATTTTCATGTGTCAAAGATCATGTACCTAACCATACATTTCCTCAACCATGGATGGTTGAAGTCTTCACTATAGGAAGTCCTTGACTTATGACCACAATTGAGGCCAACATTTCTGTTGCTAAACGAGACCGTCGTTAAGTGAGCTTTGTCCCATTTTACCACCTTCCTTGCCACGGTTGTTAAGCGAATCTCTGCTGTTGCTAAGTGAGACACACGGTTGTTAAGCGAATCCAGCTTCCCCACTGACTTAAATTGCATGAGCCCAGGACACTGCAACCGTCATAAATAAGAGCCAGTTGCCCAAGTCTGAATTTTGATTACGTGACCATGGGAATACTGCAACGGTGGTGTGGAAAATGGTCAAAAATCTATTTTTTCAGGGCCATTGTAACTTTGAACAGTCATTCAACAAATGGTTGTAAGTCAAGGACTATCAGCAATGGCATGACAAAAGCTATGGTTCTTTGCAAATTTGAGACCAGTCAATTCATTTGAAAATGAGCATTGAGGAAGAAGATTCATTACAGTCGTGGCCAAGATTGTGGAAACCTTTTGGGAAAAGTGTATTTTCTAAAACTAGCTAATGACACCATTTTTTATTTTTTTTTGAGTAGTACCATAAAATTATATATCAATGGAAAGATAATTTAATCAAGAATGTAATGCAATTTTTTTAAAAAAAAATTTGATTTATATGCCGCCCTTCTCCGGAGACTCAGGGCGGCTTACAATGCGTTAAGCAATAGCCTTCATACTTTTGTATATTTCTACAAAGTCAGCTTATTGCCCCCACAAACTGGGTCCTCATTTTACCTACCTTAGAAAGGATGGAAGGCTGAGTCAACCTTGAGCCTGGTGAGATTCGAACCTGCAGTAATTGCAGGCAGCTGGTCTTAATAACAGGGTGCTTTAGACCACTGTACTACCAAGGCTCTTCTAAAACTAGCTAATGACACCACTTTTTTTTTTTAGCAGTACCATAAAATTATATATCAGTGGAAAGATAATTTAATGAAGAATGTAATGCAATAACTTTTAGGAAGGATTTGCTATTAGAACAGCAGTTACAGTATAAAGAAAAAAAGTGAAACGTGTAGAAAAAACAAGATATACAAAAATGATCACTATAGAAAAAACGAGATACAGAAATGTTCACCATGTCAGTTAATCCTTAGTTGCGTAACCTTTAGCATGAATGACGACCTTACAACGTCTTCCCATGGAATGAACCAAGTCTTTGAGTTCTGCAGGTGTTATCATGTGAAACCAAGATTGAATGATGGCTTCTATTAACTGGGTTTTGTTGCTGGGTCGCTTCTGACTAACCAGTTTCTTTAGTCAGCTCGATAGATTTTCCATTGGGTGAAGGTCTGGGCTATTCCCAGGCCATTCATTCCAGCAGTGGAATAGGATTATCTTGAAACTCCAAAAAAAAAAGTGGTTTTATTAGCCATCAAACCTCAAAAAGACACTTTTCCCAAAAGGTTTCCACAATTTTGGCCACTACTGTAAATACTCAAATCTGCATATATTTGTCTTACTGGCTACATAAATGTAGGGACTTGGAACAGAATAAAAATTAAGCAGCTACACTTTTATTGGATCCTGCTTGAGATTTTTGCTCTTACCTTACGCTTTATCAATAAAATAGCAACTTCTTAATTCCTGCTGGACATCCGGCAACTGAGATCCATCCAAATTAAGCCTGCCGGAGGACCCCAGTTGCCAGATCCCCAGCAGGAATGGTGTCATCTCCAAACCTAGCCATCTTCTTCTGAATCAAAACGGCAGCTCCTTCATGCAAGAATATAATTGATTTTGCTTTGCAGATGTGTGTGTGTGTGAATTTGGGACAAATTTGCTATTAGATGTAAGTGGGAGTGTTCATCCTACTTGGAATTAATAAAGGAGAATACACGTCGATGTACGACCACAACAGAGCCCGAAATTTGTGTCGCAAAGTGAGACATTTGCTTGTTCTGCCCCAGCTACGGACCCCAAAGAACGCAGCACACACAAAGTCTGTACAAACCTTAGTTTACTAAATAAACCAGTATTTTACAACAACGGCTGTTAATTAACTGCATTAACAGCCGCCAAGAATTCAAAGAATAATAACTGAAAGCTTACTAAGGTTGGCAGAATGCCCAGAAGCAATTTGCAGGAAGCTGATAAGATAAGCAAGACAAGACAGGAAGGTATGTGAATGAAGTTGTTCCCTGCAAATTGCTTCAGTCGGCGTTCCTCCTTAAATAGGCTAAGGGAGTGGCCAATTAGCCCCAAGTCTTACTCTCAAGGAGACCTCCTCCTGAGGAGCCACTCCTGCCTTTTGGCAGCTCTGTGTGCCCATGCATCGAGAAGAGGCTCCTCCTCTTCGTCCTCTTCACTTATGGGAGTTTCTGGAGGTTCTGAAGGCCCTGGCTGAATCCCCGCCTCTGGCACCACTTCTTCTCCAGCCTCCTCATTGTCTGACTCGAGCGCCAGCTGCACAGGCTGCTGACGCAGCACCACACCAGCCTCCTCGCTGTCAGAATCAGCTAGTGGCTGCACAGGCCACGTACAGGCCACAAGATTGCTAAGTGAGTTTTGCCCCCTTTTATGACCTTTCTTGCCACAGTCATTAAGCAAATCAGTGCAGTTGTTAAGCAAATCTGGCTTCCCCATTGATTTTGTTTGTCAGAAGGTCGCAAAAGGGGATCACGTCACACACACACACACACACACACACACACACACACACACACACACACTGGGACACTGCAACAGTCATAAGTAAGAGCCAGTTGCCAAGCACCTGAAGTTTGATCACATGTCCGTGGGGATGCTACAAAGGTTGTAACTCTTAAAAATATGGTCATAAGTCATTGTTTGCAGTGCCATTGTAACTTTGAATGGTCACTAAATGAACTGCTGTAAGTCGAGGACTACCTTTACTTACAGTTCAGGGTTGAATGAGAGATCCTTGTGGCTCCCTGAGCTGGGTTGTTTTCTTGCAGACGTTTCATGACCCAACTAGGTAACATCATCAGTGCTAGCGATGATGTTATGTAATGCTAGCACTGATGATGTTACCTAGCTGGGTCATGAAAGGTTGTCGTCCTCCTCCTCCTCCTCTCTGTATACCCCCCTTCCTTCTAGCACTGATGATGTTACCTAGTTGGGTAATGAAATATCTGCAAGAAAACAATCCAGATCAGAGAGCACCAAGAATCTCACAGTCCTCCTGCTCCTGTCATCTTCCTCCTCTTCCTCCTCCTCTCTGCGTACCCACCCCCCCTCCCTTTAGCCCTGATGATGTTACCTAGTTTGGTCATGAAATGTCTGCCAGAGAGCTCAGAGAGCCCCAAGGACCCCTCCTTGCAATTCCTAACATGGTTCCTTGTGTTGCGTGGCCTTTTGGTCTCTTGCATTGGTGTTTACACCTCTACTTTGTCGTTTGCCTTTTTTTTTTTTTTCTAGGTTTGTGGGCTTGCACCGCTGAATGCAAACTCCTGGGCCATTCAGACCGATGTTGGAGTCCCTCCTGCGCCCAGACCAACTCTCACACGTCCCCCCACCCCAAAACCCAGCTCTCCACCTTCTGCAGAACTACCTCTTTGCCCCGAGACACCCTCCACCGCGACCACTTCTATCCCGCCCAGTTGCCCAAGACGGTGGGGCTGCAGAGCGTCTACGAGAAGGTTCTCCACCGGGATTACGACAGGACAGTGACCTTGAGGTCCCCTCCCCACCCAGGGAGACTGCCCGACCTCCAGGAGATCTCGGTACCTTTATATGAATCTCCTTCTCACCATTATTTAGGTTCACCTTCCGAGACCAGCAAGAAAGTTTGAATTTCCTCCAGCCCTTAATCAACTTGAACTCTGGGCCACTAGCCCTCTTTGAGGAAACAGACCTGAATTTCTATTTCCAAAAGGCTGCATTGGTGGGGAACGTTTGTTCTCTTCCTCCTTTGCAGCAGGACAGTGACTCTTGAGCATGTGCAAAGTGTCTCTCCCACCACTTGGTGACTCGCTTCGTCTCTCCTAAGAATTCCAGGAGAGGGGAAAAAAAAAAAAAGACTTTTTATAACTCTTTTGATAAACATTGCTTTCATTCTTTCCATCCCCATCTACGAATGGAGCTAGAAAAGTTCAAACTTCCCCAAGGTATTGTTAACTGGGTTTGATGATGTATATAAGTTTAAGTAAAATGTGCCTTAAAATATAACAACATGTCTATGTACAAATATACTGTACATGCATATCACCTATGGAGGAAAAAAAATGATGTGTCTGTGTATATTTGTACATGCATACACCCGGGATTACATGCATAAACATGTATGTGTTGTACAGATAGACAGCGATGTATAAATTAAGTTGTTGGGAAAAAAAATTCCAATTGCATTGGTACTGTTTGATATTTGCAAACGAAAATCTCTTGTTAATGTAATTTTTATGAAATGTGGAAGTATTTAACCATTTTCCTGATGTTCCTCCTTCGTTGTCCCCTCACATTCATCCCTTTTTCTTTGAACTTTTCTGTATATCATGTAATGTACTGTTTGTACATAGAGAAATATTCTATTTTTATATAATAAAACCTAGAGGATCAAATATTCTTTCCAAGGGAAATATTTAAAGACGATACGTTCGGGAAAAGAAAAAAAGAGAGAGCCAGAGAAAGCCGTGAATCTTTTAGGAAATCCGTGTTAATGTTAGCTAAGCAATTGCTTGTTGTAAGAAAGACTGCCTTGCCAAGTGTGCGTTGTGTTTCTGAAGTCCATGGTGAGCTTCAAACTAAATGTGGATTAATTATTCTGTTGTCACTTTGTATAAAGCACTAATAAAAGTTACGTGTTGGAGGGTTTCGAATATCATGATTCACTGGCCTCAGCAGATAAAATTATTTTTGCCTAGGAAAACCGAGAGTCGTGGAAGCCATCGTAGAAATAATAGCTTCAACCAGTGGTGGGTTCCTCCTGGTTCGGTCCGGTTCGGCCGAGCCGGTAGCGGTGACGATATGACGTCACCAAACTGGTTCTCCCTGCCCCCCCGCCCTCCCACCCATCCACCCACGTTATTCTTACCTTTTATTTGGCCCCACCCCCAATCTATTGCTGCCTCCTGAGTCCCAGCTGATGACTAGAGGGAAAAAAACTGTTTAAACTCTTGCCGTGGGGCTTCAAAGGGCCGTCCTACAGCTGATCAGTGTTAAAAGCAAACAAATGAGTCGGGTCGTAAGTGCGAGGACTGGTCGTAAGGGCGAGGACCTTCCAGAAATGACTCTGACCAGCTAGCCACGCCCACCTAGTCACATGACCTCCAAGCCACACCCAGAAAATAAGCCACGCCCACAGAACCGATAGTAAAAAAATTTAGAACCCACCCCTGCTTCAAACCTTAGATCAGTGTTTCTCAACCTTGGTAGCTTGAAGATGGGTGGACTTCAACTCCCAGAATCCCCCAGCCAGCGCTGCTGGCTGGGGGATTCTGGGAGTTGAAGTCCACCCATCTTCAAGCTTCCAAGGTTGAGAAACACTGCCTTAGATGAATTCACCTCTTGCATTCTTAGAGGGAATGCAATGAACGACAAAATCCTACAAAAAGTAGCTCATGTTTAGAAATAGCCCACCGTTCCCCTGATCGTGCGTTCTGATTTGATGTTACTCAAATCAGGAAATGGCTCAAATTAGGAAGGATTGGGGGAGACGCGATAGCAGTGTTCCAGTATTTGAGGGGCTGCCACAAAGAAGAGGGGGGTCAACCTATTTTCCAAAGCGCCTGAAGGCGAGATGAGAAACAACGCATGGAAGCTCACCAAGGAGAGAAGCTACCTAGAACTAAGGAGAAAATTCCTAACAGTGAGGACAATCAATCAGTGGAACAACTTTCGTTTAGAAGTTTTTTTGTTTTTGTTTTTTAATTTGATTTATATGCCGCCCTTCTCCGGAGACTCAGGGCAGCTTACAATGTGTTAAGCAATAGCCTTCATACTTTTGTATATTTATACAAAGTCAGCTTATTGCCCCCACAAATTTAACCTACCTTAAAAAGGATGGAAGGCTGAGTCAACCTTGAGCCTGGTGAGATTCGAACTTGCAATAATTGCAGGCAGCTGGTGCTATTTAACAGCACTTTAGTCTGCTGTGCCACCAAGGCTCTTCCAACTCTTACTATTCTATGTTCCTCACCTTAACCATTCACACTGACTGACTGTGTTTGACTAGTGGCAGATGGATGGATAGATGGATGGATGGATGGATGGATGGATGGATGGCTGATAGGTAGACGATGATAGGATAGATAGACAGACAGACAGGGACAGACAGATGATAGACAGGTAAAGAGATAGAAGGACAAATGATATGATAGGATAGATAGATAGATAGATAGATAGATAGATAGATAGATAGATAGATGATAGGTAGGTAGGTAGGTAGATTCTGTAAGCTGCCTTGAGTAGCCATGTGCGAATAGGTGGCAATATAAATTCAATAAATAAATAAATAAATTCAAAAGATAGATAGATAGATAGATAGATAGATAGATAGATAGATAGATAGATAGATAGATAGATAGATACTATAGATAAATGGATGGATGGATGGACGGATGGATCATGGATGGATGGATGGATGGATGGATGGATGGATGGATGGATGGATGGATGGATGGATGATTGGATGATAGATGATAGAGATAGACAAACAGACAGACAGACAGACAGATGATAGTGATACACACAATCAGAGTGTTGTGAAGGGTTGGCTAAACCTTAACTCCACCTTGAGCAGAATACTATTTTAGATGAGGAATCTCTATCTTGAATGAGTTCCAATTGGCAGCACCCTTTGATTTATATCCTGAAAGAATATCCATCCATTTCTTATCCTTGGATGGCTGGAGGATGGGGAACGACGCCCCTATCTTCAAAAAGAAGCGGGGGGGGAAGGAACCAGGAAATTACAGACCAATCAGACGTTACTTGTTGAGAAGACCCTCACGTCAATTAAAAATGTAGACTAATACATAGTTGCATAGAATTTGGGTTTAGATTATGGGGTGATGGTGAACCAGAAATCAGAGTTCTTCAGTAACTCTGAAAAATCAAACCATCATCTCTGATTAAACCATCATGGTCAGAGAGATACAGAAGGCGGAATTGAGGGGTCCTTGGTGCTCTCTGAACTCGGCAGACATTTCATTACCAAACTAAGTACTGTAACACCATCAGTCTAAAAGGGAAGGGGGTTTATGAGGAGGTGGAGGATTGTGGGGTCCTTGGTTCTTTCTGAACTTTGTGGTTTTCCTGCAGACGTTTCATGACCCAACTAGGGGACATCATCAGTGCTAGAAGGGAGGGGGGTTTGTGGAGAGGAAGAGGAGGAAGAGGAGGAGGAAGAGGAGGAGGAGCATTGTGTGGTCCTTGGTCCTTTCTGAGCTTGGT
This sequence comes from Pantherophis guttatus, assembly GCF_059756535.1. NCBI lineage: Eukaryota > Metazoa > Chordata > Lepidosauria > Squamata > Colubridae > Pantherophis > Pantherophis guttatus. The sequence continues at coordinate 128,344,985 of NC_142067.1, forward strand.
TGTTTCCTTGCAGACATTTCATGAGCCAACTAGGGAACATCATCAGTGCTACTTGATTACTAGCACTGATGATGTTACCTAGTTGGGTCAAGAAAGCAACCAATCTCGGAGAGCACCATTTCAACCCTGAGCTACAAATATTCTCCTTTATTGGTACCCCCTATGGGCTGAATAGCTCCATCTGTCAACCTCATCACTTTCTTTCTTAAATCCTTGGATCCTAACAGGCGTTGGTAGCTCTAAACTCTTACAGATGTTCAAGAGTGACAGGAATAGAGATGACCAACCTACTTCTGCTTTGTTGAAGCTGCCAGGAATTCATCGCCAACCTCCCCAACACTCCAGTCTTTGTGGAACAGCCAAGAATCTGTATAGTGACAGGTTGAGGAGGTTGGACCAAAAATTAAGTTGCTTGGATAACGCTACCCATCCCTGACTGAAATCATGCCAACTTTTGATGAGAAACTGTCTATTAAGCGTCTGCTGTCACTGCAACAAAGCTGGAAAATGCTCCCTCAACGGAAAGAGAGAGAGAGAGAAAGAGAGTTTTGATAGATGTTACTTGACCTTCATCGGAAAGATGGAAACCTCGCTGGAACCGAAAATGTTGAGGAGATATCGTCTGGGGAGCTGGAATGGAAAAGGAGCAGATGGTCACGATGAAGAGAAGAATGATCGGCTCAGACGATGGGAAATTTTAATGAGCAATTCTGGATGCAAAGAAACAACTCATTCAGAGAGATTAAAAGAGTTGGAAGGGACTTTGGAGGTCATCTAGTCCAACCCCATTCCCAAGCAGGAGATCCTATACCATTTCTGACAGATGGCAGTCCAGTCTCTTCTTGAAAGCCTCCAGGGATGAAGCTCCCACAACTTCCAAAGGCAACTTCTGTTCCATGGGTTGATTGTTCTGACTGTCAGGAAATTTCTCCTTATTTCCAGGTTGAATCTCTCCTTGTTCAGTTTACATCCATTATTTCTTGTCTGGCCTTTGGGTGCTTTGGAAAATAGTTTGACCCCCTCTTCTCTGTGGCAGCCCCTCACATATTGGAACATGTCTCCCCTGGTCCTTCTCTTCACTAGACTAGCCATGCCCAGTTCCTGCAACAGTTCTTCATATGTTTTAGCCTCCAGTCCCGTAATCATCTTGGTTGCTCTTCTCTGCATTCATTTGTCTCTGGAGATTCTCCATCATCCAGGTCATAGTTGTCCTAAAGGTGCTTTTATTTTCTTTTTTCTTTTTTTATTTTTTTTTATTAATTTTACAACAACAACACAACACAACATACAAAACACAAACACGCAATATGTGTTTCTTTTTACGTATCAGTTTCGTTCCTCTTACCTTCTACTTTCTACATTCCTCTTTTTTCTTATTCTTTATTACCTTTATCTTTATTGTCCCTTTATTTCTCTTTTTTTTTCCGTTTACAATATTTTACACATTTGTCACATCATTTATTCACTTTTACTTTCCCTAATCTCGAGCCAATCGTATCACTTAGTCCATACTTGATAATATTCTGTATCTTCCTTTTCTCTTATTTCTTTCGTTAATTTATCCATCTCCGCACAGTCCAGGATTTTCTTAATTGTTTCTTCCTCTGTTGGTACCTTTTCGTTTTTCCAGGATTGTGCGTAGATTATCCTTGCTGCTGTAATTATATGCAAAATCAAATATCTAATTTCTTTACTGTAGGTTCTGTCCAATATCCCCGGTAAAAACGTCTCTGGTTTCAAGTCCACATTGTATCTCTTCTATCCAACTTCTAATTTTAGCCCAATATTTTTTCGCCTTAGGACATGTCCACCAGAGATGATAATATGTTCCGGGTCATGGTTGTCCCAAGGGTGCTTTTTTTTCCAAGAGGCAACTGGGCTTTCTGGTTTTTCTCTGAAGATGTTTCGCTTCTCATCCAAGAAGTTTCTTCAGTTCTGATGAGAAGCGAAACATCTTCAAAAAAACCCCAGAAAGTCCAGATGTTTCTTGGGAAAAAAAGCACCTTTGGGACAACCATGACCTGGATGATAAAGAATCTCCATAGACATTTAGCTATGCAAGAGCTGAAGAAGCTTCCTGGAGGAAAAGCAAAACATCTTCAAAGAAAAACCAGAAAGTCCAGCTGTCTCTTGAAAAAAATTACCTTTGGAACTCATTCATTCATGTTCAGCATTTGGCTACCTGAAGGATTGTTGAATAGAATAGAATAGAATAGAATAGAATAGAATAGAATAGAATAGAATAGAATAGAATAGAATAGAATAGAATAATGGAATGGAATGGAATGGAATGGAATGGAATGGAATAGAATAGAATAGAATAGAATAGAATAGAATAGAATAGAATAGAATAGAATAATGGAGTAGAGTAGAGTAGAGTAGAGTAGAATAGAGTAGAGTAGAACAGAACAGAACAGAACAGAACAGAACAGAACAGAATTCTTTATTGGCCAAATGTGATTGGACACCCAAGGAATTTGTCTTTGGTGCATATGCTCCCAGTGTACATAAAGAAAAATACATTCATCCAGAATCATAAGATACAACACTCAGTGATAGTTCGGTGTGTTTCATTGAGAAAACCCCCCTTTTTCTCCCCCAAACATTGTAGGGCAAACATTATAAACCATAATTTTGGAGGCAGTCTGCATTCCAGAGAAACAACGACAAGAGACAGGATCCATGTTTACTGTTTAGGGGGAAAAAATCCCCAAAAATCTAACCTGCGTTTGCATTATTTTCCAAATAATGAACAAGAAATTCTCATTTCGGAAAGAAAGCCCCACAATCTCATTTCTTCTGTGTCTCTGGCTTTGCAAAACCAAAGTCATTTTTTTTTCCCCGCCACCGACACTGAATCACAAACCAGCCTCCAGCCTTTCCTTTGATAATGAACTGATTTTTCCTTCCCGAACTCTGTAATACCAACATGTGCGGAGAAGCTATAAAAATCAAGGTTTAACGCTGTTTGCAGATTACAGTCGAGGAATAAAATAGCCCAAGAAAATGTATCTTTGGGCCGTGATTTTGATCTTGTTGACAGCTTCTTTCATTACTATTATATAGGAGTGTGTGGAGGGTTTTGTGTGTTTTTTTTTAACAAATGTACGGTTCAATAAAATTCCTGAGCCATTTTTGTCCCTTTTGTTTATATCGCGGAATTACTTGGTGCCAAGTAGACTTTTTTTTATCATTTGCGAGATCCTTTCAATCACCTTGAAGAAAGCTGAGATTAAGTCCTGTAGTAGTTGGGGTGAGGTCTCCTAGTAAGAGAAACATTTTCCAACGTTAGTTCCTTGGAATAGCAGCTCTGAAGGGCTTCACAGGATAGATTGGGGAGCTGTCCCCTAGTAATAACATGTATTATATTATATTATATTATATTATATTATATTATATTATATTATGTTATGTTATGTTATGTTATGTTATGTTATGTTATGTTGTGTTGTGTTGTGTTGTGTTGTGTTGTGTTGTGTTGTGTTGTGTTGTGTTGGGTTGGGTTGTGTTGGGTTGGGTTGGGTTGTGTTGTGTTGGGTTGGGTTGGGTTGGGTTGGGTTGGGTTGTGTTGGGTTGGGTTGGGTTGGGTTGTGTTGGGTTAGGTTGGGTTGGGTTGGGTTGGGTTGGGTTGCATTGGGTTGGGTTGGGTTGGGTTGGGTTGGGTTGGGTTGGGTGGGTTGGGTTGGGTTGGGTTGGGTAGGGTAGGGTAGGTTGGGTTGGGTTGCGTTGCGTTGGGTTGGGTTATACTATACTATACTATACTATACTATACTATACTATACTATACTATACTATACTATACTATACTATGTATAAACACCTATGGCAAATAGATGGGGAAGAAATGGAGGTAGTGACAGATTTTATTTTCCTGGGCTCCAAGATCACCGCAGATGGGGACGGCAGCCAAGAAATTAAAAGGTGCTTGCTCCTGGGGAGGAAAGCTATGGCAAATCTTTGGAATAAGCATGACCTGGATGACTGAGAATCTTTACAGACACTACGGAGCAATGTATAAATCTAAGTGCTGTTGCTATTGCTAAATCCCCACATCAGTAAGCAACAGTGAAGCCTTTAGGACAGGACTCTACAACTTTAAACACTCAAAGAGCCATTTGGACCCCTTTCCTACAGAAAAGAAAACACCAGGAGCCACAAAACCCTTCCCGTGCCTGACTATTTCCTGAGCGGCCACAAAATTAGCATATGTAGTTGAATTAAGTCTTCCATTTTCTTCTGAAACTTTTATTTTCTTGGATTTATCCATGGTTGGCCTACCGGGGGTTGAAAAGCTCAATAAATTGTGTGCCGACGGGTTCACACATTGGCGGTTGTGATACATATTTTGAGAGACAGGGAGCCACAGCAGAGGGGTGAAAGAGCCACATGTGGCTCCAGAGCTGCAGGTTGCTGACCCCCGATCTAGGAGTTATTTCAATGGAGGTTCAGCTCTGCATTGGATAACAGGGGACCTCTGACAATCCAAGATCTGCAACCAGCATCTTGCAATTGGAGAAAATCTTATCCCCATCCCATTGTTTCTGGGGGACGGATCCCTTTTATTTCAAGACAATTGTTCTCCCTGGGTCCTTTCCCCCCACCCCTCTCTAGCCTTCTCGAAAGAAAACTGACTTCTCTGATTGATCAGTTCCTAATTACCTCTGTTCAATTTCCCACCCGCTGGCTTCCCTTGACTGCTCTACCCACGGAAGGCTTGTGAGACAGGGGAGGCAAACGTAACAGGCCAGATCTGTCTCGGATGTGTAGAAAGTTAGTCATCCACCCCCTCCTAGAAGAATGAAATATTTTGATATAAATGTTTTAAAAATGCAGGATAAAATATTTCCCCTAGAAGAGAAATAAAAATCGTAAGGGAGACAGAAACTCAGAGCCCCAGCTCCCTGCCTCCAAGCAGATACTAAGATGAGGCCATCTTTTAGAAATGCAGATTTGGTAATCCATTACTCCCTGCAGCAAGATCTGAACAAAGGTAGGATTAGCCCTCAGCCACAATAGGAATTGCCCAACAAGCCCCTTCATTGCATCAGCCCAAACTTCAACCAAACTTAGCTCAGACAAACTCCTAGGATTTGTACGTGGCCCCATGGGAGTCTGACAACAGCCAATAGAATACATGTCCTTGACATTCTATCACATGTGGTGGACGTGCCCAAAAGCCCAGAAATATTGGAGGAAAATTAAAAAATGGTTAGAAGAAATTCCAGAAGAAAAAATTGAGATGAAACCAGAGTTGTTCTTATTGGGTATTATAAAAGGAAATATAAGTAAAAGGTCTCAATATATTATACTTCACATTATAACAGCAGCAAGAATTACATTTGCCCAGAATTGGAATCAGGAAAACATGCCATCAAACGCAATGATAATAAAAAAAGGTGCTCGATTGTGCAGAAATTGATAAATTAACCATGGAGTTAAAAGATAGAGAAGAAACAGAGTATTACAAAGGTTGGAATATGTGGTATCACTGGCTTGAAACTAGATGTAAAATTAATGCATAAAGATGATATAGAAAATATGTTAAATTGAAAATTGTATAAATTTTTGTATATATGAAAAATTGTAAATTGTAAATAAAAATTGTGTATATGAAAATTGTATATATACATGAAATAATATGTTAAAGGATAAAAGGAATATGTAAATACACACACACACACACACACATATATAAGATTATACTAAGTTGAAGTTAAAGAAGAACAAATGTAGAAGACAGTAAAAGATATCATGTATTTAAAGGTATAGTTAATGTATAACTACAAAGCCCTTAAAACTTTCTTTTTTCAGCATGCCGGGCTGGCCTAACACTTTTTTTAAATGTTTTTAATTGTTTTGTCATTGCTTTTAATTATGGGGCCAAATATATATATATCTTTTTAATTGTATTTTAATGTTTGTAGTTTATGTTTTTACTTTGGCTGTACACTGCCCTGAGTCCTCAAGGAGAAGGGCGGTATATAAATTTGATATAAAATAAAAATAAATAAAATGATAGGCCACAAATTGGAATTATGACATTTGAATTGATACCGATAATTGAAAGCTGTAAAAGTGAAAATGTGTTTTTAAAACTTAAAAAGGTTGAATAAAGACTATTTAAAAAAAAAAAGAATACATGTCCTTGCACAGGAACAGCAAGCTCAAGTTCAAAGCCCAAGAGAAGGTATCAAACCCACTCATGCTCAACACCAACTACCCAGAACCCATGTGGTTCTGCTTCATCATTAAACCATCTTTCCAATCAGCCTCTATGTTTCCTGTGTCTTTCTCCCGGCTTGGAACTGAACCAGATGGATATCTCTTCCAACCGATGCACACAGGGCTGGATAGGATTCAGAGATTCAGAAAACCTCCGTCTTGAAGTGCCCTAGGATAACTAAGATCACAGCAAGCCATCTTGCTTTCAAGCACCGGTTATCAAAGGCCTTATTATACCATGTGCGGTGAAAAACACGAAATTCTTTGCTCGTAAAAGGTCTGCACTTCGTACCTTCCAACAGCTTCATGTTTTACCAAGAAACCCTGCTAGTTCCTGTTGTAAGTTTTTATCTTTTCCTGTTTTGCAAGCAATCACGCTCTCTTCTTCCTCAGTTGCATGGCAGGAAGGACTTTTTAAACCTCCCACTGAAGGATCTCATGTATGGAATCGTTCCCTGCCTCAGAATGTCTTCCCTGCTGAACAGTCTTGGTGGATGCCGTAGGAGTGAGTGGCAGCTCTTTGAAACCACAGATACCAGTAGACAGAGCTGCTTTAAATCAATTCAGGGAAAGACTTGCTCGCCTCTCAGTGGGAAATTGTTTCTTAATGAGAGGTCCTTTGAGTTCTTCTCTCTTTCAGCATTCAAGGAAAACCACTCTTAACTGCCCTGCATATCTTAAGACAAACATATCTCAGCTGCAAAATTTGAGATGACCATTAGATGGCAGCAGAGAGGTACAGAAAGTGATGACTCTTTACTGCCCCCTAGTGTTTGACAATGCAACTATAGCCACCATGGCTAGCTCTCAAACGTCTTTCTTGTATTGGCTTGACCACTAAATCTGTTTCCCTCTAGATGTGCTGGAATTACAATTTACTATTCCCAGGAATTTTGGACACTGATGCCAAATCTAGAATAGCAATAGCATTTAGATTGATATACCACTCCACAGGGCTTTCCGGCTCTTTCTAAGCGGTTTACAGAGACAGCCTCTTGCCCCCAACAATCTGGGTCCTCATTTTACCGACCTTGGAAAGATAGAAGTTTGAGTCAAACCTGAACCTGGTGAGATTCGAATTGCCCAATTGCTGGCAGACAGCAAACAGAAGTATCCTGCAGTACTGCACTCTAACCACTGCACCACCTCTAGTAGCTTGGTTAAAAATTCCAAGGGAGGTCTATGGGGTATTCTGAGGTCTCTGTTAGATTAAACTGCAGCAGTTTTCATTTTTAAAAAAGCAATTTAATTATAAATAGTATAAAGCTCAGCATAAAGGCTATTAGGGATGTGCTGAGAAGGCTGAAATAATGTCACACTGAAACCTTCTGGGGGAGGTATAGCGATCTTAAAATGGCTTTGGGAAAGTGGAGCCAACAACCACGGCAAAGACCAAGGAACTGGTTAGTGGCTTGGTTCTTCGGAACCTATCGGGTAAGGAGAAGACGGGAGATTGCCCACATGAACTCTGGACGGCAGCTCCTCGTGAAGAGACGACAGGACAATAGTTTTCTATGGGTTTGAGTGCCAGAAGACAATGGCATTGGTCATCTTGCTGACAACCATGGTTGAGTCTTTTAAAGGACATTCAGTTTGTAAGCCTCACTGTCCAATGGCCTGTCGAATAAAGAATGTGAAATAAACAGCAAAACACTAAATAAGGTTTTGATCCTAAAAAGTTATAAATGCCCACTAAGTGCCCACGTAAAATGGGAATGTTGAAACTTTTACAGTAAGGTTTTGGGATGAAAATTCAATAGCTTCTCGTAGGAAATGAAGCCTGTTATTATATTATGTTTTTGCAAGGCATAATATAAATAAAGAATTCCATTATTTCAAAAACTGGACACTAGTAAGGACTGCAGATGTTAGATACAGGAAAGAGATACAGAAGATGGTACAAAATGTTCTAAGAGTGAAGAAAATATTACTCACAATGTCAAGAATGTCAGCGGTGATTTCTGTTTCATGGATCAACTCTGTTCAAAAGATGTCATTGAAGAAATGACAGATGTAGAATGAATTTTACCTAACAAGATAGAGATAGTATCAAAAGTGAATTTACAACTGACAGGCCAAGAGAAAAATGTCAATAACAAGCAAAGCCCCAAAGCTTTGGTCCAAAAAAAATATAATGTACAAGCATACAGTAGGCCACCTTGCCATAAGAGGATTAGAAGCATTGAATCTTCCAATCGCATCTCCTGTTACTTGAGCCTTTTCTCTGGAAATATTAGGAATTGGATGCAGTGTAGCGCAGGTAAACTTTAAAAGATTGGATGGAATGGATTGATAAAATCACAGAATTGAAAGAGACATTGGAGCGTGCCCAAGTTGACCATCTGCTCAGTCCGGGATCTGTTGGACTGAACCTCAAGGTGGGACAAGAAGCAATGGATGGTGGGTGAATCAGAGTTTGTTGCAAAAATCAAATCCAGAAGCACATGCAGATAACTGATTCAGCTGGATTCATTAACTTCTTTATAGACATAATAACAGATGAAGTATTTACAATACCAATATAGATTCTTCTTCAACGTAGTAGCAGTTACAACACGAGGCAGGAGAGAACAGTTAGTTTCATTTCAGCAGAGCAGACAAGTTCACACAGACTGCTTAGTTTCAGTTTCAATTTTCTGCACAGACTCAGAAGCTGCAGACTAAGACACGGCCTAGCTCCAGACTGTCTCAGCTCCCAATTGGCTGACTTAGTTGCTATGCCTATTCATTGGCTGACCGTGTTACCATGTCTCTGCCAGTTCTTGAATAATCTGACAGGGTGTGACATGGGACTTGTGTTTGTGGGGGGGGGATACTGTGGTGGCCAAGTGCTAAGGCAGGACTTGAGACCCTCCCTCATTCTCATTATAATCTCCTTCCTTCCTCCCTCTCTCCCTTCTTTCTTTCCTTCCTTCCTTTTCTTCTTTCTCCTTCCCTCTTCCCTCTAATTTCTTCTTCCTTCCCTCTTTCCTTATTTATTTTTCCTTCCTTGCTCTCTTCCCATCTTTTCTTCTTTTTCTTTTTCTTTCTCCTTTCCCCTTTCCTGCCCCTTCTTGCATGCACAAATGCAAAAGAGGAAACATTTCTCCTTTTGTTTCGCTTTTAGTTTTGGCTGACAGAGTGCTGCAGGAGGCCGTCCAGGCTGAAAACGGGGCACCGGGGGGGGGGGACACACACAGGCCCTCCATGCTGCGTTTTTGCTACCAGAGGCACCACGGGCCGGTCGTTTGCTATTTCCAGGCCGGCCCCCCAGGCCAGATCTAAGCCCACGGGCCTTGAGTTTGACACCTCTGCCTTAAATTTTTCACCTCCTTCTCTCGAGTCCTTCCTATGCTTACCTTGGTTTTTGACTGATTTTCCAGCTGACCCTTTCCGTCAATAAGCAAGGCTCCCTATTTTTATGTTGTTTGCTTAGTTGCAAAACGGATTGTGGCCCGTGGAAAACGATTCTAATCAATTATTGGCGGATGAAGTGTGCTTCAACCCGAATTTAATTAGAAGTTCTTTCCTAGCCTGGCATATCTCTGCTGTACAATATGACGGTTTCAGCTTTGAAATGACAGCGCTGTTCATTAAAAATAACTAATAGCTGCAGGGCCTGAAGATGTAAATGTTCATTTTCTTAATGAGGAGGGGGGAAAAAAGCAGAGGCCGGGGAGAATCTACCTGTCCAAATTCATTATGGGATGGCTGCTGGATGACTCCGGCTTCCCAGATTTGTATTTAATTAACACGATTACTATTATTATTATTATTTTTGTCCTGATATTTTTTTCCCCATTATAATTAAATTCGACGTTTAAACAGTTAGTGCAAACATTTTGATCCTACCCAAAAGAAACCTCCCCTACCATAAAGTAATATAATAAGCTGGCACGGCGCTGGTGGAAGCACTTAATTTATTATAATCTTTTTTCATAATAAATGGCTTGGAAGACAAGACAGAAGGTAGATTTCACAGTAAATGGCCATTAGCAGCACATCTCCCGGTAATGTTTAATGGGAGGCAGTCAGTATGTGAGGCACGAATGAAATTGGACTGGAAGGATGGATAAGAAATCGGAGCACGGTGAAGTCTTCCTTCCCACCCAACCAACCACTGGCTTGGAAAATCTTTCCAGGAAATGTGAAATTTGAGCTTTTGTTAAAAAGAAAAACCCAGTCAGATAAAAACTGATCTAATGAGCATATAAGAAGCAATGGATGGAAACTAATCAAGGAGAAAAAGCAAGCTAGAATTAAGAAGGAATTTCCTGACAGAGAGAACAATCAACCCATGGAACAGAAGTTGCCTTCAGAAGTTGTGGGAGCTTCATCACTGGAGGCTTCCTAGAAGAGAGTGGACTGCCATTTGTCAGAAATGACGTAGGGTCTCCTGCTTGGACAGGGGGTTGGATTAGATGACCTCCAAGGTCCCTTCCAACTCTGTTATTCTATATTCAATGGAACAGAAGGTGCCTTCAGAAGTTGTGGGAGCTTCATCACTGGAGGCTTCCAAGAAGAGACTAGACTGCCATCTGTCAGAAACGGTGTAGGGTCTCCTGCTTGGGCGGGGGGTTGGACTAGATGACCTACAAGGTCCCTTCCGACTCTGTTAATCTGTTAACATAGCAACCTCCAAGGTCCCTTCTGTTATAAGAGTGAGATGCTTAGGTGTTCCGGGTCTCTTCTCTCCCCCATCTTTCTAGAATATCTTCAAGGCCTGAAGGACAGCCAACAAATCAAATCGCCCTTCTTCCAAATTTGAAACAAGCCCTCCAAAAGCATGCTTAGGTTTGAAACAACTTGAGAAAAGGAATTTTTCGACGTCGAGATGGAACCCCAAGAACGTAAACCAGTGGAGGAGAAGTAGAAAATAGAATAACTGAGTTGGAAGGGACCTCAGAGGTCTTCTAGTCTAACCCCCTGTTTAGGCAGGAAACCCTATAGCATTTCAGACAAATGGTTATCCAATCTCTTCTTGAAGGCCTCCTGGGAAATTCTCTGTCCTTGAGAGCATTGGGTTGGATTAGAAGACTTCCAACGTCAGAGCCCTCTCTGCGGGCATGCAAGCTGTCGCACAGTTCAGCACCTCCCGCCGGCCAGCTGATTTTTGGGATGCATGCATGTGGGGCAGGGGGGCGGTGTGCCCCCCCGTCAGCCCGTTTTTGGGCCCAGGACGCTGCTGGGAGGCCTGCTAGGCCCAAAAGGGGGCGTGGGGGTACGGTCCACCCTACCCACGGCCCATTTTTGGGCCCAGGAGGCTGCAGGGAGGCCTGCTGGGCCCAAAATGGAGGGCGGGGATTCACATGTGCATGCACGGGGCAGGGAGAGTATGGGGTGTCATGTACACATGTGCAGGGGGCGCATCACATTATGGGTGCCGGCATGTGTGTGCGCTGGTGCCCGCCCACGTGCTTTTGGCACACAGAGACAAAAAGGTTAGCCCTCACTGTTCTAGGCCCAAAGAAATTCCAAGAAAGGACTTTAAAGGATATAGGCCAGGGTACTGCCATTCTCCTGCCCATTTTGCACCCGGTGGCACTGATGAGACTTTCAAGAAGCGTCCACAAAAGATGTTATTTCCCTTCCATCCTTTATATAGATAAGCTACAACCAACCTTTGGAAGGGACAATGTCAAAACATCGTTGTCCTCCTATAAGAACTTTTTTTTTTTTTTACAACATACAACAAAAATAAAGCAAGAAGGATATTGGGATAGCTATTTGTCCAGGAAGGCTTCCGGAAACGTGGAATGGGAAGTACGTTGGACAATGAATATAAAAAGGTCTGGTGCAGTTATGAATGATAGATTCATAGATAGGTTAAGATATGTATATACTATAAACTTCAAAACTAGCAGATTTACGTAGAGGTTTTTTTAAGATAGATAGATAGATAGATAGATAGATAGATAGATAGATAGATAGATAGATAGATAGATAGATAGATAGATGATAGATCAGTGGTGGGTTTCAAAATTTTTTACTACCAGTTCTGTGGACGTGGCTTGGTGGGCATGGCAGGGGAACGATACTGTAAAATCTCCATTCCCTCCCCAATCCAGGGGAATGATACTGTAAAATCTCCATTCCCACCCTACTCCAGGGGAATGATACTGTAAAATCCCCATTTCGTCCTAATCAGTTGGGACATGGGAGGCAGTGAATAGATGGGGGTGGGGCCAGTCAGAATTTTTACTACCGGTTCTCCGAACTACTCAAAATTTCCGCTACCAGTTCTCCAGAACTGGTCAGAACCTGCTGAAACCCACCTCTGATATATATATATATCCTCAACCTTTGCTGAAATGATGTGTCTCTACAGCATTTTGAACCCACAATATTTATCTTCAATCGTTCTCTGAGTCACAACAAAATCTCTTTGTATATAAAAAAAATCTAGAACAAATTAAGAGAAGGGGAAAGAAGTAACCTCAGAATGTTCCCAAATTAGTAGTTAAGCAAAGCAAATTAACCTATTCCTGCATCAAAACTGTAGAATAATTGCTTAACAAGCCTCTTGGAGACTCACACAGGAAATGGTACATAGAGATGATTCTGGCTTCAATTACAGTTTGCATTTCATATTTCCCGTAATCCAATATTTACTCAGTCATTCTTATCTGATGTCTGACAGACGTGTATAAGATGATCATTGAAAAGTACACCATTCTCCTGTCCCAGATTGTAGTTGCACTTATGACGGACGTCTCTACTTCCAAAGGAGATTTACACAAAGTAAACTTGAAGTAAACTCAATGTCTGAAACCACCTGGGCAGTTTCTTATTTAACCGCTTTCTGCCGGCGAACCAAGCAAGGAATTCATTACTGTCAAAGTTCACTACTTGTCAAAGTCTGTCAAAAGCACCTGAAGGCAGGACAAGAAGGGGTAAGTGAAAGCTTATTAAAGAGAGAACCGACCTAGGAGTAAGGAGCTTTTTCTGACACGGGGAACAATGAATCAATGGAATGGCTTGCCTTCTTTGAATTGTAGGCACTCCATCACTGGAGGATTTCCAAAGTAGATCTGGGCCAACCATTGGACTGAGATGGTAAAAGGTCTCCTGCCTTGAGCAGCGGGTTGGACTAGATACAATCTTAAACAATCAAAGAGCCATTTGGACCCGTTTGCCACAGAAAAGAAATCACCGGGAGCCACAAAACCTGGGTGTCAGGTTTCGGTGTCGTCTCAAATAAATTGCATTTCCAAACAAATAGTCTTTGATGAAATCTTTCATTTATTAAGCACGACAATCTGTCCCCGTTTATATCATAGCCAACACTGACTTCCTGACCCCAAACCTTCCCTTTCCGTTCCCCAATTCTCTGCGTCTCATTGGCCATCTTCCAAATCACTCTCCCCATATCTACTACTTCAGCTCCCAGGAATGTCCCCCCTCCCATCCCATCTCCTAGGGGATATTATCTTCAGGGAAAGTAAGTAGGTGAAAAGTCAAGCGTCCTCTTGCCACCTGCCCCCTCTTCTCCTCCTTATGTCAGCACTGGAACGAATGTAGTTTGGAGTGCTGAGTCTGGGTGGGTGTGGCCAATTCGACATCACTCACTCCCACCCAGCCACATGACACACATACACCCAGCCACGCTTACCCAGGTTTTGTGGCTCCTGGTGCTTTCTGTGGGAAACAGGTATCTCTCTGTGTGTCTCTCTCTTTCTTTCTCTCTCTTTCTCTTTCTCTTTCTCTCTCATCTCTCTCTCTCTCTGTCTCTCTCTCTCTCTCTCTGTCTCGTGTGTGTGTATGTGTGTGTGTGTGTGTTCCCTCTTGAACCATTTCCAATGGTTGTTGTGAGGGTTGTTGGGGTTTTTTTGGGCCGTTTTCGCCCTCCCCAGACTCCTAGAAAGGCTCTGGTGGCTGGGGAGAGAGAAAAACAGGCCTTCCCCACCACGTCCAGAGGTCCTCTGGAGACAGGAAACAGCCTGTTTCCTTACTTCTGGTGGGCCCAGAAGGCCCGAAAATCAGCTGTTCGGTGCATGCATGTGCGCTGGAGCTGAGCTCATGTGCCCACTGATATGGCTACGCTTGCCACCTGTGGCACGTGCCATAGATTCGCCATCACAGTTCTAGGGTGTTAGCTATTCCTGCCAGCTTAGTATCATCTGCAAATTTAGTAAGTTCTCCTTCTATTCCCTCATCTAAGTCCAAGACCCTACGGTTCTGATGCTGTACTGATGCAGCCTTACCCTGGATCAGCTCAGCATTACAGGAGCAAGGAGAACAGACTGGTTTTTTAATCTTGTTTCCTCCGTATCTCTGTTTCATGGGCCAGTTGCTATTTCTTGGAGATTTTCTATCTTTGGCTCACTCCTAGCTTCACTGAAATGAAACGGCACAGATGGTGCTCTCGCCATCGCATAATGAAGGGAATGAAACTTTGATTTATCTGCCTTTAATTCAAGCATCCGACAGGCGAAATTTCCACCGTGGTTCTACAGGGTACGGATCGTGACGCAGTGATGAGGACATTCGACGCCATTTGTGCTGCTTGAGACCGTCACGTTCACGACCTCATCGGGCTGATGACCTCCGTCTCGGTGGTCGCTTCATGAATAATAAGCCATGAAAGAGCCAGTTTGGGGTAGACGTAAAAGTACTGGGCTAGGAAAAGAGAGTCCTGGGTTCTAAACCACCCTTAGGTACTTGGATGGTTTGTGGGGGGCCAGTGGTTCAGCCCAATTTATCTTGAAGGGAGAAAGGACCAACGTCCTGCCTCAAAAGGCGGGATAGAAATTCAAATCAAGAAATTCACATTTCCTGGCATCGTTTCCAATAATGTTGGTTTTGGAGTGTCAACATGTATATGGCATCATCTCAGATAACAGATAACAGGTTAACAGAGTTGGAAGGGACCTTGTAGGTCATCTAGTAGTCCAACCCCCCACCCAAGCAGGAGACCCTACACCATTTCTGACAGATGGCAGCCCAGTCTCTTCTTGAAAGCTTCCAGTGATGAAGCTCCCACAACTTCCGAAGGCAACTCCTGTTCCATGGGTTGATTGTTCTCAACTGTTAGAAAATACCTCCTTATTTCTAGGTTGAATCTCTCCTTGATCAGTTTCCATCCATTATTCCTTGTCTGGCCTTCGGGTGCTTTGGAAAATAGCTTGACCCCTTCCTCTCTGTGGCAGCCCTTCAAATTTTGGAAGGTTGCTATCCTGTCTCCCCTGGTCCTTCTCTTCACTAGACTAGCCATGCCCAGTTCCTGCAACCGTTCATCGTATGTTTTAGTCTCCAGTCCCCTCATCATCCTGGTTGCTCTTCTCTGCACTCTTTCTAGAATCTCAACTCTAGAAATCAAACTCAACCAAACAACCTCTTTGGTGTGATGACAAAAACTGGATGTGGTACTCCAGGTGTGGTCCTACTAAGGTTTATAGAGTGGTATTAGTACCTCACTCAATCTTGATTGCATCCCTCTGTTAATGCAGTTTAGGATTGCAGTGGCTTTTTTGGTGGTTACCGCACACTGTTGACTTATATTTAACTGGTTGTCCACTAAGACTCCAAGATCTTTCTCCCAGTTACTGCTATTAAGCCTGGTTTCTCCCAGTCTGTATGTGTACTTTTGGTTTTTCTTGCCTGAGTGTAAGACTTTCCTTTTCTCCACGTTTGAATTTCAGTGACAGCCAATTCTGGCCCCAGGTTCTGCCTCGGTTTACCTTCCCAATAGGCAACCCCATGGTCTTTGCTCGTCAGAAGGTCACAAAAGAGGATCACATGACCCCGGGACACTTTGACTGTCATAACTATGAGTCGGTGGCCCAGAGGCTGAATTTTGATCACGAAACACCAATGCTGGTAAGCGTGAAAAGGTTTTTTCAGTGCCGTTGTAACTTTCGTCACTAAATGAACTGTTGTAAGTCGAGGACTATCCAAACTTCTCTTCCCCGCCCCACATCTTCCTTTTACAGACCCCAGAATTAGGGAAGGTGTCTTTGTACCTTCTTCCCCCCCCCCCCAAAATCCATATCCCTGTTGTGGGCTCAGAGCAGTGGTGAAATCTAGAATTTGTTACTACCGGTTCTGTGGGTGTGGCTTGGGGGGGGTGTAATGTGACTGGGTGGGCATGGCCATTTTTTTAATATACTTTTAAAACCATTTTTTCTACAACCTCTTTGGTGAAGTCTTTTTTTAAAAAGCCTCTGACAATCAGGCAACTCAGCTGGGATCGTCAGAGGCATTTTTTTTTCTTTTAAAAGCCTTTGACGATCCCAGCTGAGCCCCGTGATCATCAGAGGCTCTATTTTTTTCTTTTAAAAGCATTTTTTGGCCGAAGAGGTTGTAGAAAAAATGCTTTTAAAAGTAAAAAAAAAAGCCTTTGATGATTGTACGGCTCAGCTGGGCATAGGGGGGGCAGGGATTTTTGCTACCGGTTCTTCGAACCACCCGCCTCCATCGCTACCGGATCGTGCGATCCGGTCCGAACCGGGAGCGTTTCACCCCTGGCTCAGAGGCCTTTTATCTGACTGGTTCCTTGTTTGTCTCTCAGGATCACAAACCATTATAAGAAGCGACTATCAACCATCATTATTCGGCGCGATTTCCATCCGGAAACCAAGGCTCGAAAGCAGCCGTCCCAATTACACCGAAATAAAGCATTTGAAGTATTTCACTCAAAGGCAGCCCATAAATGCTAAGCATAATCAAGCAATTAGAGAATTTTATTTCTTTCTCTCTCTTTTTTTTCATACCGAAAGAACAGCTCCGGCCAATGTAATTGCGGTATAAAATTGGACAGATTTAAGTGCCAGGAAATGGAGTGGTATGAAGAATTTTTTTTTTTAACCGCGATGCATGGAAACTGCCGAATGGGCCTGTATAATGACTCAAGGTTTAGTGCATAATTAAAAGATACATAATGAAAATTAATAAGGAAAGCCTTCTAGGGAAACTAATGGCGTTGTAAAGAGCGGGGCTCGATTCAAAAGGCAACCATTCAGCCAAACGGCGCTGATCAGAAATCAGTCAGTGCAGGAAGTTCATCCGAAGGAGAGAAAAAATATTTCTCCCTAGACTGTGCCGTGATTATCATTCTTTTCTATGGAAAGTGCCATTGCTAACCGAAATGGCCTGCTGCAATGATAGGTGTGAATGACCTTGAGAGATTAACTCAGATAAGAGTCAGTTTTGCCTGCAACAGGAACGGGGATGTAACAAACATCTCAGAAGGGACCCTCCCTAGTTTCTTGCGCTGTACAGGGGGGAATGTAACAAAGAACTCAGAAGGGACCCTCCCCAGTTTCTTGGGCTGTACAGGGGGGGAAATGTAACAAACATCTCAGAAGGGACCCTCCCTAGTTTCTTGAGCTGTACAGGGGGGAATGTAACAAAGAACTCAGAAGGGACCCTCCCCAGTTTCTTGGGCTGTACACGGGGAGAAATGTAACAAACATCTCAGAAGGGACCCTCCCTAGTTTCTTGGGCTGTACAGGGAGAGAAATGTAACAAACATCTCAGAAGGGATTCTCTCTAGTTTCTTGGGCTGTACACGGGGAGAAATGTAACAAACATCTCAGAAGGGACCCTCCCCAGTTTCTTGGGCTGTACAGGGGGGGAAATGTAACAAACATCTCAGAAGGGATTCTCTCTAGTTTCTTGGGCTGTACAGGGGGGAATGTAACAAAGAACTCAGAAGGGACCCTCCCCAGTTTCTTGGGCTGTACACGGGGAGAAATGTAACAAACATCTCAGAAGGGACCCTCCCTAGTTTCTTGGGCTGTACAGGGAGAGAAATGTAACAAACATCTCAGAAGGGATTCTCTCTAGTTTCTTGGGCTGTACACGGGGGGGAAATGTAACAAACATCTCAGAAGGGACCTCCCCAGTTTCTTGGGCTGTACACGGGGAGAAATGTAACAAACATCTCAGAAGGGACCCTCCCTAGTTTCTTGGGCTGTACAGGAGGGGAAATGTAACAAACATCTCAGAAGGGACCCTCCCCAGTTTCTTGGGCTGCACAGGGGGGGAATGTAACAAATAACTCAGAAGGGACCCTCCCTAGTTTCTTGGGCTGTACACGGGGGGAAATGTAACAAACAACTCAGAAGGCACCTCCCCAGTTTCTTGGGCTGTACAGGGGGAGAAATGTAACAAACATCTCAGAAGGGACCCTCCCCAGTTTCTTGGGCTGCACAGGGGGGGAATGTAACAAACAACTCAGAAGGGACCCTCCCCAGTTTCTTGCACTGTACAGGGGGGGAAATGTAACAAACATCTCAGAAAGGACCTCCCTAGTTTCTTGGGCTGTACGGGTGTGTGTGTGTGTGTGTGTGTAACAAACATCTCAGAAGGGACCCTCCTTAGTTTCTTAGGCTGTACAGTGGGAGGAAATGTAACAAACATCTCAGAAGGGACCCTCCCTAGTTTCTTGGGCTGTACAGGGGGGGGATATACTTGGAGACTTGCAAAATTGATCCAAAATTTGCAAGCTAGTCTTGACAAGAAGCACACCCAGATGAACTAATTCTACTTTATCGTAAGGTTACATGAACAGAGGGGGCACAAGGACTCAGTGGTTTAAGACATTGGAAAGCTGACAGCCTGGGTTCAAGACCTGAACACCATGCAATGGGATGAGCTCCCGTTCCTGCCTCAGCTCCTGCCTGCCTAGCCGTTCAAAAGCAAGCAAACGCGAGTAGATAAATAGGTACCATTTTGGTGGGAAGGAAGCAGCATTCTGTGCCCCTTTGGCAAATAGCCATGATGGCCACATAACCACAGAAAATATCTTTGGACAATGCTGGCTCCCTCTGCCAAGAAAGGGAGATGAGTATCGTGCCCTAGAATCGGACATGACCGGACAGGGAAACCTTTACCAACATTAACAGGATCTTGCAAGTCTGAAATCCTTCTCCATCACTTTTACAGGCCAAGAAACTAGAGAGGGTCTCTTCTGAGATGTTTGACATTCTCCATTGCTTCTGTGGGTTCAGCTGCCTCATAGGAGCTGTGGTGGCGCAGTGGTTAAAATGCAGTATTGCAGGTGAATTCTGCTGACTGCCAGCAGTTCGGCAGTTTGATCCTGACCGGCTCAAGGTTGACTCAGCTTTTCATCCTTCCAAGGTCAGTAAAATGAGGACCCAGATTGTTGGGGGCAAGATGCTGACTCTGTAAATCACTTAGAGAGGACTGTAAAGCATGATGGGGCAGCATATAACCATGTTCCATTTCTAGTGCTACTGCTCTTCCTTTTTCCTTTCTTTCCTCCCTCCCTCCCTCCCTCCCTTTCTTCTTTCCTTCCTTCCTGCACAGTGGTTAGAATGCATCATTGCAGTCTGACTCTGCCCTCTGCCAGCAGTTCGATCCTGGCCATCTCAAGGTTGACTCAGCCTTCTATCCTTCCGAAGTCAGTAAAATGAGGACCCAGATTGTTGAGGGCAGCATGCCGACTCCGTAAAACCACTTAGAGGAGGCTGTAAAGCACTGTGAAGTGGCATATAAGTCTAAGTGCTATTGCTAGTGCTATTTGACTGTTCTTGTAACTTCAGCTTTTTCCCCATCTGCCAAGGTCATCCTCACATGCCGTTAACATCTATTTTATGGAAACAAACTGGAAAGCACTCTGATGTATGAGGCAGGCAACCTGGTAGATGCAGACACATTCCAATTCCACCACAAAGTAACCAGCCCAGGTGTCCTTCACACCTTCACCTGCAGATTAGCATAGATATTAGGCAGTAATTATCACTTCTGCTGCTGGTTTGGCTTTCTCTAGCTTCGACAGAGAACCGGGAACTTGACAGCAATTCTGTCTGCCTTTGACGCTTTGAGGTCCTCCTGGAAATAAACAAAATGAGCTGTCATTTCATTAGCATGCACCTGTTGAAAGTAACCCCCTCGTTTGTTTGGCTAAGAAGGTCTGATGCAAAATGCACATTTTCCAATGGGCCTTAAACTGGACTTTAGTTTGACATTTACAGACAGGTATAGAAGACAATCGAAATGCTTTCCGGTAGTGTAGCTGGAAGGTGACATATTCAAGCCACGTACGATGAACATCTCTACTTTGGGGCAGGTGCAATGTGACTACATCGGTTTCTGCTCTTTAAGCCTGCACAATCTTTGCAATATTACCAGACATTGGAGGAGGAGCCAATGATTCCCTCCCACTTTATAGCCCGGTTAATATCTAAATGACTGGGTGTTACAAATTCTGTTTATATAAGACATCACAATGAGCAAACAAAGAGCACAGTCACCATGTGCTTTACTGCTCAACTATTTTTAACTGTAACAGGAAACAGGAAACTCTACTTAGTACAAAAGAGCATATCCTATATACCATAGATCCAAACTTGTAAACACTGCCATCTACTGGCAAAATATTACTGTAGTTGTGGCATAAATTATGTGGCATTTAATTATCTTTTAAAGTATTTTAATGTTTATATTGTATGTTTTTTTAATCCTGGCTGTTCACCGCCCTGAGTCCTTCGGGAGAGGGGCGGTTTAAAAATTTAATAATAAATAAATAAATAAATAAATAAATAAATAAATAAATAAATATTCCGAACAGTGGTAGGATTCAACTAATTTAATAACCGGTTCTTCCTAATGACCGGGTAGGCATGGCTGTGCATGTGTGTGTGTGTGTGTGTGTGTCATGTGACTGAGTGGGCATGGCCAACTTGATATCGCTCATGGCAAGGTGGTGGTGCAGGCGGGTCGAAGCAGCGGTGGCGATGGCCGGAGCCTTTGTGCATCAACAGCAACGGTGATTCTCCAATGCCTCATCTGTTGCTGGGTCTCGCTGGCCAACAGTCAGGGTTTTTTAAAAAGATTTTTACAGCAGGAAATGGTGTGCGGCTACTTCCAGCCTTTGTTGGTGCAGCTGGGTACGACTCTACCTTGAGACACTGGCCTCCCGCTGCCGCCTCTTTACCAGTCAAACGGCCTGCCGCAACCACCTCTTTGCCACCGCAAACCACCGCCACCGCTGCCTCTTTGCCACCGCGGGCAGCTCGGGCTGGCAAAGAGGTGCCAGTGGTGGCTAAAACCAGAAAAGAGGCAGCGGTGGCTTGGGCTGGCAAAGACGTGGCAGCAGTTCAGGCCAGCAAAGAAGTGGCAGCAGTGGTTGTGGCAGCAGGCTATTCGTGCCAGCAGAGAGGCGAAGGAAGGCTCACCAAGCAGGCAGGGAGGTGGGCCACTTGGCAGGCAGTGGAGAATGGTGAAGGAAGGAAGGCTCGGGAGGGAACTGGGCTGCGTGGGAGCCTGGGACGAAGGCAGGCAAGTGGGCTGCGGGGGCCACGTGGTCAAGGCAAGGGAGCTAGCGAGCAAGGGATTCAGAGAGCAGCAGCAGCTATGCCATGGCCAAGGTAGGCAAGGCGAGATAAGGAGTGGCTGGGACTCCTGGGAGGGGTGGGGAGGGGAGGAGCAGGGCAGGGCGGGGCCAGCCAGTGGTGGGATTAGCTGGTTCTCTGAACTACGCAAAACGTTAACAAGCAGTTCGCCTGAACCGGTGCGAACCAGCTGAAGCCTACCTCTGATTCCAGCAATGAATTCCAGCAGTGTGGCTTTTCCCTTTTTCAGCCAATCGACTTTAATTTTGCAACAAAGTAGAATTGGTTCATCTGGGTGAGTTCTTTGTCTGGACTACCTCACAAGGCCAACATTGATTTTGCAGTTCAGCTGAGCTGAACTCCTGTAGAAGAAGAGCAGGCAGAGCTGAGATTGGCGGAGTTAAGTGAGCCATTAGCCTAGAATCATTACATTCCCAAGAATGCCTTAAGTCCAGCTCCTCTTGAATTCTGTCGGCCCTTATCAGGTGGCAAATTAGTAATGAAGTTTAGTTGACTAGATTCTTGCTTCCTCATTGACTTTGCTCATCAGACGGTCACAAAAGGGGATCACGTGACCTTGGGACACAGCAACGGTCGTAAGTATGAACCAATTGCCAAGTGTCCGCATTTTGATCACGTGATCATGGGGACGCTGCAAAAGTTGTAAGTGTGAAAAAAACGGTCAAAAGTAGCTTTTTTCAGTTGTAACTTTGAACGGTCACTAAATGGGCTGTTGTAAGCCGAGGACTCCCTGTGTATATGTCTATCTTTTCCCCCCCTCTCAGGCACAAATATAGACAGTTCCATTCAGAAGCTAAGCAAATGGCAAAGAAAGGGTGGGGGGAGGGGGGAAATATATATATATATATATTTCAAATATGCTGATTCAGATTATCAAGCACACAGCTTTCTTTTCTTCTCATTTTTATGGGGAATAGGAAGAGAAGAGAGCGTGCCCAAAACAAAAAAGGGGCCTGGGCCATTTGGATCGTCAAGCTGGCAAACAAAATTAATAATAATGATTAGCCCAGAGTCATTTTTAATCAAACCGCATGTTGGCTTGTAAAACCTCCAAATTATCTGCATTTTGGGAGGAGTGATGTTTGTTTATTTGGGGGACGGAGGCGAACAGTTTGGCGGGGCGCCATTCACAATAGCTTGGATCCAGCGGTTACCTTTAGACAACGGAAGGCTGAACGGGAGGATGGAGTATCGATTCTGGTATTCTGACATGGGGTTTTATATCCCTTTCAATTGTCGGTGTTGCTGCAACTTCGTTAATCAAAGGAAAAGGAACACGACAAAGAAAGAATCCCAAGGCAATTTCACCAGTGTTTCAGTGCCAAGGCCTTCGTTCCGTTTGGAAGCTGGTTGGATGTCAAATTATCTCTCCCGCTGCAAATAAGGGAAATAAAGCCAGGCTTTGGGGCAAAAAATAAATAACAAGAGACACTCACATACAAAGGCACCCACGTATGCTACTCCTCTGTGGTTTTGCAGGCTGTTCTTGCAGTTATTGTTGTTGTTAGTTGCGAAGTCGTATCCGACCCATCGCGACCCCATGGACAACGTTCCTCCAGGCCTTCCTGTCCTCTACCATCCTCTGGAGTCCATTGAAGCTCACGCCGACTGCTTCAGTGACTCCATCCAGCCACCTCGTTCTCTGCCGTCCCCTCCTTCTTTTGCTCTCCATCGTTCCCAGCATTCGGCTCTTCTCCAGGGAGTCCTTCCTTCTCATTCGGTGGCCAAAGTATTTGAGTTTCCTCTTCAGGATCTGGCCTTCTAAAGAGCAGTCAGGGTTGATCTCCTCTAGGACTGACCGGTTGGATCGCCTTGCAGCCCAAGGGACTCGCAGGAGTCTTCCCCAGCACCAGAGTTCAAAGGCCTCCATTCTTTGACACTCAGCCTTCCTTATGGTCCAACTTTCACAGCCATCCATTGCAACTGGGAAAACCATCGCCTTGACTATACGCTCTTTTGTTGGCAGGGTGATGTCTCTGCTTTTTAGAATGCTGCCTAGATTTGCCATCGCTTTCCTCCCCAGGAGCAAGCGCCTTTTAATTTCTTGGCTGCAGTCCCCAGGAAAATAAAATAAAATCTGTCGCTACCTCCATTTCTTCCCCATCTATTTGCCAGGAGTTCTTGCAGACAGAGATGCAAAATGTCAATAAAGCAGCCAAAGGAATAATTTTGACTTTTGGAATTCCGATTCGAGAACAAACTCCTAAGAAGAAAATTTAGGAGTCGAGAAAAGCATATTGATTGAGATAAACCCTTATCCAGGTCATAGCAGATTTTGGTGTCCCTTCTTGGTTTTGTTTTTTTAAAACTAATTCTCTGCTCAGGATGTTCTTCGAAAATAACATCGGTAGGCTGTAATTGAGCCTTAAAACACATTGGCTGAATCTGGAGCGTAAAATGCATTTCGTTTCCTTTGATATTTCTCGAGTTTCTCTCTCTCTCTCTCTCTTTTTTTTTTCCTCTCATATCAAGCCCAGTGTTTTGTGCTATTTGGGGAGCCATTCCTCCAATTTGCCAGCTTTTAGAAATGGCTTTGGTTATTGCTCGTGATATAAATGCAGCGTCTGGGAAGAAAGACAGAGGAAGAAAGGGAGAGAAGGGGAAGGGGGGGAAGGAAAAAGAGAGGGGGGAGAGAAAGGAAGGGGAGAAGGGGATTGAGAGGGGAGAGAGAAGAAGGGGGAGAGGAAGGGAGAAAAAGGGAGAGAGGGGGAAAGAGAAAAAAGGAAGAGAAAAGAAGGGAGAGGGGGAAGAGGAAGAGAGAGTGAGGGAGAGGTTGCATGGGAGAGAGAGAAAGAGTAAGGAAGGAGGAGAGAGGGAGAGAGAGGAAGAGACCAAGGGAGAGAGGGAGAAAGGGAGGGGGAAAAGAAAAGAGGAAAGGGAAGAGGGAGAGGGAGAGAGAGGAAGGGGAGGGCAGAATTGAGGGAGAGGAAGGGAGAGGGAGGGAGGGAGGGAGAAAGAGAGGAAGGGAGAGACAGCGCAGGAGAGAGAGAGAGAGAAAGGAATGGGGAGAGAGAAGAGTAAGGGAGAGACCAAGGGAGAGAGGGAGAAAGAGAGAGGGAGAAAGGGAAAGAGGAAAAGAGAGAGGAAGGGGAGAGCAGGATTGAGGGAGAGAAAGAGAGGGAGAGAGGGAGAAAGAGAGGAAGAGAGTAAGTGAGAGACAATTCAGGGGAGAGAGAGAGAGAAAGGAAGGGGGGAGAAAAGTAAGGGAGAGGCCAAGGGGGAGGGGGAGAAAGGGAGCGAGGAAAGGAGAGAGGAAAAGAGAGAGAGAAGAGAGGGAGAGGGAAGGATGGAGAATTGTTGGGGGGGGGCGTTGATTCTCAGTCACCAAGCTAGCTACTCCTTTTTGTCCAACTTACAAACAGCCCCTGAGCCTAGCTAAAGACGCAACTAACGGGGATAGAAGTCTGTCATACGAAGCAGTCTAAATTTTGATCGCTTGACCATGGGGGATGCTACCAAGGTCTTAAGCATGAAAAACGGTCAGAAGTCAGGTTTTTTTTTTCAGCGCCGTTGTAACTTTGTCACTAAACGAACTGCCGTAATTCGAGGACTTCCTGTATACCTACCGTCCTGATCTCCTTATGCATTCTTCTCTTTCTTTCGTCCAGATCTTTTAACCAGCCCCCACGGGATGGGGAGAGAAATAGAGGAGGAGGAGGAGGAGGAGGAGGAGGAGGAGGAGGAGGAGGAGGAGGAGGAGGAGGAGGAGGAGAAGAAGGAGGAGGAGGAGAAGAAGAAGAAGGAGAAGGAGAAGGAGAAGGAGAAGAAGAAGAAGAAGAAGAAGAAGAAGAAGAAGAAGAAGAAGAAGAAGAAGAAGAAGAAGAAGAAGAAGAAGAAGAAGAAGAAGAAGAAGAAGAAGAAGAAGAAGAAGAAGAAGAAGAAAGGTGGTTATGGGGAAAGGAGAGTTTAGTGTTACTCAGAAAGCTTCCTAACGGAGTAGAAACACACTTAGCAGCTGAAGAAAATAATAATTCAGCTGATGGACTGATAGAAGAGAGCTGCTGGATACTATTTGTGTCACAACCAAGGAGAAAAAGAAGATTTATGAAACATCAAAGCGTAGAGCACTTAGTAAGAAAGAGAGAGAGAGAGAGAGAGAGAGAGAGAGAGAGAAGCCGATGCAAAGAGATATTGGGGATGATAACAACTTCCAAAACACAAAGGTCTGTGTAGGTTAAGGAGGACAAGGAACTAAGAGGCTATTCAGCAAACAATACACTATATTGTCAAGGCCGGAATGAAATCGAATAAGAGTTTCCATCAACTATTTTCTCAGAGTTCAAAAAAACAAAAAAGAATCCAGTTAAGCTACCAAAGATAGGAAGGACTAAAAAAAAAAACCCTTTGAGGCAGTGGTGAAATCCAAATTTTTTTACTACCGGTTCTGTGGGTTTGGCTTGGTGGGCGTGGCAGGGGAAGGATATTGCAAAATCTCCATTCCCTCTCCACTCCAGGGGGAAGGATATTGCAAAATCCCCATTCCCTCCTCATTCCTGGGGGAAGGATATTGCAAAATCCCCATTCCCACCCCACTCTGGGGCCAGCCAGAGGTGGTATTTGCCAGTTCTCTGAACGACTCAAAATTTCCGCTACCAGTTCTCCAGAACTGGTCCGAACCTGCTGGATTTCACCGCTGGTCTGTAATAATAATCTCTCCTAAATGTTAACTCAAGCAATTCTCCATTTGGAAATACTCTTAAAAATTAAAGCATGGTAGCTCGAAAGAAGTCAATAAGGTACTAAATTAAGGCTCCTTTAAAGCTTTGCAGTAAGATAAACAGTCCTACAGAAGAGCATTCATCTTACTGAGCCTTCCATCAATGGAGGTTGAGGACGGAAATCGGTTGATGGAGTTGCAACCAGAAATGCTCAGGTACTCAAAAGCAAAAACCTGCCAAGTTGATCTGTGATCATTTGAAACCAGGTTAATTTCCCCAGCAGTTATTAGATGGTTCAGATTAAGGGTGTGTTGGTCAGCATAATATTCTTGCACTGAAATGGATGAATGAAAGAGAATAAATGAGTTATTGATTGGGCATTACCTACTGTCTGACAACTGAAGTCCAACAAGAACACATAAATGTATGTCAGGTGTAAGATGTCAGGAGCCAGGATAGGGTTCAAAAGTACCACGAGTTTATTCCATGCTACCTATACACAAGACTCTGAATTACTAGCGGTCAAGGCAAATTGGCGCAAGAGTCTGTGATGTCCACGGACATCAAGAGGAGTTGGATCAGAGATGGTATTCAGCTGGTTCAGACCAATTTGTCCGAACCGGTAGCGGAAATCACAGGTCGGCCCTCCCACCTACCCCGGCTCTATGCCATTTTATTTAGGCACATTTTTGAGGTGGGGCACATGCGTGGAAGGTGCATCCATCAGCAAAGTGCGCAGGTTCCCATTTGCAAACCGGTAGGGAAAGTAAGTGAATACGACCCCTGTGTTGGATGTAGGTCTCTTACGAGCGAGTAGAGATGCCAAACTGATGGTGCATTTGACCCCACCCTCAATCTCAGCTTTCTCGTCTCCTACAATGTAACTACTATTGTTCCAGAGATTGTAAACCAGAACAATTTAGATCTAATCATTAAAAGATAAAGAAGCTGCAATTCGGAATGCAAGTCCCCAGCTCCGTATTTCCGAGGATATTGACACACACCAATGGTCCTTATCAAATTTATTAAGTAGCAAGAATAAACAAGACCGGCAAAGGTTGGCAACCAGCCCAGAAAACAAGATAAGATAAACCAAAATACTCTGAATATAATACGAGTTGTTTCCATCAAGAAAGCACTAGCTGCGTGCGACTTAAATAGGCTAAGGGAGTGGCCAATTATCCTCAAGCCCTACTCTCGAGTAGACCTCTTCCTCCTGAGTAGCCACTCCTGCCTTTTGGCAGCCCTGCATGCTCGAGCATTGAGGAGAGGCTCCTCCACTTGAAGGAGCCTCTGGAGGTTCTGAAGGCCCTGGCTGAGTCTCTGCCTCTGGTACCACATCCTCTTCAGCCTCCTCGCTGTCTGACACGAGCGCCGGCTGCGCAGGCTGCTGGGGCAACCACACACCAGCCTCCTTGTCATCGGGATCAGCCAGAATCCACGCAGGCCGCTGGCGGGCCACAACACCTAGAGATTTCATGGACCAATCATTTTATCAGAGCTGGTTTTCCATCATAATTTTCCAGGATAATTTTAGACTTCCCAGTTCAGGTTATGATCCTTAGAGTCCATCCATCCACAAGCCCCATCTCTGCTTGACTTTTCCCAAAGGTGCTTTTTTCAAGAGGCAATTGAACTTTCTGGTTTTTCTTTGAAGACATTTCTCTTCTCATCCAAGAAGCTTCTTCAGCTGAAGAAGTCAGAGCTGAAGAAGCGTCTTGAATGAGAATTGGAACATTTTCGACGAAAAACCAGAAAGTCCAGTTGCCTCTTGAAAAAAGCACCTTTGAGGCAACCATGACCTGGGTGACTAAGAATCTCCATAGACATTTAGCTAGGCAAGAACTGAAGAAGCTTCTTGGAAGAGAAGTGAAACGTCTTCAAAGAAAAACCAAGAAAGTCCAGTTGCTTCTTGAAAAAAGCACCTTTGGGACAACTGTGACCTGGATGACTGAGAATCTCCATAGACATTCCTTTGAAAATGTTTTGCTTCTCATCCAAGAAGCTTCTTCAATTTTGAAGAAAAAGAACTGAAGAAGCTTCTTGGATGAGATGTGAAATGTCTTCAAGAAAAAAAAAAGTCCAGTTGCTTCTTGAAAAAAGCACCTTTGGAACAACCATGACCTGGATGATGGAGAATCTCCATAGACATTCTCTGTCCAGAATGTGGATCCTGAAGCCATAGATAAGCCTCCATGTGGCCTCAACAACTCTCAGAGGGAGCACCAATGACCAGATGACTGTAAAGAATATAAATCCTTCCATCCTCCACCATTTAGTCAGAACTGAAGAAGCTTCTTGGAAGAGAAGTGAAACATCTTCAAGAAAAACCAAGAAAGTCCCGTTGCCTCTTGAAAAAGCACCTTTGGGACAATGGATGACGGAGAATCTCCATAGAGACCCTGCTTGACTTGTTAAACTCAGACAAGGTGAGGAGCCAGGAGCTGAAATAATATCATTGGGATCAAGGGCAACGCCTGCTCTGAATTTCTGCACCTGAACGTTTTCCCTCGAGTAAAATCAAGAGCGCGATTTGCAATTGGAGAACAAATTTAACAGCACTCGATTTCAGGAAACTAATTGCCGTATCTGCCTCTCAATTCATTAACGGATTCCGAAATAAATGACATTGCCACAGCTGTTTCTGGATTATAATGTACACTCATCTTCATCTACGGAAATGTAGAGGGGAAAAAATAGAATTGGGAGAGAGAGAGAGAAAGCAGCCCCAGATTTTGGGAGAAAAATCAAAGCTCCTTGTTCAACGATATTGTACTTTCTCCTGAAACTCTGAGGTAAAACCTCCTGTTTTCCTTTCCGCCATTGGTGATCAAAGGTGGTATTCAGCCGGTTCGGATCGGTTCGAGTGAAACGATAACAGAAATCGCGGATGGGGCCGTCCGTCAGGGGTGGGTTCTAAATTTTTTTACTACCGGTTCTGTGGGCGTGGCTTATTTTGTGGGTGTGGCTTGGAGGTCATGTGACTAGGGGGCGTGACTAGCTGGTCAGAGTCATTTCTGGAAGGTCCTTGCACTTACGACCAGTCCTCGCACTTACGACCCGACTCATTTGTTTGCTTTTAACACTGATCAGCTGTAGGGCGGCCCTTTGAAGCCCCGCAGCAAGAGTTTAAACAGTTTTTTTCCCTCTAACCATCAGCTGGGACTCAGGAGGCAGCAATACATTGGGGGTGGGGCCAAATAAAAGGTAAGAATAATGTGGGGGGGAGGGCGGGGGGCAGAACCGGTTCGGTGACGTCATATCGTCACCGCTACCGGCTCAGCCGAACCGGACTGAACCAGGAGGAACCCACCACTGATGTCCGCCCACCTGCCCACCCACCTGCCCCGGCTCTATGCTGTCCTATTTAGGCATGTTTTTGAGGCTGAGCACATGCACGGAAAGTGCACGCGTGAGCAAAGCGCATGCACAGAAGGCCATGAACGTGCACGGAAGTGGCATGTGCAAGCGAACTGACCACGCACAGGCGCTCACATTTGCAAACCGGTAGGGAAAGTAAGTAAATACCACCCCTGTTGGTGATGAATGCTGTCTTTGAAAAAGGTTGCCAGGACCCTGGTCTTTTTGCGGGGGGGTGGGGAATGGGGGGGTAAGCTGGCAGCCTGAAACAGCCACTCCAACTGAAATCGAGACCAAGTCCTCTTTCAGAGGCGAGTTTTGGGGATTGGCTTCTGATATCAGGACCTGCTTTGAAAAGCCTTCCAGAATTTGAGATGCAACGTTGGACGTTGGAAAAAACTTGCTTCCTCAGGTAAATAAAAGCTGTGGTGGCACAGTGGTTAGAAGGCAGTACTGCAGGCTACTTCTGCTGACTGCCGGCAGTTCAATTCTGACCAGCTCGAAGTTGACTCAGCCTTCCATCCTTCCGAGGTCAGTAAAATGAGGACCCAAATTGTTGGGGGCAAAAGGCTGACTCTGTAAACCACTTAGAGAGAGCTGTGAAGCCCTAGGAAACAGTGCTAGGTCATGCCATGCTATGCTATTCTATTGCCATGGTGGCGCAGTAGTTAGAATGCAGTATTGCAAGCTAATTCTGCCAACTGCCAGCAGTTCAATCCTGACTGGCTCAAGGTTGACTCAGCCTTCTATCCTTCTGAGGTGGGTAAAATAAGGACCCAGATAGCTGGGGACAATATGCCGACTCTGTAAACCACTAAGAGAGGGCTGTAAAACACTGTGAAGCGTTATGTATGTCTAAGTGCTATTCTATTCTATTTCTATTTCTTTTCTTTTCTATTCTATTCTATTTTATTTCTATTTCTATTCTATGCTGTGCTATTCTGCATTCTATTCTGCATTCTATTTTATTCTATTCTGCATTCTATTCTATTCTGTTCTGTTTTGTTCTGTTCTGTTCTGTTCTATTTCTATTCTATGCTATGCTATGCTATGCTATTCTGCATTCTATTCTATTCTATTCTATTTCTATTCTATGCTGTGCTATTCTGCATTCTATTCTGCATTATATTTTATTCTATTCTGCATTCTACTCTATTCTATTCTGTTCTGTTCTATTCTATTCTATTTCTATTCTATGCTATGCTATGCTATGCTATGCTATGCTATTCTGCATTCTATTCTATTCTATTCTATTCTATTCTATTCTATTCTATTCTATTCTATTGACATGATGACACAGTGGTTAGAATGCAGTATTGCAGGCTAACTCCGCCGGCAGCCAGCAGTTCAATCCTGACTGGCTCAAGGTTGACTCAGCCTCCCATCCTTTCGAGGTGGATAATGTCTAAGTGCTATTGCTATTGCTAAATTCACACGCTTCACCGCTGGAGAGGCTTCCACAAAGAAAAGCCATTCATCAAAGCACGTGGAGAAAGGTTGCCTTTACAATGGAGGAAGCTAAATTCCTGCAGAGGATTTTTCAACCAGCTCTAACCTCGTCCTGCAGCTCCAGAACTTCTGTCGGCGTCTTGATTCTGATTTTTGAAAGCTTCCTTCTACCTCTATTGACCTCACCCCTTCTCTAAGTCTGTATTTATTCATAAAGAGAAAAGGAATCGTTCGGCGCCCGCTGATTTGATGAACGGATCTATTAAGGGTTTTTTAAAAAAATCAGCAGTATAGAAGTAGCTTACCGTAACTTTCTTGCAGATTTTATTACTTGCTAAGGGTTTTTCCGGTGGTTTTCCAGCGC
The DNA here is from genome assembly GCF_059756535.1 of Pantherophis guttatus. NCBI lineage: Eukaryota > Metazoa > Chordata > Lepidosauria > Squamata > Colubridae > Pantherophis > Pantherophis guttatus. The sequence goes on from NC_142067.1 coordinate 128,376,337, forward strand.
ACGTAAGTGTTGTGGCCCGGGAGCTGCCAGCAGAGCTAGAGGCAGACTCAGATGATGAGGAGGTTGGGGAGGAACTTGGACTGCTCCTGGAGTCTGGGGAAGGCTCTGATGGATGCTCTGTGTTGGACACACAGAGAGAGCCAGGGCCGTCCAGCATTTCCCAGCCACCGGAGAGGCAGCTGCCTTTGGAGGCTGAGATGAGTGAGGAGGAAGGACAGCTGGGGCCTGTTCCAGATGCACGTATGCACAGAGCAAATAGGAGAGGAGAACAACGGAGGACAAGGAGCTGACTCAGGAAGAAAGGCACGCTGTGGATGCTGAATGGCCCCTCCCTGGCTTGGGAATAAATAGGAAGAAAGGCAAGTGGTGGTTGCAGGAGACAACTGTTCGTATTTCTTTCGGAAGATTTGTTTATCGTGGTTCATGCCTCAGAGACTGCTTGCCAGGAATTAATTTACAGCTTTGCGACTGGAAGCTCCCTGCCTGGCAAGTATCCCAAGGAACTGATAAGGCCATGATGGCGAATCTATGGCACACATGCCTTGAAAGGCTTTCATTTGAGGGACAGAGGGTGGCTGCTTTCAGAGTAGCATGGGGTAGACCCTGGTTGTAGGAGAGCCATTTCTTGAGGACAATAAAGGAAACTCTAAAGCAGGGGTGTCAAACTCAATTTTGTTGAGGGCCACATCAGGGCTGTGGTTGACCTCGGGGGGGGAAGGAAGGGGCTGACTGGGTGGGTGTGGCTAACTGGGTGGGCGTGGCTAGTTTGATTCCACTCCCCAAACTGCTGGCACATTTTCTTTTTGCATTGGGTAGACCGGGCCGAAGCCAAGCTGGCCAAATCTTTCCTCTTCATACTGGGTAGACCAGAACAACCCCGCAGGCTGGATCCGACCACATCGTAGGCTGGATCCGTGGATCCGGGCCTTGAGTTTGATACTCCTGCTCTAAATCCTTGACCTCCTGGGTCATAACCATCTTGCCCTCTCTTCCCAGCACTGGCGTTCAGTTGTAGGAAGTTAGCACTCACCCCTCTCCTAGAAGAATGAAATATTCTAGGAAATATTTAAAAAGGCAGAATATTATACCTCCCTGGATGAGAAATGGAGAAACATGTTTTTTTAGAGGCAGGAAGCAGATACACTCTTAATAGCCCCCACCCTCCTCAATAGTCCACAGCAGATGTCAGCACTTAAGAGATAAAGAGATAGTTAGGTCTATTCATAAGCAAATGCCCTCACCCAAGATCCAACAAAGGTAGCATTAGCCTTCTACCCATCTAGCAACAGAACTCACCACCTGGCACCTGGGGAGATTGAATCACCCAGCAAGGCTCAACCAAGCCTGGGAGTCAAAAGACAACCTACAAAGTTACCTCTGCATGACCCCACAGGACTCTGATAACCAATCAGAACACAAGTTCAAATTCAAAGCATAAAACCAAGGCACTCTTAGCATCTCTGCCCATTTTTTGCCCAGGATCTCCAAGCCATGTGATCCTGTTCATCAATAAACTTTCTTTCCAAGCAACTTCCATGAATCCAGTGTCTTTTTCCGCCACTTGGAACTGAACCCAGATGGACCTTTCTTCCAACAAAAGTCAAGGAGCACCAGCTGCATTCAACGTGTCGGCTGGTCTACCTTGGTTAGCTCAGATGTTGCCTACAAGCACTCATCCCAGTGGTGAAATTCAAATTTTTTTAGTACCGGTTCTGTGGGCGTGGCTTGGTGGGCATGGTGTGGCTTGGTGGGCATGGCAGGGGAAGGATATTGCAAAATCTCCATTCCCTCCCCACTCCAGGGGAAGGATACTGCAAAATCTCCATTCCCTCCCCACTCCAGGGGGAAGGATACTGCAAAATCCCCATTCCCTTCCCACTCCAGGGAAAGGATACTGCAAAATCCCCATTCCCTCCCCACTCCAGGGGGAAGGATACTGCAAAATCCCCATTCCCTCCCCACTCCAGGGGGAAGGATAGTGCAAAATCCCCATTCCCTCCCCACTCCTGGGGGAAGGATACTGCAAAATCCCCATTCCCTCCCCACTCCAGGGGAAAGGATACTGCAAAATCCACATTCCCTCCCCACTCTGGGACCAGCCAGAGGTGGCATTTGCCGGTTCTCCAAACTACTCAAAATTTCCGTTACTGGTTCTCCAGAACCTGTCAGAACCTGCTGGATTTCACACCTGACTCATCCTCTTCTGGGAGGACAGCAAATTGCTCGCTAATGAAGAAGATCACAAGACTTATCGTTAGAAATGAACCACGACACACCGTCCTTCAGCTCCTAAGGGACAAGCCAATTAGACAGCTACGCGGCATGCTGGGCTTCTGATCTAACGAACGGTGATTGCATTGTGTTTTTGGGCAACATCTGCGCTCGTTAAGATCCTCCCAGTTGTTTGATTGTTCACGATGGAAACGGGAGCCCTTCACCCATTCCCCCCTCCCCCAAAAAAGAAAAACAAGCTGTGATTAGCAAGCAAAGAAAGCGATAAGACCATCTATTTCTCCCCCCTTCCCCCCGCAACAATCGGAGACCTCGATAGAATAAAGCGGCGATGATGGTTACTTTTATTCGGGGATTTATACATCCCAAATACATTAGTGATAAGGAGGTCTATAAATATTTCAAAGGCAAATCTTTGCGGGGAAAGGACTTAACTAGTTGCATAAGAAGGAGGGGGGGAAAATACCCCATCCTCAAAGGCCCATGGCTGAACATCTGTTTTCTTATGCCATTTGAAAAGGCTTGTTTGCAAAAGCGGGAATTCGTAGCTCAGAACATTCCAAGACAAATTCTCTCCTTTTTTTTTTTTTTTTTATCAAAACCAACATAAAAGAAAAAAAGGCATTATAGGAGCTCTGGGCGAAAAGGAAATGACCTCTTTTTTCAGCATGAATCTTTCATTTAACTTTGACTGGGAATACATAATAGATAAGTTGACATCTTTAATTGGGCTCTTTTTCCCTGACATCTGAAGTGCTAACGGCTTCGGAGATGGAGAGAGGAACTGCAGGCATCCATGCTGAACAGAGTAACAGAGTCGGAAGGGACCTTGGAGGTCTTCTAGTCCAACCCCCTGCTTAGGCAGGAAACCCTACAACCACTTCAGACAAATGGTTGTCCAATCTCTTCTTAAAAACTTCCAGTGTTGGAGCATTTACAACTTCTGGAGGCAAATCATCCCACTGGTTGATAGTTCTCACTTGTCAAGAAATTCCTCCTTAGTTCTAAGTTGCTTCTCTCCTTGATTAGTTTCCATCCGTTGCTTCTTGTTACATGCCTGCCCTCCAAGACCAGGTAATTCCAAGAGAAGAAGGGAGGGAGGGAGGGAGGGAGGGAGGGAGGAAGGGAGGAAGGAAGGAAGATCCCATTTCAGCTCCTAGTCTGATCCCTTCTCTGCTGACCTGCCCCAGGTGTTTGGTGTGACAGCCCAAGTCACCTGCCTGCCCTCCAAGACCAGGTTTGATTGCAGAAAGGTTTCATAAGTGCTAGCTGTTGCTGTTGTTTTTTTAAAAAAGCATCTACATCAACAATTGGTTCATTCAACCTCCAGGATCTAGATAAAGAGTTCAAAGAAGAGCAACCAAGATGATGAAGGGACTGGAGACTAAAACATACAATTAATGGTTACAAGAACCAGGCATGGCTAGTCTAGTGAAGAGAAGGACCAGGGGAGACATGATAGCATCTTCCAATATTTGAGGGGCTGCCACAGAGAGGAGGGGGTCAAGCTGTTTTCCAAAGCTCCTGAAGGGCAGACAAGGAACAACGGATGGAAACTGATCAAGGAGAGATTCAACCTGGAAATAAGGAGAAATTTTCTGACAGTGAGAGCAATCAACCCATGGAACAGAAGTTGCCTTCAGAAGTTGTGGGAGCTTCATCACCGGATTAACATCACTGTTAATCTGTTAATCTGTTAAGACACTGAACTGCCATTTGTCAGAAATGGCATAAGGTCTCCTGCTTGGGCAGGGGGTTGGATTAGATGACCCACAAGGTCCCTTCCAACTCTGTTAATTGGTATCTGTATCTGCTACCCAATGCTTTCACTCCAAGCTGGTCACTATCCAAAATATCCACTGTGGATTTGTCCCCGTCTGTCTTGGTTTAACTTTCTTGATGTTGAAGGTCATGGACTGGTCCAGCCATTTCTCCAAACCAAATACGTACAACCTCTTTATTGCTTTTATGTATTTATAATCTGCATCTCGGTCTCGCAAATTTTCCTAGGGCCGCTAAGACGACTTTAAAACCCCAACTTGGAATTTCTAAACGGAAAATATAAACAACCAGAGTGGTCCATGATAGGCTGAGACAATGATACGTGTGCTGTGACATTATCATATAAATGGTTGGGGTTTTTTTGCTTCTTGATGATATGACGAACGTGGAATCTCATGGAAACTTACAGAGGCTCATGCTTACAAACCAGGTAATCATGGATGATCCTTATGCCATTGGAGGGATAACCACCAACTGGCGAAGAAAAGTCCGGCTCGGGTGCAGCAGAAACAAAATTAAATTAGTTGCAAATTTAGTTGCGAATTCATTCACTAGATTTTGAGTCTCCGTTGTCCTGGTTCACACATGGTGCTCGCATTTAGCCAAGCGGCTAACACCCAATCATCCTTGTCCTGGGCTGAGATGCTAAACAAAAGACGAATCTGGTTAGATGTTTGGATGGGAGACCACCATGCAATCCCAGGAGTAGAGACTAGGCTGGGAAATTGCAACGCCTTTTGCTCGAAGTCAGCCTATTGCTGCTGTTGGAAGAAATATCCATCTGGTTCAGTTCCAAGCCGGGAGAAAAGCACTGGAGACAAAATGGAGGCTGGAGGCTGATTGGAAAGAGGGTCCATTTATTGATGAAGCAGAAGCGCATGAGTGGTTCTGGACAGCTGACCACACGGAGTTGAGAGCGGGGGGTATTTATACCTTCTTTTGGGCTTTGCACTTGAGCTTCCTGTTCCTGGGCAAGAACATGTATTCTATTGGCTGTTGCAGGGGTCATAGCTGGGTCTGAGCTAAGTTTGGTTTAAGTTTGGAGGGTGATGCAATGAAGGGGCTTGTTGGGCAATTCCTATTGTGGCTGTGGGTTAACCCTACCTTTGTTCAGACCTTGCTACAGGGAATTTGCTTATGAATAGAGCCAGCTATCTCTTTATCTCTTAAGTGCTGACATCTGCTGAGGGCAATTCAGAAAGGCGGGGGCTATTAAGAGTGAGTCTGCTTCCTGCCTCTAATTTTCAGGGAAATATAATATTCTGCCTTTTTAATATTTCTCAAAATATTTTACTTTGGTGCTAACTTTCTACACTGCCAAGAAAATTGAGAAAATGACATGGAAAAGTCAGTAGGAGCAGCAGCTAACGGAGATATCCCCTTTCTCTTGAAGCCCCAACGTTTCCAATTTCTTGCGTTCCAACAGTGTTTCCTACATCACAAACCATAGTTTGCAAGATCAATGGCTCTTCGCAGGCAACGCTAAGCTAGAAGTAAACAAAACCACAGTCTGTCTTACTGCGATTAGCTAAAGCTAGGAAATAAATAAGAGAGCAGGACCTCAGACAGATGAAGGATCAAAGGCTAATCAGAGTCAAAGGGAGGGAAGAAGAAAGAAGATCAGCCAAACAAATGCACAGGCAGATCACTTCTGTAAGACCACAGTTCTAATGGAATGTAACCATCATGGGATTGCCTTTGATCTTTGGTGATGAATGAAAATTGCCCCCCAACGCAATCCTTGCAGAACAGAGAGGAATATGAGAGACAGGCATGGGGTGGAGGGGAAGAGAAACAGAGAGCGAAAGAGACAGAGAGACAGAGAGAGACAGAGACAGAGAGACAGAGAAACAGAGAGCAAGAAAGAAAGGAGGAGGGAGAGAGGGGAAAAAGAAAGAGAGAGAGAGAAACGGAAAGCGAGAAAGAGAGGAGGAGGGAAAGAGGAAAAAAGAGAAACAGAGAGAGAAAAACAGAGAGAGAGAGAGAGAGAGAAACAGAGGAGGAGGAGAGAGGGAAAAAGAGAAAGAGAGACAGAGAGAAACAGAAAAAGAAACAGAGAGCAAGAAAGAAAGAGAGAGGGAGAGAAGAGGGAGAGAAAGATAGAGAGAGAGAGAAACACACACAGAGAGAAACACAGAGAGAGAAACAGAGAGCAAGAAAGAGACGAGGAGGGAGAGAGGAAAAAAAGAGAAACAGAGAGACAGAGAAACAGAAAGCAAGAAAGAGAGGAGGAGAGAAAGAGGAAAAAAGAGAGAAACAGAGAGAAACAGAGAGAGAGAGAGGAGGAGGAGGAGGAGGGAGAGAGGGAAAAAGAGAAAGATTGAGAGAGATAAACGGAAAGAGAAACAGAGAGCGAGAAAGAGAGAAAGAAAGAGAGAGGGAGAGAAGAGGGAGAGAGAGAGAAAGAAGGAAGGAAAGAAAGAAAGAGAGAGAGAATGAAAGAAGGAAAGAAGGAAAGAGGGAGAGAGAGAGAAAGAAAGAAAGAAAGAAAGAAAGAAAGAAAGAAAGAAAGAAAGAAAGAAAGAAAGAAAGAAAGAAAGAAAGAAAAAGAATACAATGCAGGCAACGAAGTCCGTCTCATTTTCTGCCACCAAAATGCAAGTTCTCAAACCTGAAGGACTTCCTTGGCCAGAAGCCACCGTCCCAGACTAGAGAGGTAATGAAGGCTGAAGTCACTTAGGCAAACAAACTTTGGCAAAAATTGTTTGATGAGATCTTGTTGTCACCCTATGGGTTCCTCCCTCTATCCAGACCTTCTGGTTAGGTGGAATGCACAAATCCTAAGATCCACTTTCCATTTTTAACTTCTGGTTTTCACTTCTAGCTCAACCAGCAGAGGAAGAAGTAATGGGGGGAACGTGGCCACCGTCCAATATTTTCCTGGACAGAAATATCCTGACTTTGCAAAAAAAAAAGGAAAGAAAAGAAAAAGGGGGAAAAAACCGCATTATAAAATCTGGTTAGCATTACATTCATGATAGCATCTATAATTAAACAACTGGATGGTATATTTTTGTTTAAATTCTCACAGGAAATAAGAGAACACAAAAGTGTGTGGAGAGCTTTAAGGTAATAAAAACAAGCAAAACAAAAATTGGCATTCTAATAAGAAATTAGAAAGACGTTGAGATTTTGGAAAGAGCGCAGAGAAGAGCAACTAGGATGATTAAAGGCCTGGAAGACAAAAACGTACAAAGAATGGTTGCAGGGATTAGGTAGATCTAGTCTAGTGAAAAGAAGGACCAGTGGAACTGCTTGCCACCAGAAGTTGTGGGTGCTCCATCAGTGGAGTTTTTTTTAAAAAAAGAAACATTTGTCTGAAATGGCACAAGGTTCCCTGCTTGAGAACGGGTTGGACTAGAAGACCTCGGAGTTCCCTTCCAACTCTCTTATTCTGTTATTAGTGCCTTGGAGTCCTTGGTGCTCTCTGAGCTTGGCTGTTTGGTTGTAGACGTTTCATGACCTGACTAGAGAACAACCTCAGTGCTAGCGAGTGGGGTGTTTGCTCCCTGTTTATATGCGGTAGCTTGCCCCGCCCATGCTGCTCAGGGTGTGGCTTCCCTTCTTGGGAGCTCCTTCACTCGAGAGCATCAAGGACACCACCGTTCAAGCCTGAGCTCCAGAGTCTCTTCCTTTGGAATCACCTGGTCTTGGAGGGAGGGCACTGCAGGCAGGTGACTTGGGCTCTCACACCAAACACCTGGGACAGGTCAGCAGAGAAGGGGTCAGACTAGGAGCTGAAAGGGGATTTTCCTTCCTTCCTTCCTTCCTTCCTTCCTTCCTTCCTTCCTTCCTTCCTTTCTTCCTTCTTTCCTTTTTTCCTTCTTTCTTTCCTTCCTTCCTTCTTTCCTTCCTTTGTTTGTTTGTTCATTCCTTCTTTCTTTCCTTCCTTCCTTCCTTTTCCCTTCCTTCTTTCCTTCCTTCCTTCCTTCCTTTGTTTGTTTGTTCATTCCTTCTTTCCTTCCTTCCTTCCTTCCTTCCTTTCTTCCTTCTTTCCTTTTTTCCTTCTTTCTTTCCTTCCTTCCTTCTTTCCTTCGTTTGTTTGTTCATTCCTTCTTTCCTTCCTTCCTTCCTTTTCCCTTCCTTCTTTCCTTCCTTCGTTCCTTCATTCCTTCCTTCTTTCCTTTCTTCCTTCCTTATCTTTTCTTCTTTCCTTATCCGTCCTCCATCCCTTCTTCCTTTCTTCCTCCCTCCCTCCTTTCCTTCCTTCCCTATCCTTCCTTCCATAACATTCCTCCCTTCCATTGCCTTCCCTTCCTTCCTTTTTCCTCCCTCCCTTTCTTCCTTCCGCCCTCATTTCCTGTCTTCCTTCCTTCTTCCCTTATTTCTGTCTTCCTTCCTTCTTTCCTTCCTTCCACAACCTACCTTCTTTCCATTTATCCATCCATCCATTCCATCACCTACCTTCCTTCTTTCCTTCCTCCCTCCCTCCCTCCTTTCCTCCCTATCTGGAAAGAGGGAGAGCCAGGTTCAAATCCACCCAGACCCAGGAAGGGTTCACTCAGCCCAGCCCTTCCCAGGATCGATGCCAGGAAAAGGGGGGGCAGTCCTGGGTGCAAGGAGGAGCTTTGTAAGAGCAGGCAGAGGATGTGACTGCACCCATAATTTCTCAGCCGCTCAAAAGAGCTAAAATGGGCTTTAAAAGCCATCTCGGACAGTGTGTGTGTCTGTGTGTGTTTGAAAGAAAACACAGGATGTTTGGCAGGGGAAAAGAACCCTCCGTTCTTAAGAAGCATTCAGCTCGTTTCCTGCAGGCAGCATCCATAAAGCAAAGTTATGAAATCTGATTCACTTTCCTTTCTTTTTTTCCCCTGAAGAAAATTGAATCAAACAGCAATAATTATGGAAGCTGTACTGAAAATTGCTTGCCTTGAATGTATGGCTTTGGGGAGGGAGGGGAGGGGGTGAAGGGGATATGTGAGCGCGCTGTATATTACCTAAAAATAAAAGTGGAAATGATGCTAGGAGGGGAGGGGAGGGGAGGGAGCAGAGGGGAGGGAGAACGGAGAGATGCTGCCTTAGGAGGACCCCAGAATAATATTTCTGGAAACAGAATACCAATGTTCTCTGCCACCACATCAATCATCTGCAGTATTGAGAAATGCACTTAGGATAAATTGATTTAAAGGAAAGGGAGGGAGGGAGGGAGAAAAGGAAGGAAGGAAGGAAGATAAAGAAAGATGAAAGGATGGAAGGAAGGAAGGAAGGAAGGAAGGAAGGAAGGAAGGAAGGAAGGAAGGAAGGAAGGAAGGGAAGGAAGGAAGATAAAGAAAGATGAAAGGATGGATGAAAGGGAGGGAGGGAGGGAGGGAAGGAAGGAAGGTAAAGAAAGATGAAAGGAAGGAGGAAGATAGGAAGGAAAGAAGGAAGGAAGGAGGGAAGGATCAGGAAGGAAGGAAGGAAGGAAGATAAAGAGGGATGGATGGATGGAAGGAAGGAAGGATAAGGAAGGAAGGGAGGAAGATAAAGAGGAATGGATGGATGGATGGATGGATGGATGGATGGAAGGAAGGATAAGGAAGGAAGGAAGGAAAGAAGGAAGGAAGATAAAGAAAGATGGAAGGATGGAAGGAAGGGAGGGAGGGAGGGAAGGAAGGTAAAGAAAGATGAAAGGAAGGAGGAAGATAGGAAGGAAAGAAGGAAGGAAGGAAGGAGGGAAGGATCAGGAAGAAAGGAAGGAAGGAAGATAAAGAGGAATGGATGGATGGATGGATCGATGGATCGATGGATCGATGGATGGAAGGAAGGAAGGAGGGAAAGAAGGAAGGAAATTCCCTTCCTATTTTGATTGGAACATTTTTGTTCATTATTATTTTATATATATATATATATATATATATATAAAGGACATATATCCCAAATTTTGATTTTGGGGGGAAGGGTGTTGTTATGTTTTCTGCCTTTATTCAATTAAAAGAACAGGAAGGAAGGAAGGAAGGAAGGAAGGAAGGAAGGAAGGAAGGAAGGAAGGAAGGAAGGAAGGAAGGTAGGTAAAGAGGAATGGATGGATGGATGGATGGATGGATTGAAGGAAGGAAGGAAGATAAAGAAAGAGGGAAGGAAAGAGGGAAGGAAGGAGGGAAGTGGAAGGAAGGAAGGAAGGAAGGAAGGAAGGAAGGAAGGAAGGAAGGAAGGAAGGACTTACTTGTGGACTTCAACTCCCAGAATTTCCCAAGGACTTGAAGTCCGTGGGTCTTAAGTTGCCAAGGTTGATCTAAATGTTTCCATTTTCATGGGCAGAAATATCTGGGGAAAAAACAATTATGCAGCAACCAACCAGGAAAGGGATTCAGTATAAATCCCATTTCAGCCCTAATGAAGTCACTTTAATAAGTCATCACTAAATCGTACTGCTCATTTCTCTAAAACGAACGTGGGGCTCCTTTCGTCTGGAGCTGAAACCGTCCGTCTTTTAAACCTCTGTGGATATTAAATCCTCGCCGCCCGATAAGATAGCTATAAATATAAATATGCCTCGTATCATCTACCTAACAGCAAAAGGAGAAATACTACGAATACAGTCAGTTGTACGTGTTTAGGAATTTAAGGATCTGATCTTTTAATCAACCCATCCTCGGTCCGGGGCATGCATTGTTCAAAGGTTGTTGGGCCCTTTGCAATGCTGTAAATTGGATTCCGAGGGAGAATTTCTGAGCTGGGTTCCGACTATTTGAATAAACCACGGGGCCAGAACTGAATTTACGCTCCAGCTTGCTTTGAAGAGAAGCTTTGCCATGGAGTAAAATCTCCACTGGGACTTAAACTGTCACCACTTCTGGGTCTGATTGATCTTTCAGACGTCTTGGGAGAATAGAAGGGGAAATTCATTATTATTTTTTTGAATTCTGTGAATAAATAAATAGGGGTGACATATAGCAGTATTCCACTATTTGGGGGGGGAAGGCTGCCACAAAGAAGAGGGGGTCAATCTATTTCTTTTCTATTCTATTCTATTCTATTCTATTCTATTCTATTCTATTCTATTCTATTCTATTCTATTCTATTCTACCCTACCCAACCCTACCCTACCCTAGTCTACTAGACTCAACCCAACTCAACTCTACTCTACCCTACCCTACCCTACCGTACTCTACTCTACTATACCCTACACTACCCTGCCCTACCCTACCCTACTGTACTCTACTCTACCCTACCCTACCCTACCCTACCCTACCCTACCCTACCCTACCCTACCCTACCCTATTCTATTCTATTCTATTCTATTCTATTCTATTCTATTCTATTCTATTCTATTCTATTCTATTCTATCTTTAGGGATGGCAGTTTCAATCTAGTTTTACCCAACGAGCTACTTTGATTTTGCATGTTGTGGGAAAATATTCCTCTTTCTCTTCCCAACTCTACCTCCTTGGATGGCGCTCTCCTTTTTCTTAGGATGCTGCACGAAAGGGGATTGAACCCCCAGGCACTCTCAACTGGCAATGCCAAGAAACCAGGTTATTATGGTCAGTCTAGGCTGGGCATTATTTCCCCTCCCCCCTCCCCAAGGGAGGAAAAACATTGAAAAGGAATACACACAAAATAAAACAAATGAGAGTCCGAGGCATCTACACCAGAGGAAATGAAAAGAAATGAAATGGGTTATGTCATTCTCTAACAGAAAGCCTGGAAAACAAGAGAGAGCTGACATTGTAAAAAGCCTGCATTGCAGACAATAAAAAAAAATAAAAATAAAAATAGTTGTTTCTTGCCAACCGAAGAGACGGTGGGAGCACCGTTAATGATTTCTTTAAATTATAGGGGGTAAACACCAGTTAGAAACACTTTACATTTTAACCCTCCTTGTCCAAGAATTTGTATTACCCCAAAGAGTCAGCTTGCAAAGGAAGAGCTTCGAGATTTCCCCGTTAATAGGAAGGCTCTGATTAAAAGTCTTGTTCGGTAAAAGCAATTATATTGACCAAGAGTTTGACGTGGGCGTTGAGAAAAAGCTGTCCTTTTGAAGTGCACCCGGAAGGTTTATCCATTGTCATCTTCAAAGCAATGTAGGGAATTGAACTAGAAACTTTAAAAAATCCAACTGTTATTTTGGCACAATGGCCTGCTCTTCTTCCCCATGGAAGCAGGAACGGAGGAGGGGGGGGGGCCCAAATCACCAGCGTGGTATATGGATCCTACAGCTAAAATTGTGAATGTCCTCTAATGAAGTGGGGGTTGTTTTTTTCTTCCAGATCGCCTTTTGCTATCTCCCTAGATCAATTTTATCTGTCCAAGTTGTTTGCAGATTGTAACTGTATTGATTTTGTTTCTGGCTGTCTTTTAGCCAAGGAGATTTTTTTTAAAAAAAAAAAATCCTACATTTTAACCTCTCCTCTGGGTTTCTGTGTGTGTGTGAGAGAGAGCTGTATGTTGAGAAGGGGGGAATGTGTGAAGCCCCTTCAAAATAAAACTAACAGGAAAGAATAGGAATTAAAGAATAGAATAGAATAGAACAGAATAGGAATTAAAGGATAGGATAGGATAGGATAGGATAGGATAGGATAGGATAGGATAGGATAGGATAGGATAGGATAGGATAGGATAGGAATTAAAGGATAGGATAGGATAGGATAGGATAGGATAGGATAGGATAGGATAGGATAGGATAGGATAGGATAGGATAGGATAGGATAGGATAGGATAGAACAGGACAGAACAGAACAGAACAGAACAGAATAGAAATTAAATAATGGAGTAGAGTAGAGTAGAATAGAGTAGGATAGGATAGGATAGGATAGGATAGGATAGGATAGAATAGAATAGAATAGAATAGAATAGAATAGAATAGAATAGAATAGAATAGAATAGGAATTAAAGAATAGGATAGGATAGGATAGGATAGGATAGGATAGGATAGGATAGGATAGGATAGGATAGGATAGGATAGAATAGAATAGAATAGAATAGAATAGAATAGAATAGAATAGAATAGAATAGAATAGAATAGGAATTAAAGAATAGGATAGGATAGGATAGGATAGGATAGGATAGGATAGGATAGGATAGGATAGGATAGGGCAGGGCAGGGCAGAGCAGAACAGAACAGAACAGAATAGAAATTAAATAATGGAGTAGAGTAGAGTAGAGTAGAGTAGAGTAGAGTAGAGGAGAGGAGAGGAGAGGAGAGGAGAGGAGAGGAGAAGAGAAATTAAAGAATAGAATAGAATAGAATAGAATAGAATAGAATAGAATAGAATAGAATAGAATAGAATAGAATAGAATAGAATAGAATAGAATAGAATAGAACAGGAATGAGCCGGAAGGGACCTTGGAGGTCTTCTAGTCCAGCCCTCTGCTGAAATCTCTGCATCTACTTTCCACTTCCTGCAGAATTAGATTTTTTTTTTCCCCCCGAGCGAAGTGGCTGTCCCTGCTAGAGCTCCTTCCCGTCTCTTTCGGAGTCTCCTGGCGCTGCTTGGTCCTCGGAGGCCTTTTTCCTCCCTCATTTTATTATCTCCTTACTGGAGTCTCTGTGGACTTGAACAAAGGCCGCTGCCTGCTCAATTGAGACTTTCTTTTAAGGTAATCTTGTTTGCGTAGCCCATGAACTCCAGCTAAATAAATCCCGTCAATATTCTGCGGCCTTTCCAGTCCACAGAAATGAGATCCTGAGATGGGGTCCTGGACAAGGGAAGCTCCAAAGAAAGTAGCATAATAACACGGTCCTTTTGTTTTTTTGAATTTCATTGTTCGTTTGTACCCAACACAGACCACGGTCCCTCTTTCCTTCCTTCCTTGCCTCCTTCCTTCTTTCCTTCCTTTCCTTTCCCTCCCTCCTTCTTTCCCTCCTTCCTTCCCTTCCTCCCTTCCTTTCCTTCCCTCCCTCCTTTCCTTCCTTCCTTCCCTCCCTCCCTCTTCTCCTTCTTTACCTCCCTTCCTCCCTCCCCCTTTCCCCCTTCCTTCCTTCCTTCCTTCTCTTGCCTTCCTTCCCTCCCTCCTTCTTCCTTTCCTTTCCCTTCCTCCTTCTTTCTCTCCTTCCTTCCCTTCCTCCCTTCCTTCCCTTCCCTCCCCCTTTCCTTTCTTCCTTTCCTCCATCCTTTCCTTCTTTACCTCTCTCCCTCCTTTACTTCCCCTTTCTCCTTTCCTTCCTTCCTTCCTTCCCTCCCTCTTCTCCTTCTTTACCTCCCTTCCTCCCTCCCCCTTTCCCCCTTCCTTCCTTCCTTCCTTCTCTTGCCTTCCTTCCCTCCCTCCTTCTTTCTTTCCTTTCCCTCTCTCCTTTTTTCCCTCCTTCTTTCCCTTCCTTCCTCCCTTCCTTTCCTTCTCTCCCTCCCTTTCCTTTCTTCCTTTCCTTTCTTCCCTCCATTCTTTTCTTTTTTACCTCCCCCCCTTTCCTCCCTTTCTCCCTTCCTTCCCTCCCTCTTTTCCTTCTTTAACTCTCCATCCCTCCCCCTTTCTCCCTCCCTTTTCCTTCCTTCCTTCCCTCCCTCCCTTTCTTTTCTTCCCTTCCTTCCTTCCTTCTCTCCATTCTTTCCTTCTTTACCTCCCCCCTTTCCTCCCTTTCTCCCTTCCTTCCATCCCTCTTTTCCTTCTTTACCACTCTCCATCCCTCCCCCTTTCTCCCTTCCTTCCTTCCTTCCTTCCCTCCCTCCCTTTCTTTTCTTCCTTTCCTTCCTTCCTTCCTTCCCTCCCTCTTCTCCTTCTTTACCTCCCTCCCTCCCCCTTTCCCCTTTCCTTCCTTCCTTCCCTCCCTCCCTTCCCATGGCTGGCTGGGGAATTCTGGGCATTGAAGTCCACCAATCTTAAAGTGGCCACAGTTGAAAAACACGGAGTCCTCCTATGGCATTGTGGCATTTGTTTTTTCCTTTTCAAAATCATGAAAGAGACCAAAAGCCAGAGGTGTGTTGGCAGACATTCCAGGCTGTGCTTGTTGCTTTCCTTTTCAGCAGCTGGAAGGGGGGGAGAGGATCAGCTCTGAGCCACAGCTGGATCATGAAGAGATCTACTGCGTTGGGTCTACCAGGAGCTACACCCATCCCCGACGGACGGGTGAGCCTCTCCTGGGCTGTTCTGCATGGCCATTTCCAGGGATGTCGGTCTGTTGCTGGCTTATCTTGCCTTCCAATTGGTGGGTGGCTTGTATCCTGGGCGTTGTGCGGAGGGGAGAACAAAAGGAAACAATCCTAGATTGTAGACTAGATGTGCAAATACATCCCGGAGTCCCGAACCAAACAATTACAACTCTGAGTTTATGCGGAGGTGAAAGCACTTTCAAAAACAAAAGAAAATGCCATCACCTGCTGCAGACATAAATAAAACAGAACCTTTGCGTTAATATTTTATGCACTACATAAATGAAAAGCTGTAACTTAGCAAACGCCTCTAAACACCGCAAAGAAGGGCAATTTTGTAAAAAGAAAATCAATTTATGTCTCAAAATTAGGATAGCGTAGGGGAGGGTACGGTAGAATAGAATAGAGCAGAATAGAGCAGAAGGTAGAGTAGAGTAGAGTAGAGTAGAGTAGAGTAGAGTAGAGTAGAGTAGAGTAGAGTAGAGTAGAGTAGAGTAGAGTAGAGTAATGTAAACTGAGAGCTTATGCACCAAGATAAATTCCTTGTGTGTCCAATCACACTTGGCTAATAAAGAATTCTATTCTATTCTATTCTATTCTATTCTATTCTATTCTATTCCATTCCCTTCCCTTCCCTTCCCTTCTTTTCCCTTATTCTATTCTATTCTATTCTATTCTATTCTATTCTATTCCATTCCATTCCATTCCATTCCATATTCTATTCTATTCTATTCTATTCTATTCTATTCTATTCTATTCTATTCTATTCTATTCCAGAGTACATAGTAGTTTATGATTCTTGATGAACGTATCTTTTATTTTATGTACACTGAGAGCATACTGTATGCACCAAGACAAATTCCTTGTATATCCAATCACACTTGGCCAATAAAAAATTCTATTTAAAAAAAATTCTATTCTATTCTATTCTATTCTATTTTAGAATAGGAATAGGAATAGGAATAGGAATAGGAATACGAATAGGAATAGGAAGGGAAGGGAAGGGAAGGGAAGGGAATGGAATGGAATAGAATAGAATAGAATAGAATAGAATAGAATAGAATAGAATAGAATAGAATAGAATAGAATAGATTGAAAGGGACTTTGGAGGTCTTCCAGTCCAACCCCCTACTCAGGCAGGAAACCCTATACTATTTCAGACAATTGGTTCTCCAATCTCTTCTTAAAAACCTCCAGTGTTGGAGCATTCACAACTTCTGGTGGCAAGCTGTTCCACTGGTTAATTGTCCTCACTGTTAGGAAGTTTCTCCTTAGTTCCAGGTTGCTTCTCTCCTTGGTTAGTTTCCATCCGCTGCTTCTTGTCCTGCCTTCAGGTGCTTTGGAGAATAGCTTGACTCCCTCTTCTTTGGGGCAACCCCTCCAATATCGGAAGACTGCTATCATGTCTCCCCTAGTCCTTCTTTTCATTAAACTAGACCTACCCAATTCCAGCAACCATTCCTCATATATTTTAGCCTCCAGTCCTCTAATAGCAATAGCACTTAGACTTATATACCGCTTCACAGTGCTTTTACAGCCCTCTCTAAGCGGTTTACAGAGTCAGCCTCTTGCCTGGGTCCTCGTTTTACCGACCCCAGAAGGAGGGAAAGCTGAGTCAATCTTGAGCCTGGTAAGATTCGAACTGCCCAATTGTAGGTAGCCGGCAGTCAGCAGAAGTAGCCTGCAGTACTGCATTCTAACCACTGTGCCACCACAGTCCCTAATCCTCTTTGTTGCTTTTCTCTGCACTCTTTCCAGAGTCCCAAAATCTTTTTTACATCGTGGCGACCAAAACTGGATGCAGTATTCCAAGTGTGGCCTTCGCAAGGCCTTATAAAAAACCTTATAAAGGTTGACTCAGCCTTCCATCCTTTCGAGGTAGGTAAAATGAGGAACCGGATTGTGGGGGCAATAAATTGACTTTGTATAAAAAAGAACACCGCTTTGGGGGGGGGGGCAAAAGCCCTACTAAGCAGGTATATACAAAAGTATGAAGGCTATTGCTTAATGCATTGTAAGCCGCCCTGAGTCTCCGGAGAAGGGCGGCATATAAATCGAACCAATAAATAAATAAATAAATAAATAAATAAATAAATAAATAAATAAATAAATAAATAAATAAATAAATAAATAAATAAAGTGGTATTAACACTTCATGTGATGTTGATTCTATTCCTCTGGCAACCTTAAGTATTGCTTCTGAGCCACATAAATTTTCCAACACACAAATTCCTTCTTAAGTGAAATTCAGCCTGTTACACACCCTTAGCTGAACAAAACAAGCGTGAACATTTGCTCCTGTTAAGATTGATAGTTCCCCGAGACTATTTTTTTTCCCCCACGATATAGAGAGGGATGAATTAAAACCGAAGAAAAAAACTCCTTTCTGGTCTTATTCAGATAGGACCGGATCATTACAAAGCTGGAAAGGAACTAATTTCCCTATTCCTTTTCTCTTTGAACGGCTGCCAGAAATGAAAGGACGAAAGCAAAGCACTGAAAATTAAAAATGGGGTTATGGGATCAGCAAAAGCCATTAAAATCCCTCTTTGGGAAAGCCGCCGCTGCCACCAATATCTTGATTTTGCTGTATTCTGTGACCCAAAATATATATATGAGGGTTTAGCATAAGGGTTGATAGCCGGAGTTGCATCTTAGCAAAGATTGCGCTGAGGTTTTTTTTTACGGTTATGAAAAAGCTTCTCCAATGCAGAATGAGCTTTAGTTCTGCTTTGATTTTTACATTTAATTTCTCGTCTTTTGTCAAAGGAAAATGGGAGTTTTTCACTGGTGGCCGTACAGCCAGATTTTGATTTAGGGCTCAGCTCCCTCTACTGCTGCTGAGAAAATACAGCATTATTTTATTACCAAGGGCAAGCAGAGGCACCGGAGAAGGGGGTGTTGAATGCAGTTTCCCTGGGTTTCTTCCAACGTCATGGAGACCAAACCTTCAAAATACTGGCTTTGAAGAAAGAAAGAAAGAAAGAAAGAAAGAAAGAAAGAAAGAAAGAAAGAAAGAAAGAAAGAAAGAAAGAAAGAAAGAAAGAAAGAAAGAAGGGAGGGAGGGAGGGAAAGAGAAAGAAAGAAAGAAAGAAAGAAAGAAAGAAAGGGGGAGGAAGAAAAGAAAAAATGGAAAAAAGAACAGAAGGAAGGAAGGAGGGAAGAGAAAGAAAGAGAAAGAGAAAGAAAGGAGGGAGGGAGGGAGAGAAAGAAAGGGAGGGAGGGAGGAAGGGAGGAAGAAAAGAAAGAACGGAAGAAAGAAAGAAGGAAGGAAAGAGGGAGGGAGGGAGGAAGAAAAGAAAGAATGGAAGAAAGAACGGAAGAAAGAAAAGGAAGGAAGGAAAGAGAAAGAAAGAAAGAAAGAAAGAAAGAAAGAAAGAAAGAGGGAGGGAGAGAGGGAGGGAGGAAGAAAAGAAAGAGAAAAACGAGTGAAATAGCTATCTTATTTCATTTTACGTAGGAGGAATTCCCCCATTCTCTCTTAAACCCCTGCACAACAAAATGCAAGTTTTGAAATTTCAGCACCATTCATTCTATGTCTCCATGGCCCAAGGCAGATTTCTAGCGTTTAATTTTGAAAAAAAAATAAAATGTAAAAACAAGTACTGGTAATCCTTGACTTATAACAGTTCATTTAGTGACCGAAGTTAGAAGGTAGCTGGAAAAAAGTGATTTGTGATCGTTTTTCATACTTACGACTGTTGCAGCTCACGTGATCCAAATTCAGAATGCTTGGCAACTGGCACGTACTTATGACGGTTGCAGTCTCCTGCGGTCATGTGATCCCCTTTGGCAACCTTCTAACAAGGAAAGTCAACGGGAAAGCCAGATTCACTTAACAACCGTGTTACTAACTTAGCAACCATGGTGAGTCACTTAACAACTGTGGCAAGAAAGGTCATAAAGTGGGGAAAATTTCATTTAACAACTGTCTAGCTTAGCAACATAAATTTTGGACTCAATTGTGGCCGTAAATCGAGGACTATCCCTGGTTTTTGCAAGCTTCCTTGCAGTCTTTAGGTGTGTTGTAGAAACAGCTATTAGCTAACAGTTACTCTGAGTAAAATTTTACATGAAGAATGTTAGGAAATGAGTATTACCTACCTTGTTGGTTTGGCAATATATAAACCATCCCTATAGCTTTAAGACTGCTGTATTGCATCATACTGTGTCCTGATTGGTTAGCTCTGTAGCCAATCTCCTTAAGAGGGAGCTAGAAACATGGTTTGTTTCTTTGCTGTTCTTGTTCTGATATCTCTGTATGCTACTATTTGCAAATCCAGAAGAACTGTTTCTTGTGTATGACTACGACGACTGGTAAGAAGACTTTGTTATTGGATTATCCCTGGACTGTCGTTTTGCTATCTCCTGCTTTATATATGTATGACCTGGACTGTTTATTGGACTGTGCCTTACTATTTCCTGAAAGTAAACACAACTCAGTGTATCTGTGTGTTGACTGTGCTTATTCGTACCTACTCTCAATCGCTTTCATGTACACACCCTTGCTATTCAAGGGTTACTCTGCGAATTCCTTAACAGAGAATATCCGTAAAGATTTTTTTCCAAAAGACAATTGGATTTTCTTCGGTTATTTTTTTTTTTCCTTTACTTGAAAATATTTCACTTCTAACCCAAGCAGCTTCATCAGTTCTGACTGTGTATACAGACACACACACACATCTATATATTTGTAAAAGGGGAGAATTTAATGTTTCTTCCTTTTTTTGGCGTCCAGGTGAGGTGGATTCTATTAAATTTATTTGGCATTTGGATCATTTTTCTTCTTTTGTTCACCAACTTGTTTTTTTCCTTTTTGTTGCTAGCGCTAGATGTTTTTTTTTTTTTTTCGTTTTTCTCTTTCCTATTTTACCTCTTAAACAAAATATACTTAAAACAGAAGACAATTTTCACAGGCCTCTCTCTCATTTAATTCCTGATTGGGCCTCTCCGCTGCCTCGTTCAGTTCAGGTTGAAATTTTAAAAAAACAAGGAATCGTTTTAAAAGATTCAGCCACTTTTTTTTGTCTCGAGGAGGCCCCCCCAAAAAACCCCAATGAAATCTTTGCCTGGTTATCTGAATGGGATACATGGTACCTTTAATGAAAGCGCAAAAGGGCCTCTTAATAGGCATTTCACATCTGAACAAATCTACGAAATCTTCCCATGAGAAAAGATATCAAGCAGCCATCGGTGTGGAGAGAATTAGCCCAACGTGAACTAAAGGCTCAGGACTCCTCCGCATTTTTCTCTTGAGCTCTGCAAAATGAGCCTTAAATGACAAGGAAGATTTCTTTTTTTTTTTTTTTTTAGAGAGAGATTTCAGCGAGGTGTTACAAAAATGATAATCTGTGTCACTGCAGGAATTTCGGGGTTGGGACTCTTAACTCTCTCTAGAAATAAAGGTAATTTGTTAATTGCACAGGAAATTCTGATTATTCAGGCTGGTTAGAATGGTTTCACATTTCATTTAGGGAAGGAAGGAGAGGTAACAAGTACCCAGATTCTTTTAATAGTACGGGTGAGGCGTAGAATTCAAGCAACACGGAAATACAGATGGTCCTCATTCAACGACCGCTTGTTCAGCGTTGTCGTCAGCTCGCAAAGCTTCCCTGGCCTGCTTTCGAGTTGCCATAGGCAAGTGGGATGGGAAACCAATGAAGCAACACAGCAGCCCAAGACAGGAGCATATTCCAGACTTATCTTTCTCAAGGCTGTCTCCCAGGGTTACCCACAGCAGCCGGAGGGGAGTGATCTCTACAACCCGTGAAATTGCTCCGTTGGCAAATGTGATTGATGACACACCCTGGGGGGAAGGGGGGAAACAGGGTCATGATTAGGGCTGTAAATTACGTGGGGTCAGAGTTGGCTTCATTTGGGTACGTGCCAAATAACTGAATTTCTTTTGAAGCTTGGCTCGAGGCTCATGATTGAACCCTGACAGTTGTTATAACTGGATCTCACGTTTATGGTCAGTGCAATGTTGCTGGATTTGTGCGATTGTGCCCTGGGCGTTTGGCACCTTGCTGGCAATTACGAAGTCACACAACATCCTGCCTTTCTGACTTTCATGGTGGCTTGGGACGTTCCTTTATGTTTCACACAAGCAAAATTAATGGCAGGAATCTGGAAGTTGTGGTCATGTGAAGTCCTTGCTTAACATGTATAAGAAGCACTGAGGCACTTCTGGGTTGAAAGGATTAGCCAGTGACATCACCCTTGCTCTGGGGACGCCGAATTGAAGGGTCCTTTTATGTCCTCGACAGGAGTTTGAGCCATGGACAGGAGCTCAACCATGCCCCATGGCAGCTCTGGGTCTCGAACGCAGGCTTGCTAACCTCCTGCCAAGCGCTCCAACCACTCGAGCCACTGTGCTCTTTTTAACCGCATTGCTTAACAAGAGTTCCCAGTGCTAATTACTGTCAGTAAATGAGTATTCCACCTTGTGTGATGATGTGTGTATGCTTTAACCAATCTGTTACCCTGATTTTACGGCATCGAATTATAACACCGTTCTCAGTTAAGTATTATAATGCTTACACAGCATTAAAAAATAGCAATTTTTTTATTATTAATAGAAAAGTGTAGCGTGAATCTTAATTTTATCATGCAGAAGCATCCTTATGGGCTACACAGCTCATTAAATCTCACAATGACAACTTGCACTTGGCAACTGCTCAACAGACAAAAGGAGCCCGACTTCTTTAAGTAAAAGTTATATATTTACAATTTTATTTGGAAGCAAAGTTAAGCCAAACAATCTTTAACACTACAGCCAAAAACGTGTGTTCACCCCAATATATCTAGAGCAAATAAATTAAAGGGATCGAGTGTTATTTAATAAGGCAATAATCCTAAGTAGTCCAATTAAACGCCTTCTTAATTCTCCAAATGCATCACCAAGAGAGCCAAGGACTGGGTTCGAATCCTTCTTTTAAAAAAACACCTTCATGGGAACAGCAGCAAGAGCTCTCATTCCTGATTAAAGCTCTTAAGTTATCTTCATGAAGAGGTCTGGCTGCAGGAGGTCAAGACACGAAAACGGGAATCATCTTCTGAACCAGCATTCAGGGTTTCATCCTCAAGACTTCTCTGTCCGCATATAACAGGGTTCCACGAACTACGATCAGAACTTCTTCCATTCCATGTCTTCCGGGGGATTGACTTCTACTTTTCTTTTACCTACGTCAGACCAATTTGTGCTCAACACCGTCCCACCCGATTCCATCTGCAAAAGAATTAAATAATGTATGAGCCTTCAGTGAACGAAAGTTTTTACTTTTTGCTGAGGTTTTACAACATCAGCAATCGATTTCTGAAGACAGGAGGAAGGCATTTTGGACAATACTTCAATAATTCCCACCACAATTGTAGTCAGTTCAGAAAATATCTAATTGATGGAGGAAAGAAAGGAATAATACAGAAGAAAAATGTACTCTCCTGCTTAAGCAGGGGGTTGGACTAGATGACCTCCAAAGTCCCTTCTGTCTGTGTTTGATGAGTGAAAACGAAGTCTGTCTTTTCCTTACAGAAAGATAGCTTTGCCACAGGTTGTTTCTCTCTCAAATGCTAAAATCAGTTTATATTTGCAATGTTACAGAGCCTTGGAAGTACAGTGGTCTAAAGCACCCTGTTATTAAGACCAGCTGCCTGCAATTACTGCAGGGTTCAAATCTCGCCAGGTTCAAGGTCGAATCAGCCTTCCATCCTTTCTAAGGTAGGTGAAATGAGGACCCAGTTTGTGGGGGCAATAAGCTGACTTTGTATAAATATACAAAAGTATGAAGGCTATTGCTGAGCACATTGTAAGCCGCCCTGAGTCTCCGGAGAAGGGCGGCATATAAATTAAAGCACAAAAAAAAAAGTGACAAACCCAACTCGAAATTCACAGGGCAAAAAGAAAAGAATGAAGAAGGGGAAAAAAAAATATCTTACAAATGATTTGTTCATGGCACGTTTGACTTCATCTGTGCCGTCCGAATAGATTTGTTGGAAAAGTTTGTTCAAAGCCGCGTCGCCTTCCAATTTTTCATTCTTCTCTTCTTCCTTGATTTCCACCACTAATTTATCCCAGTTCTTCGTGTTCTGCGAAGATGACGGATAGTGATGCGTGGGGTTTGAAGCTGCAAAACAAATTAAAGCAGGGAATATCAACCCCATGTCTCAACTTTTATGGATAAAGTATTGATCCACGGAGATATTTCTCTTTAGCAATAATCAATTTAGCGGTTAAATGGGAAAAAATTGGATCCGTTTTTTTTTTAAAACTTTGCAAGTTTAAGTTCCAACAGGTGCCTTTTTTCTATCACTCTGCCTTGTGTATCTTGCTTTGAAGCTATAAATTACATGTTCTTTGCTCGTGGATGGAACAGGGGCCTCCAAAATTGGCAACTTTAAGACCTGTGGACTTCAACTCCCAGAATTCTGGCTGGGAAAGCCAAGCCTAGATATTTGTTCTGACCCAGCTCTACAAACACGATAAACCCTCTTAAGTTAATTCAAAGATTCCTTTATTAGGAGTGCTTGCAGCCCCGGCAAGAAATTTCTCTCTCACAGCAGGTTAACAAGTCCATCCGTCCAGGAGATGAATAGTTGTCTGTCACATCTATTCATCTCCGTCCCCTGCCTTTAATCCCCAGAGCTAGGGAGGGGCTTCGCTAGCAGTGGTGGCGCTTCCGTCCCAAGGACCGACCCATAGATTTCCACTGCTCTCCTCTCCTCTGCCTTCTGTGCATCTATGCATCAGGCACTGGACCCAGCTGTTCCTCCTCTTCCTCATCAGCCACCTCCAGACCTGGCGGCTGTTGATTCTCTATCTGAGGGCTGACAGACAGCCCAGGCTCTGCCTCTGTCTCTCTCTCTCTCTGCCAGCTCCATTCCCTCTTCCCCCTCAGAGCTCTCAGGCTGCCTTCATGCTGACCTTGACTCCCACACCTCCTCCTCCTCCTCTGATTCGGCTGCTGGAGGGGCCGGCGGCCAACAGGCCACAACAATATTTGAACATAAAATGAATACCCAAGATAGCTGATCTTCCTTTCTGAAGCTTCTTTCCCTCTAATCAGACTTATTGCTTGGATAAATCAGGATTCAAGGAAGCATTGCTCTTTTTATAGTGTTCTCCATTCTGTTTTTCTACAACATATCATCATCATCATCATCATCATCATCATCATTATTATTATTATTATTATTATTATTATTATGCAGAGCACTAAAATCCAACTTTTAACAATGCCTCCAAGAACTGTAGATCTATGACCAGCTTTGCTTAATGAGAGAGGCAATCGTGACTTTGTGAATTGGTTTTAATGAAGAATCCTGACCCATGCAAAAGGAAACATAGGAAGGAAATTTAAACGTGGAAGGAGACTAGAAAAACAAAATGCACAGGTACCGTATATGTGGTACCTTGCTCAATAGTAGTAACTGTGAGAGGGATCTTGGAGTCCTAACGGACAACCATTTAGATAGGAGCCAGCCGTGTGCAGCAGCTGCCAAAAGAAGCCAACACAGTTCTGGGCTGCATAAACAGAGGGATAGAATCAAGATCACGTGAAGTATTAATGCCATTTTATAAGGCCTTGGTAAGGCCACACTTGGAATATTGCATTCAGTTTTGGTCGCCACGATGTAAAAAAGATGTGGAGACTCTAGAAAGAGTGCAGCGAAGAGCAACAAAGATGATTAGGGGACTGGAGGCTAAAACATATGAAGATCGGTTGCAGGAATTGGGTATGTCTAGTTTAATGAAGAGAAGGACTAGGGGGGACATGATAGCAGCCTTCCAATATCTGAGGGGCTGCCCCAAAGAAGAGGGAGTCAAGCTATTCTCCAAAGCACCTGAGGGCAGGACAAGAAGCAACAGGTGGAAACTCATCAAGGAGAGAAACAACTTAGAACTAAGGAGAAATTTCATGACAGTGAGAACAATTAATCAGCGGAACAACTTGCCTGCAGAAGCTGTGAATGCTTCAACACTGGAGGTTTTTAAGAAGATGTTGGATAACCATTTGTCTGAGGAGGTGTAAGGTTTCCTGCCTGGGCAGGGGGTTGGACTAGAAGACCTCCAAGGTCCCTTCCAACTCTGTTATTCTATTTCTATTTCTAGATGGTTCCCTCAGATCAGTCTGTAAATCTACCCAACTCTCTCCTGGTGCCACCTTTCAATCTAAGATTATTTGTTAGTCAGCATGCTAACACAAACCTGGTACAGCTGTTTGTGTATCAGAATTCTCTTGTCCTTCTAATTTCTCCCATCGTATAATTTCTGGTTTCTTCATTTTTATCTCAATCTGTAGAAGAAGAAGAAAAAGCATTTAACAGATTAACCCTTTTGAGAAGATCAGTGTTTGTGACAAATACGAAGGGAAATTTCGATCAGCCAGAACATTTGAGGTGTTTCGGTTTTTTAAAATGCAGTTTGGCCAATTTTCTCTTTTAACTTTAAAAAGAAAATAGGAATACAGTAAGATTGTGATAACATTCTTATCACAATAACATTGTGAGTCCTAGTCCGCCTTTCAGAAAATAGCCTGAATTAGACCTCCGTTCACGCTGTAAATACAGGCAAATCTCAGAATTTCTCCCATTTGAGCAGTTAAGCATCCTGATTTTTTAAAAATACAGGATGCTTGTAACTTTGGATTTGAGGATGATGTATACAAAGAACCCTCAAATAATCCATCAAGATCTTGACAAGCAACTGGCAGTTTCCATGTGGCTGAAACTCTGGATAGCGATATAGAGGTAGTCCTCAGCTTACGACCATAATTGAGCCCCACATTTCTGTGGTTAAGTGAGACATTTGTTAAGTGACTTTTACCACCTTCCTTAACACAGTTGTTACGTGAATCATTGCTGTTGATAAATTAGTAACCTGGTCGTTAAATGAACCTGGCTTCCCCATTGACTTCACTTGTCGGAAGGTCACTACAACTGTCATAAGTTCATGCCAGTGGCCAAGCATTTGAATTTTGATCACATGATCACGGAGATGTTGCAATGTTCGTAACTGTGAATAAGGGTCATAAGTCACCTTTTTTCAGTGGCCTTGTAACTTTGAACTGTCACTAAATGAACTGTTTTATCCTGTAGTTAAAAAGAATAAATAAATTTGGTTTGGCTAGCTACCTGAGAATCCTTTATTAGATAGCACAGCAACAGTAGCTCTAAAACAATCCAATGCACCCAGGAGTCCACCAAGCAAATGAACGCTGCGCTGAATATTTTATCAAACTTCCCTAGACAGCTGATCAGAAAACTTAAAACTGCTTCAGTTTAAAAACTTACTCACTGTAAGAACTTAAGTTACGGACAAACTTCAAGGTTATACTAATGATGGATCCCTCAAACAGGAAGGAATACACTGAGTGAACATCTTCAAATACCCAGACACTCTTATAGCCTACAGCAAATTATTCTTTTATGAACTATTTGCTGCATGCAAACAATTTACTTGCTGCCAGCGCCTTTCAAAACTGGGTCTGCGTCTTTTTAAGCTCCTTTTGTGATGAATGGAAAGCTGAAAAAGCACAGCTCGATGAAAAGAGTTAAGATGAGGTATGAAACGTTCTCGGTACATCTAGAAAAGGAGAGCTCAGGGACAGTCAAGAAAATGTAGTGAGATTTAAATCTGCGCTTTGCAATTTAAGAATCAACTTGAGAAGGCTTGCATGTGACAAAATCAGAGTTCCAAGTTTCTGTAATTATCAAAAAACGATATACAGCATGGAGCCTTTTAATTTGTGCCTGTAGCAACAGAGATTCCAACGCAATTCTCCTACCCTTAAAGTAAAATATTCAAACGTGAATGTATTTTTAAATCCGCCTTGCAATTAAAAACAATGTTTTTCGTTCAAGGGAATACAGGATAGGGGAGAATATTGAAATATATTGTTTGCTCAGCCGACAAGACTAGCTGGTTCTGGAAGAAGCCACAAGTTCTCCTTTGTTCCAAAAGTGACTCAAAGATCCTTGCAACACCAGAAACAAGAGTATCTCAGTAAATGCTAATTATTAAAGCACCTTTTCCAACAAGCTACGTGGATGTCTTGCTTCAAATCAGAATGAACAGTTAGCTTCATTCCACCAGTGTTCAAATGTTTTTTCTCCCCAGTTTTCTTTGCAAATTCCAGCCTGATCAGGCCAGTTGATTTCTTGCTACTTGGCTTCTCTCCTACAGCAACATCAAACTTTGCATCGTTCTGTCCAGTTTCCAAAGAGTTATCCTCATGACAGACTGATACACGGACACGGTCCCAAAGCACTTTCCATTGAGTTGGAAAGAATAAAAAGGGTGATTTTTTTTTAAAAAAACTATGCTCTTTAAAATCAAACACTACGATGTGCTCAGTTTCTTAGGCCAGTTTTAGCTAACCACGTACCAATGTTCTGAGTTTTATCTCCGATATAAGCTGGAATTTCTTTTTGCCTAAACCAGCATCATTGTGCCTGTTCTATCTTAACAGCAACGTACTGAAAAGAAGAAGAAGAAAAAAAATCAATGAAGGACACAAAATGTGTGGATGACAATATCGATCCTTTAGCTACAGAAAAATCTTCTCCAAAGTGGTCAATATCAACTCTTAAGATTGACAAGAGACTATCCAAGAGGTCAGCATTATTTTGATGATTCGTTGCACAATTAGCCAGATGTTCAGGTTGGATTTGACACCTTTGTCCGCCTACTGAGTCCTTTTCACGCTGATGTTTAATGGTGTTAAAGATCTCCTCTTAGGATGTAAGTTCTTCCCAAGTCAAGCTGCCTTTTGCAATTGACTGATGGTGAATTTGTCAATGCCCATGGTGTTTAAATGGTGTTCCAATTATTTGGGAATTGCACCCAAAGCACCCATTACTATTAGTACGACCTTATTATTTGGAGAACTATTAATGTGGTCTTCATTAAATTATTTTCATGTTTGGGGTCAATGAACTATCTGAAACTTCATGGGAGAGGTCAATGAACTGAAAAGTTTGCCCCCCCCCCCCAATCTAGAGGAAGACATTTAGTTCACAATTAAAAAGTCCTTCACTGAATCCTAAAGGTGCTTTTTCAAGAGGTACCTGGACTTTGTTTTTTCTTTGAAGACGTTTCGCTTCTCATCCAAGAAGCTTCTTCAGTTCTTGTACAGCTAAATGTCTCTGGAAATTCTTAGTCATCCAGGTCATAATTGTCCCAAAAGTGCCTTTTCAAGAGGCAACTGGACTTTCGGGGGGGATTTTTTTGAAGATGTTTTGCCTCTCATCCAAAAAGCTTCTTCAGCTTCATTGAAACCTTTTTTCCTTCTCCACTAAAGTAACATAATCATAAATCCACCAGGATTACAACACACAATAGAAACTTAAAGCATAAATCTGAAAATTAGTGGTTATTAAATTCTATCAAGAACCCTACAATAATGTAGCCAGTCTCTCATTCGTTCTTGGGTTATTTTTTTTTGAGTTGTTGCTCAGAAAGAAGAAATATGTCTTGGGCGTAGATACCGATGAAAAAAGGGAAAAAGCTGCATCTAAACATTTTCTCAAGCTTTGAAAGAGCTCCAATTAAAAAGAGAATAAAATAAATCCCGTCTTCTAAACCAGATTCCCCTCCCCATGGAAGCAAACTGAGGTTTTCAGAAGCTATCCCTAACCCATTACGCTCTTCGCAATATTAAAAACAGCAAGTAAATTGTTTATTGTGACAGCAGACAAAACGCTCGCATTTTTCATCGCCAATTAGATCCTCTCGCAACAAACAAGCAAAAAAAAAACAAAACCCTGTGCTCATTAAGACTTAATATAATCTTATTATCATTTGTGATATCCCAGTTGTGATATCATATATCCGTTTTCTCACTTGTTTAAAAAAAAAAGAGAGAAAGCAAAACTGACTCCACAAAGGTAAATACTATTTTTTCCCCCGAACCAGATTAGCAAACAATTCTGCTGAACCTCCAGGCTGCAGATTTTACACCTTGGAAATTGTTTGTTGAAAACAAAACAATGCAGCATATTCATTTTGACCAATTAAAGAACAGAGCATGATTATTATTTTTTTTAATTCTATAAACGTCTCTCCCAGTCTTCCTAAGAACTGTCACTGGAAAAAAAAAATTGACAATATGAAAACTTGTCATTTTCGCAGGTTCAAAGTTAATGAATTACGGCACACGAGTTTAAAATATATATTTTTTTAATTTTAAAAATAAACCACTGCTCTTTAAACATGAAGAGTTCCTGAGAAAGGGATATGACCCAGTTCTACAGGTACCGTGTTTCCCCAAAAATAAGACCCTTCCTTATATTTTTTTGAACCCCGAAATAAGCACTTGGGTAGTCCTCAACTTATGGCAACTGAGCCCAAAATTGATGTTTGCTAAGTGAGAAATTTGTTAAGTGACTTGTGCCCCTTTTTACAAATTTTCTTGCCATGTTTTGTTAAGTGAATCACTGTAGTTGTTTAATTAGTAACCCGGTTGTTAAGTGAATCTGGTTTTCTCGTTGACTTTGCTTGTCAGAAGGTTGCAAAAAGGGAACACGTGATGTGACCCTGGGAACCTTCAACTGTCATAAATATGAACTGCTTGTTAAGCATTCGAATATAAATCACGTGACTATGGGGGATGCTACAATGGTCGTTAAGTGTGAAAAATGTTCATAAGTCACTTTTTTCCAGCGAGGTCGTAACTTGGAACAGTCACTAAATGAATGGTTGTAAATCGAGGACTACCTGTAATTTATGACAGGGTTCTAGATAGATAATCCCGAATTTGCAAACTATCATTTAATGCTCTTCAAAGGACAGTCTTCAAAAAAAGCTACTTATTATGCTTCGTTGCACAGTCAGCCGGATGTTCACACTGGATCTGGCATTTCAAATTATTTATATTGATTGATTGATTGATTGATTGATTGATTGATTAGCCCTAGGGCCATATCAAAGTTATCAAGTCCTTCTCAAGGACCTGCTGGGATGGGCAGCTGCCACTTCAACTACTGCGAGACTCAACTTTTCTGTGCCAGCAAAACCAAACCTCTGGAATTATATTATTGGAATTATTTCCATGCTGTTCAGACTTGGAAGGATGGACTGCTATAAAGCAAAGCTCGAAACTCTAGGGCAGGTTTCTGCAACCTTAAACTCTCAAAGAGCCATTTGGACCCGTTTCCCACAGAAAACACAGGAGTCACAAAACCTGGGTGGGCTAGGCCGACTCAATGTCATTCCCACCCAGTCAAATGACACCCCCCCCCAGCCACGCCTACCCAGATTTTGTGGCTCCCAGCGTTTTCTGTGGGAAATGGGTCTCTCCCTCTTTCTCTCTCTCATTTCCTCTCCCTCTCTTTTCTTTCTTTTTTCTTTCTCTCTTTCTTTCTCATTTTACCTCTCTTTTCCCTCTCATTCTCTCCCTCCAGCTCTCTCATTTCTCTTTCCCCCTCCCTCTCCTTTTTTCTCTCATGTCTCTCTCTTTCCTCTCTCTCATTCTCTCCCTCCATCATTTTCTCATTTCTCTCTCTCTCTCTCTGTTTTTTCCCCTTTTCTCTCTCTCATTTTTCTCTCTCCCTTCTCCTTTCTTTCTCTTCTTTCACCGCCCAGAGGATGCTTTCCCCTTTTTAAATGGAAATTTTAAATTTGTTTTTAAATTATTGGGGCTTTAAATTTGTTCAGCCAAATTATTTAATTCGTTTTATTTTATTTTAAATTTTGTATTTATATGTTTTATTCTATGGCTGTTCACCGCCTGAGTCCTTAGGGAGTAGGGCGGTATATAAATTCAATAAAAACAAAACAAAACAAAACAATGCCACCAGCAGCACTGCTCAGCTGGAGGAGTAAAGCTCAGGGTAGTGGGAAAAGGGGGCTGGCCCCACCGAACTTCTCATGCCCACCCCGGGGATCAGGGTCGGAGAAAGCCGGAGCGCCCTCACCAAAGACGCTCGCCCGTCAGCCAGTCAACCCGTCTGCTCCGCGTGGCTTTGCTACGCTTTAGCCCAGCCCAGCCACTCGTGCACCTCCCCCCCCCGCCCTGCAACAGCTGGCCAGAAGGTCACATAAGGAGGGGGATCGTTTCCGGGGAAGTCGTCGCCGCAACTCATGCGTGCTCCTCAGCTGTGGGCCTGTCCTCCTTTCTGTCGTACCCTCCTCCCGGATCCCATTCTCACCCCACCAGCTCTCATGTTAGCAAGGTTGGCATCAGCCACGGCCAGGTTGGGCCAGTGTCTCAGGGTGGAGAGCAGGTTGCGCGACCAAATCGGCAGGGAGCCGCAGGAGAGGGGTCGAAGAGCCACATGCAACTCTGGAGCTGCAGGTTGCCAACACCCGCTCTAGTGTGTTCCTTATTTCCAAAAATGCCCAAGAATCGAATTTTCTTAGAAAATAACAAGTAATGTTGGCCACTTGGTTGAACATGTGCTTACCTAGACAAGGACAAGAATGACAAGACATGGACTTCCGGTTGGTGTCGCGGCGATTCAGATGGGGAAATAGCGGGGCGCCTAGGAGCCCCGCGAAAACCCCGTCTGTCAAGCCATCGCCGGCAGGTCTGTGGACTACCCTGTCCACAGGGACAGGGGGTTAGAGAGGGACCCCTCGGATGGCCGAGAGGAATGGGCAGGTTCCTTGGGGCCAGAGGATTGCCTTCTGCGCCAACGGCGGTGGGAGCAGCAGCCATGGCGGCTGCCTCGAGGCTGCGGCATCCGGGACAAGCGAAGTGCAGGAGGAGAAGCAGGAGGAAAGCGTTTGAAAGCCAGGTGAGTGGGATCTACCCCGGCGGGAACAGCCTTTAAATAATGGTCATCAATAAGTGTGCCCTATCCTTTATAGCGGCTAAAAACTACTTGGGCAAAGGATTTAAAACAACTAACAAAAGGAAGACCCGTTAATGGATTATAGCACCTATTGATTGCTTTGGAATTACCGTTCCTTTGGATGGATATAAAACTTGACACGTTTTCCTTCTCTTTAATGAGAATGGATTATTTTTGAAGAAAGAAAAAATTACCTTGGTTGAAAGAACTTTAAATAAACTTTGCTCTGGGACTATGGAATGAAGAAGATGAAGTTTTAGCTTGTAGTTCTCCTCGGAGGAAAGCTTCAGTGATGCATTTAGCTGTTGAGACAAGACAACATATCACAATCCAGCAATTAGTAAAGCGGATCTCCTAATCTTCATTTTACCTATTCAGAAACAATGAATTCAAATAATCTTCCCTGGAAACTTTTAATGTACTCAGGCATAAGAATTTGAAAAGAAAGCAGACCAGAAATAAACCGAAGATTTATATTCTTAGGCATCAGAAAGTTATATGTCAGATTGTTAGGAAATGTTTAGATATATTTTAGATTAAAATGTAGCAACTGATCCAAAGTTACAAATAAGTAAACTGAGAAACGATGCAGTTTCTTTTTCCAGTGCTATGTTTTCATTCCTTCAAGTTATATAAAATAAGGTAAAGGTTCCCCTCGCACATATGTGCTAGCGTTCCCGACTCTGGGGGGCGGTGGTCATCTCCATTTCAAAACCGAAGAGCCAGCGCTGTCCAAAGACGTCTCCGTGGTCATGTGGCTGGTATAACTCAACACCAAAGGTGCACAGAACGCTGTTCCTTTCCCACCAAAGGTGGTCCCTATTTTTCTACTTGCCTTTTTTTACGTGCTTTCAAATTGCTAGGTTGGGACAAGTAATAGGAGCTCACCCCATTACACGGCACTGGGGATTCGAACCGCTGAACTGCCGACCTTTCGATCAACAAGCTCAGCGTCTTAGCCACTGAGCCACCGTGTCCCTAAGCAACTTGTAACTAAGCAACTTGTAGAACCCTCAAAATATACAATATCAGTAATGAAAGCTACTTTTTTTTGCAATTAAATACTGGCAGAGAACCAAAGAATATCACAGCAACATCTAAAGCATCCTTTCCTCCTATCCTAGCCTGGAAAAACAACTTTTGGTTCAGTTCTGAACCTCAAAATTGGGTGCCTATATTACCTCTTTCTCCGAGAATGTTATGTTTACATCATCTTCCTTCGCATGTTTGATCATGATTGTTACAATGACATGAGAATCGGTTTGGTACCAGTCATACCTTTAAGGAGGGGAGGGAAAAAAAAAAGATTTGTTACACGAACATTGGATGCTGGTTTCGCCCTCCCGGTTTGACACCTGAGAAGTTAAAACTCTGACTCAAGTAAGCCCCTCTTAATAGCTCTCCGTGCTACGAAGTTTTGGATTTGATCCAGGAGTGAAATGCTCCCGGTTCGGACCGGATCACCTGATCCGGTAGCGATGGCGGCGGGTGGTTCAGAGAACCGGTAGCAAAAATCCCTCCCTACCCAGCTGAGCCTCACAATCATCAGAGGCTTTTTTTTTACTTTTAAAAGCATTTTTTTACAACCTCTTCGCCAGAGAGGTTGTAGAAAAAATGGTTTTAAAAGTTTTTTTTAATGGCCATGCCCACCCAGTCACATTACCCCCCCATCAAGCCACGCCCACAGAACCTGTATAACAAATTTTAGATTTCACCACTGATTTGATCCATATAAACCTTTTTTAAAGGTTACATTTATAGTCAACTAGTATTATGCCAATGAGCAGTTATTTTCAAAGTGGAATGCAGAATACACTATCTACGACTTAACTAGCTGTAGCATGTCCAGATTCACACAGTGCTGATATGTTAAAGCAGAAATTTTCAATTTCCTCTGCCAGCCTCCAGAAAGATGGAAGGGGTCAGCATGCGTAAACCAAAGTTTAGAAGGCTGACTTAACTGCAACGTGAAATCCCAGTTAAGTTTTATGTCTGAACTCAGCCACATTCTGGAATGTGGAATCTTTGGGAATTGACATGATGCCAGTATTGCAATATATGAGGGGCTGCCACAAAGAAAAAGGGGTCAACTTATTTTCCAAAGCACCTGAAAACAGAACAAGAAGCAACGGATGGAGACTAATCAAGGAGAGAAGCAACCTAGAAATAAGGAGAAATTTCCTGGCAGGGAGAACAATCAACCAGGCTTGCCTTCAGAAGCTGTGGGTCCTCCATCACTGGAGGTTTTCAAGAAGAGATTAGACAACCAGGGTCTCCTGCTTGAGCAGAGGGTTCGACTAGAAGACCTCCAAGGTCCCTTCCAACTCTGTTCTTTCTGTTCCGAGCAAGAAGTACCGTATTTTTCGGAGTATAAGACGCTCCGGACTATAAGACGCACCTACCATTTTTGGGGAGGAAAACAAGAAAGAAAAAAAAAATCTGCCTCCCAGCAATTGGCCTCCTTGCAGCAAACAGTCAGTTTCATTTTCATTTTCATCACAGCCTGATTAGCAGAAGAAGAAAAAAATCTGCCTCTGCCTCCCAGCAATTGGCCTCCTTACAGCAAACAGCCCGTTTCAGCTTCAGCACAAGCAGCTGATTAGCACAAGCAGCTGATTGTCAGTTGGATTTGGCTCCTGAAGATCAGCTGTTTCAGGCTGCAGGGATTCCCATAGTCTATTGCCCCCTCTGCGCGCTCCATTGGGGGGGGCAGCGGGGGGGGCTACATTCGGTGCATAAGACGCACCCAAATTTTCACCCTCTTTGGGGGGGGGAGGAGTGCATCTTATACTCCGAAAAAATACAGTGGTTTTTCTTCTCCAATAAGAAGTAAAGTTGCTGGAATACTTGGTACCCGCCTGGTATTGATCTTATTCTTCAGTGACATTTTAAGACACAATCAAAGTTCATGCAAACACGTAGGGTTAACGGTTGTTCAGCTCTTATGGGGAGAAAAAAAAAAAGGCAAGGAAGAGTGAATTCTTTTAACTCCACAGAGCAATTATTTTAGGAATGATTTAAGGACTATTTTTAACCAGACGCATCCCTGCACTAATAGAACAATACTGAGCTGAGATTGGATGAGAAATAAATGGAATCAAGGCTACATTAGCCAGGCTGACCCCAAAGGTTAATAGTAATGAATTCAGGCTCCTTTGTGGCTTCCAAATTGAGTGCGTATTATCGGGCAAATTAGCCACGCATTAAAAGGTAGAAATACCTTGTATCGGTGTCGTTAATCCCTGCCCTGGAGAGTCCCACTTGCGTTAAAATAAAAACAAAGCAAACTCAAAAAAAGGTCTGTGGATTGCAGGATCTCCCTAGCACAGGGGTCAGCAACCTGCGGCTCTGGAGCCGCATGCGGCTCTTTGGGCCCTCTGCTGTGGCTCCCTGTCAGGGGATCCCACCACTGGCTGGCCCCATCCCTCGCCCTCCCCTCCTAGTCACTCCTTGCCTGGCCTAAGAAAGTAAGGATGACCAGGGGGGTGGGGGGGGGAGCGGCCAGGGCAGAGACAGGGAGATACAGAGAGAGGGGGAGAGAGAGAGAGACATAGAGAGATAC
The DNA here is from genome assembly GCF_059756535.1 of Pantherophis guttatus. Lineage (NCBI taxonomy): Eukaryota > Metazoa > Chordata > Lepidosauria > Squamata > Colubridae > Pantherophis > Pantherophis guttatus. The sequence goes on from NC_142067.1 coordinate 128,411,713, forward strand.
AGGGGGGGCAGGGGAGAGAGAGATATGTCAAAAGGATTTTGTGATTCCCTGTGTTTTTTAACAACGGGTTCTCTGCCCTAATGACCGGCTGGGTAGGCGTGGCTAGGGGGGTTCATGTGACTGGTGGAAGTGAGTGACATCGAGTTGGCCACACCCACCAAGGTTTTGTGGCTCCCGGTGTTTTCTTTTCTGTGGGAAACGAGTCCAAATGGCTCTTTGAGTATTTAAGGTTGCAGACCCCTGCCCTAGCGTGACTGACAGGGATTACAGAAAGCTATCTTCAGGATCTTACATGGTGCTCAAGGAAAAAGATGGGGCCCAGCTTGTCAAATCTTTTGAGACCCCCAAAAGGAGCTGCGATCAGACACCACCACATGCATTAAAAATAAAGTCTATCCAGACAACAGGGAAAAGTGAGGGAAACTTCCTCACTGATGTATTGCAAGGACTTAAAAGTATCTCAGGATACTCGGGATCTATTCTTTGAGTTGTAAAGGCCAAGCTTTCTGTTTATGGTTGGGGCGGGGGGGGGAGCCACAAAATTGTCTATGATGCATAAGCTTCCATGAGAGACACCGAGATTGGCAATCGCTGTTAAAGCATTTATTTCCAAGCCAGTGAACGGAACACGATTTTTATACACCAGACCTTGAGTTTTCAGTGAACACACAGTCACTAAATGTACTATTGTTCAGTTGAGGAATAGCTGTACAAAAAATTAAATTGTTTCAAGGTTTTTTCTGGTTGCTGTTAGGTTGCAAATTCAGTATCTTAGCCTCGGTCCTTCAATTGTTGAGGAGAGAATTATAGTACTACTTGATTAACTTCAGGATTGTTGTAAGGATTATTGTAATTTAAAGCATATATGTTAAAACTTCACAGGCAGCTGGGATGGAATCTGGATCTTACCCTCCCAAATAGACAGTAAACAAGGAAGAACAAAAGAGGGGAGGGAAATTCACCATATTTAGTTGAGTGTAACTAGGGTTTGAAGGAAGAGTTAAAGTCAAAGGCAGTGTGGAATACTGTAGGTAGATCTTTAGGAAGGATGTCAATATATATATCCTTCAACTGGCTGAGAATGATACGGTTTTGTTTTGTTTTTTACTATTGGTAGAAAGAGCAACAATTTCAATGTTTATATAAACAGTGTGTTGTCTGGTTACAATTTGTTTAAGCAATAATCATCATCATCATCATCATCATATTCATTAGTAATAATCATATAATGACAGTGATTTCTCATCATAACATTAATACTGATTACTAATACTGATTAACATTAATAATGATATAGTAATAAACCATCATAATAAAATTAATCCTTCTCTTATGGTTTTGAAAGTTCTAACTTCGGTTTCTATTAAGTTAGCCATTGATAAAACAAGTCCCATATTTCAAAATATTCAGTGGCTTCCTTCTCTTTAATTTCAAATGTTAACCTGTCCATTTTTGTACATTCTAGTATTTTTTTATTATTATTATCTTCTCTTCTGTAGGGATCTCCACACTCTTCCAATGTTGTGCAAATATAATTCTAACCGCTGTTAACACATGCAATATTAAGTACATATTCCCTTTGTTATATTTTTCTGGTATGATACCCAACAGAAATATTTCTGGATTTAAATCTATAAGTTCACGGTTGATTGAGTACCATTCACTGACAGGCACCTACGAGTGAGTTACAGACACCATGAAAAATGTTCACATATTTTTTTATAAAACGCACTATATCTATATTGAGATCATTAACCACAAAACTTACTTGATCTTAGATGGCCACGCCTGAGGTTGCAGAAACACAAGGGGACATCATGGTAAGGAAAAGACATCGAACAGTGAAAAACAATGTCAGTTTTAAGCCAAGCGCAATTATATTTTTTTTTACATTGCAGGACAGATGAACATTCATGGAGTATCTCTTAGGGAAGAAAGGCAATCATAGAATTTAATTAAAAAGTCTAAGTATAAACAAAATACTTAAAAACCCAGAAAGAGGGAGAAAGACCCATGAAAATGGAAAGCAAGTAACTGATGACCTGGCCATCCTCCATCCACGAATTTCAAGAACTCCATCCATTATATTTATTATATATTTATATATATAAAGAAACAAAATTAAATACAAAAAAACTATATCTACCTACCTATCTACCTACCTACCTACCTACCTACCTATCTAGTCTTTTTGTATTTTGTATTTAATTTTTTTTCTTTATTTTTATTCAACCTTTATTCAAGGTAGTGAACATATCTAATACCCTTTCCTCATCCTATTTCCCCACAACAACCCTGTGAGGTGGGTTCGGCTGAGAAATAGTCATTGGCCTTTAGTCACCCGGCTGGCTTTCCTGCCTAAGGCGGGACTAGAACTCACAGTCTCCTGGTGATTGGCCCAGTGTCACCCAGCTTGTTGTCCTGCATAAGGCCGGTCTAGCGTTTATAATCTTAATTTCTAGCATGGTGCCTTAATTACTAGACAAAACTGGTTGTCCGTATATTACAGTTTTGCACTGCACATAATATTTATCATTGTGTCATTGAAAAATAACACAGAGTTATTGTCACACTGTCACGGAATTTATAGGATACATCTTCCTTTAAAAAAAAAAAAGACAAATTTCACATGGACCAAGGGAAAGCTATTTTAAAGGTAACTACAATTACATTTTAATCCATTAATCTGAAAATTAATTATTAGGAAAAATCATACCATTTCCACTTGTGATCCAGGCCCTGCAAAGGAAAAACAATGCAGATTTTCAGACAAAACTCTAACAAGCCATAACCATGTTTTTTTAAGATACATATAAAGTAATCATATAACACACTAATTCCAATTTTTCCTTTTTTTCATCACTATTTTACTAAACAAATGAGTTTTAATACTTAACTGAAAGCGGGACTTCTCAAATAAAACATTATAGATTGCATCATTGGCTTGAAAAGGTTTTGGTAATAAAAGTAGGTGGGACAGATCAAATATTGAAACAGCTTTGATTAACTCGCATCGTTTCTTTTAATCAAAGGTGTTTCCATACAACCAGTTATGATCACATAAAATCTTCCAACCGTTCAGAATTGGCTTTATTGATTCAAATAAATCCAAACAGAATTATTTCACACTCCAAAATCAAAACGAGGAACTTCAACTTTACACAATATGCGTAACATTTTGCCTATCTATCTATCTATCTATCTATCTATCTATCTATCTATCTATCTATCTATCTATCTCCATCCCACTCCCACCCATTTTGCCAATGAAGATCCTATAAAATTAAATAGGTACCCACAGGCTGGCTTTCCTTAATACTGTATGTTGGCTTCTAAGACAAGACATTAGAAAAGGTTGTTACGGATATTTAAGGGTACGGAAATTTAGAGACTGACTAGAAAACATATTCACTGCAGGTAATACAGAGCACAAGCCAACATTAATCATGTTTAGATCGTAAAACTAGATTCAAGGCCTTTCGCACAGAGGTTTTTACAGCTAGTCCCCGACTTACAACCACAGTTGAGCCCGACATTTCTGTTGCTAAGCGAGACATTTGTTAACTGAGTTTTGTCCCATTTTACGACACTTGCCATTGTTGTTAAGCGAATCATTGCAGTTGTTAAGTTAGGAACACAATTGTTAATTGAATCTGGCTTCCCCGTGTATTTTTCTTGTGGGAAGGCCGCAAAAGGGGATCCTGTGACCCCCAGGACACTCCGACCATCGTAAGTATGAGTTGCCAAGCATCTGAATTTTGATCAGGATGCTGGAATGGTCATAAGTGTGACCATTCTCAGTAACCGTTATAACTGTGAACGGTCACTAAAAGAATGCTTGTAGTCAAGATCTACTAGTTCGCTTAGTGACTGTTGAAAGTTATAGCGGCACTGAAAAAAGGGACTTATGATTGTTTTTCAGTTACGACCTGTGCATCAGCCCCATGATCCTGTGATGCTTGGCAACTGACTCGTATTTATGACGGTTGCTATGTCCCCAGGGATGACGTGATCCCCTTTTGTGACCTTTCTGATAAGCAAAGTCAATGGGGAAGGCAGATTCACTTAAGGACCAGCTTAGTAACTTACCAATGGCAGTGATTCATTTAACAACTCTGGCACGAAAGGTTGTAAAACAGGCAAAAACTCACTTTAAAAATGTCTCACTTAAGAGCAGAAATTTTGGGCTCCATTGTGGTCGTAAATCAAGAACTGCCTGCATAATATATAGCATGAATTTTGATCCACGTAACGATGAAAATCTTACCCGTGAGTTTGTTCAGGTTATAACAAATTTTAATTTTAATTAACGGAGCTTAAACTTGCTTTTTTTTAAGTCATGTGCAGAAAGCTGCTAATTCTTGCAAAATTTGCAGAGGTGCAGAGAGAGGAAAAAAAGACTTCAAAAATGCACTATATCTGAAGAGTTAAATCTCTCCTTTTTTCGACCTTTAAAGATGCAGTCATCTTTCACAGACGTTAGGCAATAATATTTCCTACTGGTATGAAATTGAAATTGAAAACAAGACATAAAAATAATAATAATAATCCATGCCTGTGTACGGATGCCAGAAGCAACGTTTTTTTTTCCCCTCCTCCGTAAGATTGAGGTGCCAGCATAATTTGTTGACATGACTTGCCTGCTAGAGTGAGGTAATAATGCACATCGAGAGCTTTCGGGCTCTCTAAAGGCTGAATATTGCAAAATTGCGGTAAACCGTTCTTTTGCATCATCCATGTGGCGAGGTTTTATAGAAACGGTTTCTCCAATGCTTTGCATGTTCTCAGAACTACGTTTTCCAGAACGGGCACCGGGGAGTCCTCGACGTACGGCCAAAAATTTCTGTTGCTAATGTGAGACCCGTTGCTAGGTGAGTTTTTGAACCGCCGTTGTTGCCACGATTGTTAAGCAAAAGGTCGCAAAAGGGGACCACGTGACCCCAGGACTCTGAAATCATTGTAACTAGCTAGCTAACATCTATCTATGTATGGATATGAGAGATCATATCCATCTCTCTCATCTCTTTCTGTTTATCTCTAACATTTATCTATCTATCTATCCATCCATACATACATACATACATCTATCTATATTTCATCTATCTTATCTATCTATCCATCCATGTACATTTCATTTATCTATCTATCCATACATACATACATGTATATTTCATCTATCTATTTTATCATCTATCTATCTATCTATCCATACATACATACATCTATATTTCATCTATCTTATCTATCCATCCATCCATCCATCCATGTACATTTCATCTATCTTATCTTACTATCCATCCATCCATCCATATATACATGTATATTTCATCTATCCTATCTATCTATCTTATCATCTATCCATACATACATACATACATCTATATTTCATCTATCTTATCTATCTATCCATCCATCCATCCATGTACATTTCATCTATCTTATCTATCTATCTATCTATCTATCTATCTATCTATCTATCTATCTATCTATACATACATACATACATACATACATTTATTTATTTATTTATTTATTTATTTATTTATTTATTTATTTATTCATTCATTCATTCATTCATTCATTCATTCATTCATTCATTCATTCATTCATTCATTCATTCGAATTTCTATACCGCCCTTCTCCTTTCGGACTCAGGGCGGTGAACAGCCAGATAAGAAACATCTATACAAACATCACGGTTAAAAAATAAAGTTAAAATAATTTATAAATTTGGCCCATAATTTAAAACTTTTCAATTTAAAATAAATATTAAAATTTTAAAACTAACCCTAAGATCAGGACAGACCGGCTAACTGAAAGAGATGAGTTTTTAGGGCCCGACGAAAAATCCGGAGGTTGGAGATCACTCGTATCTCTGGGGGTAGATTGTTCCATAGGGTAGGTGCCACCACAGAGAAGGCTCTCCTCCTGGGGGTCGTCAGCCGGCATTGTCTGGCCGATGGCACCCTGAGGAGGCCCTCTCTGTGGGAGCGAATCGGCCGGTGGGAGGCTACTGGTGGCAGAAGGCGGTCCCGTAAGTACCCCGGCCCTAAGCCATGGAGCGCTTTAAAGGTGATCACCAACACCTTGAAGCGCACCCGGAAGTCCACCGGAAGCCAATGCAGCTCGCGCATATATACATGTATATTTCATCTATCCTATCTATCTATCTATCTATCTATCTTATCATCTATCTATCCATATATACATCCATACATCTATGTATATTTCATCTATCCTATCTATCTATCTATCTATCTATCTATCTATCTATCTATCTATCTTTCTATCATCCATCCATCCATCCATCCACCCACACACCCAGAGGTAGGTTTCACATATTTTTACCACCGGTTTGCCCCACGTGCGCACCTTCCACGTATGCGCCTGGCATTCCACGCATGCGCTTTACTCAGGCGTGCACCTTCCATGCATGCGCCCAGCCTTGAAAACATGGCTAAATAGGACCAGGGCCACGGGGTGGGGGCCCACCCACGATCTCAGCTACTAGTTCACCTGAACCGGTCTGAACCAGCTGAATACCACCACTCCATCCATTTATCCGTCCGTCCGTCCCTCCATCCATCCATCCCAATGTATTCGGGGCCCCTGGTTCAGATTCTTCCTCTTTTCAAGAAGTTTCCAAAAAGATGCCTAAATCATTTTGAAAACAACATGGTGAAACACGCCACAGGGTCTCCTGAACCCTCTTCATGCTCTCTGAGCTTGTTTTCTTGCAGAAGTTTCATGACTCAAACTAGAGAACATCATCAGTGCTGGTAAGCTAAAAGCACTGATGATGTTCCCTAGTTGGGTCATGAAACGCCTATAAGGAAACCACCAATCCTGAGCTACAAACATTCTCCTTTATGGGGACCTCTTCATGCTTTAAAATCAGGAACTACTTCGCTTCCTAGGAAAATCCTTCAAGGTAAACACCAAACTGTCTTTAACAAATTTTCACAAACATGAAAGAAAAAGGTGGATTGGCACTGCACGACTGACCCCTTTATCCACAACATGGAAGTTTAGAGACGCAAAGTGGAGCTTACCACTGAGGGCCTCTTCGCATCTTTTAATCCAGACAGGAAAGGTGGAATCAGCACCTACAGGTAGAAAGAGGCAGTTAACAATGTCGTCCGCCAAAAACATGATCATCTCTTATTTCTATTTTCTTCTACTCTGAAAGTTCTTCGGAACTTTTGACCCTTAAGACAGATTTCTAGCCTTTTAATTTTGAAAAAATATGTTAAAAATAGGTAAAGGCGAAACGTGTGGCTCTCCATCACATCTGTAGACCCTTAACCATCATGAATATGAGAATAATGAGAAGCATTAGAAAAACTAGCAGAAACATTTTTTTAGAGTGCTGCCATTTCTTCAAGAATGTAACAGAATAACAGAGTTGGAGGTCTTCCAGTCCAACCCCCTGCTTAGGCAGGAAACCCTACACCAAATCAGGCAAATGGTTATCCAACCTCTTCTTAAAAACTTCCAGTGTTGGAGCATTCACAACTTCTGGAGGCAAGTTGTTCCACTGATTAATTGTTCTATTTGTCAGAAAATTTCTCCTTAATTCTAAGTTGCTTCTCTCCTTGGTTAGTTTCCACCCATTGCTTCTTGTCCTGCCCTCATGTTTCGCTTTTCATCCAAGAAGCTTCAGAGCTGAAGAAGCTTCTTGGCGGAGAAGCCGAACGTCTTCAAAGAAAAACCAGGAAGTCCACTTGCCTCTTGAAAAAGCACCTTTAGAACACACAAACCGCATCTATTCCCTCATATCATCACTCTGAGTTAACTGGGGGTTGGACTAAATGCAGGGGTTTCCAACTTTTAAGACTTGTGGATTTCAAACTCCCAGAATTTGTCAGCCAGCATGAAGAATTTTGGGAGTTGAAGTCTACAAGTCTTAAAAGTTGCCAAGTTTGGAGAGGTCTGGACTAAAGTGATAAAAAAGCATCTTACCCAAATATCAGGAGACACAATGGAAACTACTGGGTTTAGCCATGGAATTATTCTCTCCCTAAAACAAAGTACCTGGAATCTAGGGTACCCCCTAGAAATGTTGCACTAGGGAAAATCTACACCGGTTCAACATCGGCCAACTATTACAAAGACTTTGCATTTTCCTTTTTCATTTGAACTAGAAACCAGGACAGATAAAAATCGATATTTTTTTTAAAAAAATTAAAAAATGGATTTTTTAAAATTTAAATCTGATTTTTATTTTTATCGAATTTATTTTAATAAAATGCTTTCGGAGTAAAATATCTATCTAAAGATAGTTTTCTATTTAAGATAATGTTAATAATTTAGTTTATTCAGCATGAAATGGGAGCTTAGTTATGTAGCATGAAGCTGTATATTCTGCAATATTTACATTTTTGGCAAACTCATTCAATGAATCCAAGCTCTGCCAGCTGAGAGAATATGCATTGATGCATTCACACAATTTCATAGTAAACCATGAGATAAATCATACGTTCAGGAACATTCCTTTATCCCATTGTTTTGCAAATCTATGTACACTACAAGCTGCATGATTCTTTGAAGAGAAATGTATCTGTACCACCTGGCTCTAAGTGTGAGGAGGAAGGGCAAGCAGTAAAAATGAAAGTGAAACCTTCTAAGCAGCTTATAAATATCATATTAAAGAGCACCTGTCATTTCAGATCCATCATGGCAGCAGAGCCTGTTAGCGGGCATCCACTCACCTGCTGCCTGCCACGTCCCTCCCCGTGTTGTGTCACTGCCGCATCACCAGCCGTCCCATTAAAGTGACTGGGACTGTCGGTGAATCAACAGCGGGTCAGAGGAGGAGCCGCTGCGGGACAGAGATGACAGTTGCTCTTTAAAAAATTATGATTTAAATCGAGTTGATTTAAATCGAGCCTTTTTACTAGTGATTTAAATCGCCTGGATTCAAATCAAATCCACCCTGCTAGAAATGGCTTAGGCCCGGGGTACTTGCAGGATCATCTCCAGCCGCTCTCCCACCATCCTGTGCGCTCTCACTGAGTGGGCCTCCTCAGGGTGCCGTCGGCCAAACAATGTCGGCTGATGGCCCCGAGGAGAGCGTTCTCTGTGGGAGCCCCGACCCTCTGGAATGGATTGCCCACCGAGTTCAGGACAGCCCCCGACCTTCTTTCCTTCCGTCGCGAGCTGAAGACGTGGCTCTTTCGTCAACTCAACTGATCCGTTTGGGGGTACACTGTCATAATTTTAAACTGTTTTTAATAGGGTTGCTGATTTTAATTTTATTTCATTGTGATTTGTATTGGAATTTGTCATTTTGTAAGCCGCCTTGAGTCCCCAGGGAGAAAGGCGGCATATAAATCACAATAATAAATAAATAAATAAATAAACTCCAGGCTTGTTTTCTCTAATAAAGCAGAACAGGAAACCAGATCTCAGCTCCTGCTTCTTAGCCCTGCCTAGGAAACAGAAGCCAAAGTCGTTTTTACATTACAGCAAGTCAGCGTGAAAGGAGCTTCAATTGTTGGTTTAGCTGTTTCCACTGCAGAAAAAAATAATAATCAAGTGGCAGTCACGGAACAGAGATCGGCCAAAGGCTATTTGCTCGGGGTAAACCAGAAACCTTCACAATTTTGGCTTAGCGTAACGAAGAAACGCAGCCACTGACAGATAAAATAGCAACTGACATTTCTATGAACAGCGTTATATGACCTCTGCTGGAAAGGTCCAGCTCACAGAGAAAGACTAATTAATTTTCCAAGAGACTTAATCCTTTTCCAATTAAAATGCTTGTTTTTTTTTTACCAAGGAAAGAAGCAATGAGGTGTTTCCAATGTGTTTCCGCACAGGTTGCCTGAGAGTCTTCGTAATGTACAGGTGTCCTCGACTTACGACTGCGATGGAGCCCAGAATTTCTGTCGTTAAATCATGGCAGTTTTAAGTCGAGGATTCGACATGATCAGACCCAATTTTACATTGTTTTTACGACGGTTGTTAAGCAAATGCTGCGGTTGTTAAGCCAATCAATGTTACGTTCCTAGAACCACTTTTTGCTGGAAACTGGCAAAAATATGGACATAAATCGCAGATATGTGATCATGGAACACTGCAACAACATATACATTTAAGCCGGCTGCCAATCACCCAAAATGCAGTCAGGTGACAGTGGTGTGTGCGTGTATTTATGTGTGTGCAGCTACCAGAACTCCAGAACTGGTTCATAAGTAGCTTTTGCAGCATCTGTTGTAACTCTGAACAGTCACTAAGCGGCTAGTCGTTAAGCAAGGACTATCTGCATGTGACTGTTACCACCTGAGTAGAATTATGCACCCATTTCCTATGAACTACTGTATGGCCTGTCTACCGTTTAAAATTCATACACAAACATACTTACTATCCTGTGTTTGTCCCTCAATGAAAGACTTCAGGGCGGAATCATAATTTTTCATATAATATTCACCGATTCTGAGGGAAGAGATAAAAGGAGAGCATGTCAGTAATTGTCTTATCTTAACAGAGTACCAAATCTTTGACTTTACGTAGCAGGAAGAACGAACTAATGCTGAGATAGTCTCTTTTGGGTTTCTTGGCTCTGGATACAGCAAAACTTTCATTTAATGTCTGTAGCCTATTCGCAACCGGGCCGCGTGGCCGGCTGGTCCCACTCGCGTGAGCAAATGGGTACTCATAGGTACGCACGCACCTGCCCCTTCCTCAAAACCATCCCCCCTTTCCCGCCCCGCCCCCCCCGCTCTGGGCTACCAACCCGGAAAGGTTGGGGAACTCTGATTTAATGGATTAAGCCACGGTGGCGCAGTGGTTTGAGGGCAGTACTGCAGGTTACTTCTGCCGATCACCGGCTGCCAGCAGTTTGGCAGTTCGAATCTCACCAGTCTCAAGGTTGACTCAGCCTTCCGTCCCTTCCAGAGGTGGGTAAAACGAGGACCCAGATTGTTGGGGGCAAGAGGCTGACTCTGTAAACCGCTTAGAGAGGGCTGTAAAAGCACTGTGAAGCGGTATGTAAGTCTAGTGCTATTGCTATTAACTCAGAAGGGGAAGAGCCACTGAAGGCCAATGTGTTTTTCTAACAGTTTTTTTTTCAATCAAACTTTTCTTCTTTTTTCCCCCCTTGGAAGCCCTGGATGGTTAATTACAGTACGGCAATCTCAAAAAAGTTCATCTATAATACGAATAAAAAGGTAAAGGTTTCCCTTGTCCAGTTGTGTCTGACTGACTCGTGTGGCTTTTAGCAGAGGCAATTGTTCAAAGAAATTTTCCAAGGTCCAAGGTGGAACGAAGGAAGCACGGAACGTTGTTACTTTCCCGCCGAAGTGGTACCTATTGATCTACTCACATTTTCATGCTTTCGACCTGTTAGGTGAGCAGGAGCTGGGGTAAGTCACAGGAGCTCATCCCATTGTGTGGCGCTCGGGTCTCAAACCTTGGCAGTCAGCTTTCCAGGTGACAGGCTCAGCATCTTTAACTGCTGAGCCATTATGCCATCTATACAGGTAGCCCTCAATTGAGCCCAATTTTATTTTGCTGCTAAGTGAGACAGTTGAATTCCCCCCCCCCAATTTTACGACCTTTCTTGCCACGGTTGTTAAGTGAATCACTGCAGTTCGTTAAGTTAGTAATACAGTGGTTACAGTTCTGACTTTGCTGGTCAGAAAGTCGCAAAGGGGAACCGCATGTTATCTGGGACAGTGCCACGGTCATAAATACGAGTCAGTCGCCATGCGTCCGAATTTTGATCACGTGGCCACGAGGATGCTGCAATGGTCATAAGTGTGATAAACGGTCCCAAGTCACTTTTTTCAGTGGCCGTCATAATTTTGAAATGTCACTAAATGAACTGCTGTAAGTCGAAAACTACCTGTCGATCTACAATAATCATGAATTCTTAGGCTCATATGCGCTGTCTCCGACGTATTCTTGGCATCACCTGGTAGGACAAAGTTCCAAATAGCGCAGTCTTGGAACGTGCTGGAATTTCTAGCATGTATACTCTATTGAAATAGCGACGTCTACGCTGGTTGGGGCATGTCGTGAGAATGTCTGATGGTCGGATTTCGAAAGATCTCCTGTCTGGAGAATTAGCACAGGGAAAGCGGCTCAGAGGGAGACCACAGCTGTGATATAAGGATATCTGCAAGAGGGACCTAGAGGCCCTGGGAATGGACATTAACAACTGGGAAACCTTGACCTCCGATCGTTCAGCTTGGAGGCTAAAGACGCAGCATGGCCTTCTCCAATTCGAAGAGATACTTGAGGCAAAGAGGCAGTCCCGGAACCAACGAAATCTGGGGGCTGGGCAAGGGACGGAATGTATCTGCCCTCAGTGTGGAAGGGATGGCCACTCTCGAATTGGCCTTTTTAGTCACACCAGATGCTGTTTTAGGACCTTTTTCCAGAGCACGATACCAAAGTCTCTTGAGACTGAAGGATGCCAATGAAAGATGCCACCATGGTATTCCTGTAAACGAGTGGAAGACCCGCATATATCATCGGCCACTGCCTTCCCCTCAAAATTGAACCCTATCCATTACTTGGGGCAAAATCCAAATTCGGGTACATCCAAATTCCATTGAATGGGAACCTCTAAAGGTAGTCCTCAACTTACAACAGTTCATTTAGCAACTGTTCCAAAGTTACAACGGTTTTGAAAAAAAATTGACTTATGTCCAATTTTCATAGTTACAACCTTTGCAACATCCCTATGGTCATGTGACAGAAATTCAGATGCTTGGCAACAGACTCATACTTATGACCTTTGCTGTGTCCCGGGGTCATGTGATCCCCTTTTGTGACCATCTGACAAGCAAAGTCAATGGAGAAGGCGGTTTCAACTTAACAACCAAGGTACTAATTTAACAACTGCTGTGATTCACATAATAACTGTAAGGAAGGTGGTAAAATCGGGCAAAACTCACTTAACAAATGCCTCACTTAACGACATACATTTGGGGCTCAATGATGGTCATAAACTGAGGACTACCTCTATATGTCACCCTAGGGTGATTCACTGAACAGCCGTGGCTTGAAAGGTTGTAGAATGGAGCAAGAGTCACTTCACAAACGTTTCACTTAGCAACATGAATTTTGGGCTCACTGTAATGTAACTCAACAGCTGCAGTGGTTCACTTAACAACTGTGGCCAGAAAGGTCATTAAAAAAAAACCCTAAACCAACTGCCGCTTATCATACAGGGTAGGATTTGGAAAAATTAGCTGGCGACGCATCCTGCTTGAACGAAGGTGATTTATATGCACACAAGCAAACTCGCGAAACAAAGTCATTATCCTCACTAAATAGGAGAATTAAACACAATGGCACGTGACCCGAGGGGGAAAAAATGGCACTTACCCTTGCCTGAGGAAGGCTACGGCATTATTAGGCTCGAGTGCTAAAGCCTTCTTTGCATCAGCAACTGCATCTGCAAAAAGAAGAATAAAAAATAAAAGTTGCATTTCTTAAATGACTGATTACACAGATGCAAAATACCAGAATCTCTACCTTGCCTCTACTAATTATTTTATTACATCTATACCCATTTTTATTTTCCAGGCTTAAGGCAGGATGCGTAGCCCACTCCCCTTCCATTTTCCACACGATCACCGCTTTCTGAGGTAGTCTGGGATGAAAGAAAGGAGAGTGTCCTAAATCACAGAGTGGATTTCCGTGAGCGTCTGCTTCTAGTCCAAACATTGGTTCAGGAGTGTCAAACTCAATTTCATTGAGGGCCACATCAGGGCTGTGGTTGACCTCAGGGGGGCTGGCTGGGTGTGGCCAACTGGCCGGGCATGGCCAGCTTGACCCCACTCTCCAAACTGCTGGCATGTTTCTTTTGCATTGGGTAGACCGGGCCGAAGCTGTTTTGGTCTGCCAGCAGTCTGCGGAGTCGGACAGCGATGAGGCTGAGGAAGAACAGGGGCCAGTCCTGGAGGCTGGGGAAGGCTCAGATGAGGGCTCTGCGTCGGAGGCAGAGATGGGGCCAGGGCCATTGGGGAATGATGTGCGGACTTCGGAGCCTCCAGAGGCTGACAGCAGAGAGGCAGAGGAACAAGAGGAGCCTGTTCCTAGCGCACATATGAGAAGAGCTGCCAGAAGGCAGAAGCAGCTAAAGCAGAGAGGATGACTTGGGAGTAGGGACAAGAGATGATTGGCCCCTCCTGTGAGGCTTAAAAGACCAGCAACGGCTCTTGGGCTCTTTGCCGGAAAACAACGTTGAGAGATTTGCTTCGTGTTTGGATGTATTTCTTTCTTGTTGGCGTCTTCTGCTCCTGAACTTTTGCCAAGAAAAGCCTTTGGCAGTTTGCCTAATTATCCCAAGGTCGGTGATAAACCGAGGAATGGTTTTTTTTGAAGAATTTGCTTTCATTTAGTTTGGACTACGCTGAGAATGAGTTAATTCTCAGCTGTTCTAATAAAATCTGTTTTGTTTGTTTCGCGGGCCACATCTGGCCTGCAGACGTTGAGTTTGACACCTCTGCCTTAGTTGAACACATCAAAGAGAATTTTGTCATGCTGGAAAATCTAGGCTCATCTTCATGCATTAGGGGGGAAAAGTTTACATAAATCAATGAAGGACAAACTGATACCTTAAATGTGCAGGACTGAAATTACACTGCTTGCTGCCATAGTAAAGGGGGGAGGGGTCAGTGGGGAATTTTTCATTGCAGTTTTGCAACTCAGGTCTGGGCTTTGCTCATCTCCCCAAGGTCCTTTCTTCTAGCATTGGTATGCAGAAGCCCTCTGGTTGCCTAGCTACAAGGGGGTTGGGCTCTACAGTTTGTTTGAGTTTGCCGTTTCCCGCACTTTGGCTCAGACCTTGCCTGAAACTTGTTACTTTAGGTTCGTTCACAGTAAAAGTGCTTTGAACTCAAAAGTCCTCACAAAACACAAATTATAGCATTTATATAACTTATTGGTGTCAAAAGGACATAATGTATCTCTCTTGTTTGTGTAATTGTACACAAACGGCACCAATAATGCAAATTGCCAACTGTATGATTTTTTTAATTTGATTTATATGCCGCCCTTCTCGGGAGACTCAGGGCGGCTTACAATGCGTTAAGCAATAGCCTTCATCCTTTTTGTATATTTATACAAAGTCAGCTTATTGCCCCCACAAACTGGGTCCTCATTTCACCTACCTTAGAAAGGATGGAAGGCTGAGTCAACCTTGAGCCTTGGCGAGATTCGAACCTGCAGTAATTGCAGGCAGCTGGTCTTAATAACAAGCTTAATAACAGGGTGCCTTAAACCACTGTGCTACCAAGGCTCTTGGTAGATGATAAATCTAATGCAGAACCTGAAGGTTTAACTGCACCATCAAGGGACTTCTCCACAATTATTTCAAAATAGCGGCCTAAGAATTTAGCAGAAAGGATAATTTCTGAGAAAAAATAGTAGATGTAATACAAGAGAAAAATAAGAACTTAACCTATGCAGCAACATTTTTTTAAAAAAACAATATTGGTAGTCCTCAAGGACCACAACTGAGCCCAAAATTTCTGTCGTGATGTGAGACATTTGTTAAGTGAGTTGTGTCCCGTTTTACGACCTTCCTTGATCAGTTAGTAACCTCGTTGTTAAGTGAATCTGGCTTCTCCATTGATTTTGCTGGTCAGAAGGCCATAAAAGGGGATCGCGTGACCCTGAAACTGTCACAAAGATGAGCCACTTGCCATGCGTCTGAATTTTGAACACATGACCCTGGGAATGGTGCAATGCTTGTAAGTGTGAAAAACGGTCATAAGTCATAATTCAAATATTTTTACTACCGGTTCTGTGGGCGTGGCTGGGTGGGCGTGATGTGGCTTGGTGGGCGTGGCAGGATACTGCAAAATCCCCATTCCCACCCCACTCTGGTGGCAGCCAGAGGTGGCATTTGCCGGTTCTCCGAACTACTCAAAATTTCCGCTACCGGTTCTCCAGAACCTGTCAGAACCTGCTGGATTTCACTCCTGTCATAAGTCCCTTATTTTAGTGCTGTTGTAACTTTGAACGGACACTAAATGAACGGCTGTAAGTGGAGGACTTCACACACACATACACACACACATATATTTACACACATACACATACATATACTTCTATCTATCAACACACACACATGCATACACATATACAAATATATATATATATATATATATACACACACACACACTTGTGCGTGTATGTAAAATTTTCACTAAGAGGAAAAAACCTGGAAAGCAAATGCTACCGTGGTAATTCCGTAGAAGGATGTAAGCATAAGCTCTTTGGCGGTAATATTCTGCGTGCTCCGGCTTCTGTTCCAAGGCTGCTGTCAGCGTCTACAAGGACAAATACAAAAACATGAACTTGACAACTTTCCTGCAAAAACCTTACACAGCCCGCAGTGAAATCTCTTGCTTGACAAATCAAACAGAACTGATTAGCAAAATGCTACTTGCAAAGAAACTACCCCCAGAAGCAACGTTTCCGAGCTGGGAGGAGAGCTATCTGTAAGGGAGGAAAAGGGGGAAAAAACCACCCTCGGAGCCCCTGTCAAGAAATGAACAGAGCATTTCAGTATTTGAGGGGCTGCCACAAAGAAGAAGGGGTCAATTTATTCTCCAAAGCACCAGAAGGCAAGACAAGAAACAATGGGTGGAAACTAAGCGAGGAGAGAAGCAACCTGGAATTAAACAGAAACTTCCTAACAGTGACAACAATTAACCAGTGGAACAGCTTGCCACCAGAAGTCGTGGGTGCTCCATCAGTAGAAGTTTTTAAGAGATTGGACAACCACTTGTCTGGAATGGTATAGAGCAGTGATGGCGAACTTGCGCGGAAATGTCGTGCACGCTCGTCAGGGCCACGCTCCAGAAAAGCCGAATTTCTGGGTTGTAGCGCACATTTACCCCCGACGATCAGCTGGCTGCATGCATGCGCAGGGCGCTTTTCGGCACTGCCGCACGCGCGAAGGGATTGCACTCTGGAAAAGCCGAACCTCCGGGTTCTGGCGTGCATGCGCACCCGACAATCAGCTGGCTGGTTTTTGGCACTGCCGCGTATGCGAAAGACAGCTGAATTTTATGCGCGCATGTGTGCCAAAAACTCAGAAGACAAACAGGCAAGGCCGCACGTGCCAGGCGACATGGCTTCGTGTGCCACTTTGGGCACGCGTGCCATAAATTCACCATCACGGGTATAGTCTCTCCTGCTTGAGCAGGGAGCTGGACTAGATGATCTCCGAGGTCCCTTCCAGCTCTATTCTGATTTATTTATTTATTTATTTATTACATGTAATTTATATGCCGCCATTCTCCCGAAGGACTCAGGGCGGAGAACAAAAGTTAAGAAACAAGTACAATAAAATCATAATTTATAATTATAATTTATAATTATAATTATAATTAATCATAATCATAATTTAATTTAGTCAAGGCTGTAGGGATTTTTAAATGTTGGAGAGATCAGTAAAGCCCATCAGTTGTTATATGTCTACAGTTATTATAATGTATGTAAATTCTGCTTCATCTTGGTGTTAATCTGAAGTGCAGAAGCAGTTCTCCAGAAGCTGAACTGTTAATATCGCACCCGATAAAATGGGTTTTCTTTTGCGTAAGGTAGCAGAAAAATCAAGCTTCGATGCATAGGATCTGCTGCATATACTGAATTCTATCACAATTCCTTCCCCTCCCCCAAAAAACTCCTTTGTGTTACAGCACAACCTGCAACTCTCCAAGCAACACTACGTCTCACAACACAGCACAGCTTTGCTAAGCTACAAAATTGTACATTTTAATGGCACCCTAAAATCAAGTCTTGAGACACTTAAAAATTTGAGTTGGTAAAACGCCTCTTTTATACAGTAGTCCTCGATTTACAACAGTTTATTTAGTGATCATTCAAAGCTGCAGCATCACTGGAAAAAGTGACTTATGACCATTTTTCCACACTTATGACCATTGCAGCATCCCTGTGGTCACCTGATCAAAATTCAGACGCTTGGCAACTGGTTCATACTTATGACCGTTGCTGTGTCCCGGGGTCATGTGATTGCTTTTTGTGACAAGCAAAGTCAATTGGGGAAGCCAGATTCATTTAATGACCACGTGACTAATTTAACAACTGCAATGATTCGCTTAATCAATGCGGCCAGGAAAGTCGTAAAATGGGGCAAAACACACTTAACCAATATCTCACTTAGCAACATAAATTTTGGGGCTCAATTGTGGTCCTAAGTCGAGGACTACCTGGACACGAGCAGAAACGACGACAAATGACGCAGCTGTTAAATAGGGCAAGCGAAGAGAATTTAAACCTCTGGATGGAAAATGGATTTATTGCTTAACGCATTGTAAGCCACCCTGAGTCTCCAGAAAAGGGCGGCATATAAATCAATTTTTTTAAAAAAATGGATTTAATATTTCCTTTGTAATTTTTAATAATTTTAAGAATTTTAAGAAAATACTTTTTTGATACCTAGGATGCTGGCAGCAACCCGTATCAACCATCAGTGCCAGTTATTAATATTTGTGACACATTTTTAAATGATCAGTTGACTTGAGTTTCATGTTTAATGAATAAAGTAAATAATAATAATAGTAATAAGGAGGAGGAGGAGAAGAAATAATAAATAATAAATAAATAATAAATATTAATAAAGCGTCCTGTTGATACCTAGGACACTGACAGCAACCCTTGGCAACTATTAGCACCAGTCAATGGTATTTGTGACACATTTTTAAATGATCAGTTGACTGGGTTTCATATTTAATTAATAAAAGAGATAATAATAATAATAATAATAATAATAATAATAATAATAATAATAATAATAGGTTAGGACTCGCTGCTGAGCTATTAACCAGCCTCAAAGGCTGTGAATCTCACTAAAGATTAACCAATAATAATAATAATAATAATAATAATAATAATAGGTTAGGACTCGCTGCTGAGCTATTAACCAACCTCAAAGGCTGTGAATCTCACTAAAGATTAACCAATAATAATAATAATAATAATAATAATAATAATAATAAGATAATAAATAAATATATTAACTATATTTATATAATATATTATAACTATATAATAATAACATAACGACAATAATATATAATAAGAATAGGTCTCTTCCAAGGGTCCTCTCGGCAGGCTTAGCCTCTACTGCGCATGCCTGGGAAAGGAGACCACACAGTGATCCCAGGAATGCATTCTTTCCCCACCCACCCCCCCCAAAAATAAAACCTCGGGCCTTTTTTTCCCCTTCCTCCCACGGCTGCTCCTTCCTTCCTTTCCCTTCCTT
The DNA here is from genome assembly GCF_059756535.1 of Pantherophis guttatus. Classification (NCBI taxonomy): domain Eukaryota; kingdom Metazoa; phylum Chordata; class Lepidosauria; order Squamata; family Colubridae; genus Pantherophis; species Pantherophis guttatus. Next base: position 128,430,968 of record NC_142067.1, read on the forward strand.
CCCCGGGGGGGGGGAGCCAAGCGCCCCCCAAAACCGAGGCCAGAAGCGCCTTACCTGCACTGCGGCCGCGGAGTCCCGCTCGATGTCGGTCTCGGAGAGGCTGCGGGGGGGAAAAGAAGCGTTATCGAAGGCGGCGGAGGAGGAGGAGAAGGGAAGGGAAGGAGGTGGGGGGAGAAAAAAAAGGGCGCCCGGTTACCCCGCTGAGGAGGCCGCCGCCGCCGCCGCCGCCGCCATGCCGCCGCGAAATGGCGGCTGAGGAGTGTCGCCAGGGGGGCGTGGCCACGTCGAGGAACGCCCACCGCGCGGCGCGAGGAAGCCCGGGAAGGGAGGAGGGAGGGAGGGAGGGAGTGGCCACGCCCATCTCTTCTCTTGCTAGGGCAGAGCTCTCCCAACCCTTGGCAACTTGTGGACTTCAACTCCCAGAATTCCTCAGCCGGCAAAGAGGCAAAGCTGGGGCTGAGGAATTCTGGGAGTTGAAGTCCACAAGTTGCCAAGGTTGGAGGCTCCCCCCACCACCACCACTCTGGCGTTGGGGATGCTGGTTTGCGCTCCTGCCTCTGCTTCTGCCTTGGCTTTGGGGAAGCGGGGAGGGTGGTGGGGGGGGGGGCTTGAGCAGGCCTTCCAGAAGGAGAAGGAGGATGCGGATGATGGGCAGCGGGGTGACTCTTCAGCAAGCCCCGTAGATGGACTTTGTCCCGGAGGAGTGGAATGGAGGAGTGGGTGGGTGGATGGGTGGGGTAGGTAGGTAGGGAGAGAGGGAGAAAGAGAGAGAGAAAGAGATAGATAGATGGATGGTGTAGGTAGGTAGATAACTAGATAAGATGGATGGATAGAAGGATGGATGGATGGGGTAGGTAGATAGGTAGATGATAAAATGGATGGATAGAAGGATGGATGGATTGGGTAGGTAGGTGGGTGGATGGATGGATGGATGGTTGGATGGATGGATGGATGGATGGACAGATGGGTAGGTAGGTAGGTGGATGGATGGATGGATGGATGGGGTAGGTAGATAGATGGATGGATGGGGTAGATAGGTAGATAGGTAGATGGATGGATGGATGGATGGATGGATGGACAGATGGGTAGGTAGGTGGATGGATGGATGGAAGGTTGGATGGATGGATGGATGGACAGATGGGTAGGTAGGTAGGTGGATGGATGGATGGATGGATGGGGTAGGTAGATAGATGGATGGATGGGGTAGGTAGGTAGATAGGTAAATGGATGGATGGATGGATGGATGGATGGATGGATGGATGGATGGATGGACAGATGGGTAGGTAGGTGGATGGATGGATGGATGGATGGATGGATGGGGTAGGTAGGTAGATAGGTAGATGATAAGATGGATGGATAGAAGGATGGACGGATGGGTAGGTAGGTGGGTGGGTGGATGGATGGATGGATGGATGGATGGATGGATGGATGGATGGGGTAGGTAGATAGGTAGATGATAAGATGGATGGATAGAAGGATGGATGGATGGGGTAGGTAGGTAGGTAGGTGGATGGATGGATGGGGTAGGTAGATAGGTGGATGGATGTATAGAAGGATGGACGGATGGGTAGGTAGGTGGATGGATGGATGGGGTAGGTAGGTAGATAGGTAAATAATAAGATGGATGGATAGATGGATGGATGAGGTAGGTAGATGGATGGATGGATGGATGGATGGATGGATGGATGGATGGAGTAAGTAGATAGGTAGATGATAAGGGATGGATAGAAGGATGGATGGATGGGGTAGGTAGATAGGTAGATGCTAAGATGGATGGATAGAAGGATGGATGGATGGGGTAGGTAGGTAGATGGATGGATGGATGGATGGAAAGATGGAATGTATGCCATCAAGTGGCTGTCAAGCCTTAAACAAAACTATAGCGAGACTTTGTCCAGGAAGATAAAATGAAACTAGTGGGATTGATTGATTAAATATATGCCATTAAGTCAGTATCAAGACTTAAGCTATACCATAGATAGGCTTTCTCCAGGAGGATGCAATAAATAGAATGTGATTGGTCGACCAATTGGTGGCTTGATGGAATATATGCCATCAACTGGTTGTCAACCTTGGGCAGTTATAAAGACTTTCTCTGAGCTGAAGAAGTGAAATATCTTCAAAGAAAACCAGAAAATCCAGTTGCCTCTTGAAAAAGCACCTTTGGGACAGCCATGACCTGGAGGACTGAGAATCTCCATAGACATTTCCATCCATGGCTTCTTGTGCTCCCTTCAGGTGCATTTATGCAAAGGTGCGATTGTACAGAACAAAACAGAATAACAGAAGTTGGAAGGGACCTTGGAGGTCTTCTAGTCTAACCCCCTGCTCAAGCAAGATTCCCTATGCCATTTCAGACAAATGGCCGTCCAATCTCTTCTTGAAAACTTCCAGTGTTGGAGCATTCACAACTTCTGAAGGCAAGCAGTTCCACTGGTTAATTGTCCTCACTGTCAGGAAGTTTCTCCTTATTTTTAGGTTGCTTCTCCCTTTGGTCAGTTTCCATCCGTTGTTTCTTTTCCTGCCTTCTGGTGCTTTGGAAAATAGGTTGGCCCCCTCTTCTCTGTGGCAGCCCCTCAAACATTGGAAGACTGCTGTCATGTCAACCCTAGTCCTTTTCACTAGACATATCCAATTCCTGCAACTGTTCTTCATGTTTTAACCTCCAGTCCCCAAATCATCTTTGTTGCTCTTTTCTGCACTCTTTCCAGAGTCTCAACATCTTTTTTTTAATATTGTGGTGACCAAAACTGGATGCATTATTCCAAATGTGGTCTTACCAAGCCATAATAAAAAAACTAAAGAACTCAAATTTACACTGGGATCTCTGAATTTGTGCAATGAGGGATACTCAATCAGGTGCACAAATGTCATCATTGTAGACAATTATAACGCCACTTTGTGCAGAGAATTTATTGGACAACTAAACATTCAAGAAACAAGCCAGATTCAGATTTTTTTTAAATATTTCAATAAAATGCAGGACTCTGCGTTTCCTTTCTTTTGCAAAGTCCCCTTTTCAACTGAAAAAGAAAAAAGGTGGGTGCGCCTGTTATGCTAAATTATATTTAGTGAACTTATTGATTTGCTTTCAAGTAAATAAATTCCACAAGCTGAAGGAAGTTTAAGAATTATTTATTAAGGGAAGATTCCCCACTTCTTCTTAAATTGCCATCCTTCGTGGGCTTCTCAATACAGGCGAGATTTTTCACACTTTTACAATGGAGAGAATTTACACAAATTAAAAAAAAAAAAATAGAAACACCCAAAACTGAATTATCAAAGCGTGCATAAATATATATGCACAAACTGAAAAAGAAGGTATATGGAATTTTTATATAATCCATGGGGCATAGGATATTCAATTTTTTATCCAATAGAAGGTGCTCCAGACATTAAACCTGTTCTTTTTAGAAATAGGTCCAATGTAAATATTCAAGTTGTGCGGAATAACGATGTTAAGGTTAAAAAAAAGATATTGTGTGTAGCTGAATTCTGTATTGTTGCATCAATGTACACATTTCTTCCAGGTAAGAGAAAGAATGAGAAGAGAGCCAGGAGCAAAACAAATATGTTTGCAACCCCACCAAAAAAATATTTAATTTCATTTATGGTGGAAGTAGTAGGTTCATACATTCTGGACACTGGACACGTATGCTGCACTTATTGAAATAGGATGGCTGATGTACAGATAGCTGCTCTGTATGTTCTGCAAGATATTTTAACTCCTCAGAGTTATGAAATAGTTGGGCCCTTTCTGATCCTATTAGGTGTTAAACATGATGCCAGGTCCTTTTAATATATGCAAAGTAGATCAGAGATGAACGCAGCCAATAATTAATTTATTTACCAAACCATGACTGCCAGCTCCCACGGCTTTTTATGTTCCTTATGTTTAATTTCTCACTCTTGATTCTTAACTCGGCTTGATTTTAAACAACAAGGACAAAGCTTAAAGCCGGGGTGAAATCCAGCAGGTTCTGACAGGTTCTGGAGAACTGGTAGCGGAAATTTTGAGTAGTTCGGAGAACCAGCAGCGGAAATTTTGAGTAGTTCGGAGAACCGTCAAATACCACCTCTGGCTGGCACCAGAGTGGGGTGCGAACGGAGATTTTGCAGTATCCTTCCCCTGCCACACCTACCATGCCACAGCCAGAGAACCAATAGTAAAAAAAAAATTGGATTTCACCACTGATTTAAAGGCCTTTTTTTTCTGGCCAAAATAATAAAGACTTCTGTATCTTAAATCTGATTCCTTCTTGCAACAGGGTATTTCATTACGGGTCTAACTTATGAATGCCTACCTTATGAATATCAGATTTCAGACTGAGAAAGACAAACATACCAGGATGTTGTACTTGATTTATTTTCATGATAAACCAATTAAAATACAAAAAAGAGGAAACAGCTTCAAGAGGTCCCACAATTTAATTTTTTTTTCCTTTTAAATACAAATTCACTCTGCAATACATGAATACGTATAACTTTAGAGCTCTAAACATAATAATCTTATCTGTATCTATAAAATATTGTTCTATGGAAATATCTTTTTTTTATGAAAAAAAATCTTTTTGAGAAATTAAATTACATATTTACAATAGAAAAGGTACTTTGTAGAAATATTTTAATCTCAAAATACTTGGGTTAAGTCCCATATACTTCTATTTTTTTTTCCATTTCCTTATAAAAATAATTGCAAAAAAAAAAAAAAAAACAATCAGCGCATTTTTTTATGCCTCAAAAGGTTTTAAGTGGTCTGAAAAATAATTGCACCTGTAGTCACAGCTCCCGGTTTGGCGAGCCGCTTTATCGAAGATATTGTCCATCTTAGAATAGAAAATATATAGGAAATAGAATGCATAAGTGGTGGTAAATCTCTTGTCAATAGATAGAAGGGAAATGCTTCTATTTGCAAAATGATTTCTCACTGGGGCAAAAGGCAACTGAACGAACGAAGACCCGATCGCCCGTTGCTTTATAGATCCATATAAAACAAAATATATTCTAAGTACATTGAGTAAAAAGATCTTTGGAATTTACTAAAAAAAAAAAAAAAGTCAGATAATGGCATAAAAAAAGAAACACCCTCCTGAAATTAGCTATTGCTTGAAAGCACTGATTACATTATTATGCAAGATAAGACAAATAATACAGGGAGTCTAAGAAATTTAGAATTTTTGGACAGTGATCAAAAAGAGAGAGAGAGAGAGAGAGAAGATTAACTGCATGTTCCTTCATGCTTGCCTTTTTTTTCCCCGAAACATAATATTTTATACGGCGGAGGAAACCACAAAGCTGGAAATCAACTCTACAGCGTTACTTCTAAAATATAATTCGAGAATTTTTTAAAAAAACAAAAACAAACAGAAAAAAAGTAGCTTTATAATGCCTGGCTTGCTTTGGAATCAAAAGTTACATACACAATTGGTGGAGGCGTCCTCATCACATTCAGGAAAAGAGCAACAGTAACGTTTAATTTTCTTCTTGGTTACTCGTAAGGGCTGGGCGGCTGGAACTGTTCGCTTTCCTCCTTGATGTGTACCGTGGGAGGGAACCCGTTGGAAGAGGAGACCATGACGACAAACGGCTGCTGGTGGAAACTGGTCTCCAAGAGTTGGTCGTCATCCCCCCCGAGTGAATTTTCGGATTCCAATTTCACCGTCCCTTGCACAATGGCGGTTTTGGCTTCCGGCGCCTTGATCACCGAAGTGATGACGGCATTGGAGGCCTGACCGGCGGCCCCATGGGAACTGCTGGGCGTAAAAGTTACTACGGAGGCGGCGGTGCTGAAAGACGGGGAGGAGGCCACGTTGACCGTCCCGTTGCAAATTGTCTGGACGTTGCTGGTGAGGACTTGGTGGACCTGAGCAGGGCTGAAAACGATGGACGACGGAGGAGAGACCGGCTTGGAGGACTGCAGCACCATGTTCTCTTTGAGGACAGTCACGGGCTGCGACGATGGGATGGCTTGTAGGATAAACTTCTGGGGTGTGGCCGAAGAAGTCGGATCCGCGCTGGCTATCACAGTGGTTAAAGGCACTGTCTGGAGTGTTACGGTGTGCAGTTGCTGGTTTCCGGGAGAGACCACGACGGGAACCTGGCCTGAGGCTTGGATGGTCCTATTGAAGTAAGACAAATAATGTAAGTCAGAACTGCCATTTTACGCCTGCTCTTCGCATTCGCTGGCGGTCGGTCTAGGAGGAGGGCAGGGTGGGATGGGGGAAAGCTAACCTCTCGTTCAACTTCAAGGTCACCCATCTGGGAATGTCATGCAGCTCCGCACCGCCCAGTCCACAATCGAAGAGACTGTTCCCAAAACATTTTCTTTGAATAGCATGGGACAATGGGGGAGACCAGCAATGGGAAGGGACAAAGAGGGAAAAGTTAATTGGGGAAAGTTTTGGCACGCGAATCTCAGTTCTGTCTTTGCTATACTGTAATCCACTTGGCTTTTAGGAAAGTAAGCCTTTCACACCGAAGGGAGTTGAGGGTCGTTCTTACTTAAGAGACCAAGTTGGGGCACGACTGACGGTATGAGACTGCGGTTGATTATTATCCAACACAAAATGTATTGTAATATTAACAGTTAAGGCATGCATTAACTATGACGTGGGACCATCTTCTTGATTTCTCTAATTTCCTTCCTTCCTTCCTCCTGCCTCCCTCGTTCCCTTCCTTCTCTTTCCTTGCCTCTTCCTTTCTTCCTTCCTCCCTCCCTCCCTCGCTCCCTTCCTTCTCTTTCCTTGCCCCTCCCTTTCTTCCTCCCTCCCTCCCTCCCTCTTTCCTTGCCCCTCCCTTTCTTCGCTCCCTTCCTTCTCTTTCCTTGCCCCTTCCTTTCTTCCTCCCTCCCTCGCTCCCTTCCTTCTCTATCCTTCACCCTTCCTTCCTCCCTCCCTCCTTCGCTCCCTTCCTTCTCCTTCCTTCCTTCCTTCCTTCCTTCCTTCCTTCCTTCTTTCCTTCCTTCCTTCCTTCCTTCCTTCCATTTGTTCTAGCCTTTCTACTTTGGAGAGTCATGAAACACTTCTAGATCAATGGAGATCAAGGCCGCCCCCAGGAAAAGTACATCTTCAATGAAACGGAGGCACTGACAACAATCTCCATTCTGCAGCCATAGAGACTGCTTTCAATGATCCAAGCTTCGGACCTGGCCAAAATAGAAACACAACCTCTCTGGAACCATGAAACAGAATCAAGGCTTATTCAGATTGGGGCCTTGGCACAAATTGAGTCCTGTTAAAGTTCATATGTCTGTTGTAAAGTCAGTGCCGGGAGATACTGCACCAAAATGAGTTGGAAGCCAATGCTTTTTCTTTCTTTTTCCCCTTCTTCTCTACACCTTTCTCTACCCTTTTCCCTCCTCTATTTTTCCTATTATTTGCTTTTGTGTTTTATATTGTGAACTAATTTTTTAAAAAAATTAAAAATGTGTACCAATTTTCAGTCAAGGGACATGGCAGCTGCATTTCTCTGCTAGAATGGCCAAACAAACTCAACCTTTCTATAGAGTTCCAGCCGCATCCTAAATTTTTTTCGCAATGGATTTTGGAAAATATCTTTCTTTCCTCTTAAAACCTCAACTTTTTAAATTATTCCCTAAATTGGATCTGGCCAACTTTTTCGGGGTTTTTTTTACTGAATACAGAATATTTTAAAATATTTTAAAGTAAGGCAGGATGGCCCCAGCTGGAACTGGAGCCAAAATGGTATACATCACTAAAGAGATGACATAGAATCTTTTCATCATTGCCTCATCCGTCATTGCAGACTGCATAAAATTAGAAGCAGGAGTGAAGTTTATGCCTTTGCCCTAAAAAGAGCATGAGAAATAATGCTAAATTTAAATGCAAAAAAATAAATATTTGGATTAGATCACTGGAATAATTTGGAATCGCTGGAAAATGGGAATCAACCATGCATGGCCGACTCTGTGAATAACCTCAAATTAAACATTTGTTTTTCAGCTCTCCTGCTCTTTATTCTTAATTAGCTTGATAACTACAGATCAAGCTTAGCTGGGAAAAGAGCAGGCGTGTTTCTGTAAATCCCGTTCTGCCAAAATTAGACCAAACTAGATATCTCTCCCAACAGACAAGTTTGATTTTTGCAACAGTGGTCTTCTATTTAATGCAAGCTGTATTCTTAAGAGTAAACACAATTAAAAACGTGGGGGGAAACAGAAAAATGAGTGATAGAAAAATCTCTGGCTTCATTTCCTGTTGAATTCAGCTACGCAATTATTTTATTCCCTGCTCTGTGCCACATATAAATTTATATTCCTGCGTCACAGCAATAGCAATAGCACTTAGACTTATATACCGCTTCATAGTGCTTTTACAGCCCTCCCTAAGTGGTTTAGAGAGTCAGCCTCTCGCCCCCAACAATCTGGGTCCTCATTTTACCCACCTCGGAAGGATGGAAGGCTGAGTCAACCTGGAGCCAATGAGATTTGAACTGTCGAACTGCAGCTAGCAGTCAGTCGAAGTAGCCTGCAGTGCTGCACTCTAACCACTGCGCCACCTCGGCTCATATCTTGCACACTTGGCCCAAAGGTGCTTTTTTTCAAAAAAGCAACTGGACTTTCTTTGTTTCTTCTTTGAAGACGTTTCGCTTCTCCTCTGAGAAGCCTCTTCAATTATGGCTGGATGGTGGGGGAACGAAAGGATTTATACTCCTTGCAGACAGCTGGTCATTTGCATCCTTTTAGAGAGTTGTTGAGGCCACTTGGAGGTCTTATCTGTGCCCTCAAGGTCACCTGAATAGTACAAATGGGTGTGGAACCTTCCTGGGACTGCTGAAAGGACTGTGTTGTAGACTGGAGATAGATGATGCCGTATCCCTCCCCCTCTATTCAGCAGTTCAAATCTCACCAAGCTCAAGGTTGACTCAACCTTCCATCCTTCCAGAAGTCGGTAAAATCAAGACCCAGATTGTTGGGGGCAAGAGGCTGACTTTGTAAACCGCTTAGAGAGGGCTGTAAAAGCACTATGAAGCGGTGTATATAAGTCTAAGTGCTATTGCTATTGAGAGAGGGCTGTTCAATTTTAATGTAGATGGCCTCTTTTGACCCCCCTCCCCTTTCAAAGCAGAGGTCCTCTCTGTCTTTTGAACACAGGAATGTCTTCAAAAGAGTGACCTCTGTCTTTCAAATGCAGATGGACCGCTGAATCAAGTCCTGATGGGTTTGTTCTCCTATGTTGTGCCATGCGTCTGGGAAGCGGCTGTTTTGTTTCCCCAATGTACAGATCTGCCCATGTCTCACTGCATTGTATTGCATTTATCACATTACACAGTTTGTGTCTGGATGTTTTATCCACCCTGTCCAGTTGCCTTTTTAAAAAGTACCTTTTGGGACAACCAGATCAGAGGTCCCCAAAGGCTGATCCATGAACCGGCACCAGTCCATGGCATGCCAGAAACCAGGCCATGCAAACAAGTGAAACCCCATCTGCGGGATGCAGGCAGCACGCAAAATCACGCCCACGCCAGTCCACGAAAAAAAGTCTCTCCATGGAACCGGTCCCTGGTGCCCAAAAGGTTGGGGGCCGCTGACCTACATAACTGAGGAATCTCCATAGATAACTTGTAAACTTAAAAAAAACACTAAAAGAACCCAAGCACCTTTATGTTTTTCACAGAGAGAGACCCAAAAATGTAGCAAGAAGATCCCTTTCGCATACGTCTCTCTCGTTTGTAACCCTCAAAGGCTTTTCAGGCGAAGAAAAAGAATACAGTAGAGGCCAAAATTGTGGAAACCTTTTGGGAAAAGTGTATTTTTGAGGTTTGATGGCTAATAACACCACTTTTTTTTGGGGGGGGGGGGGAGTTTCAAGATAATCCTATTCCACTGCTGGAATGGCCTGGGAAGAGCCCAGACTTTCTTAACCCAATTGAAAATCTATGGAGCCGACTAAAGAAACTGGTTAGTCAGAAGCGACCCAGCAATAAAACCCAGTTAATAGAAGCAGTCCTTCCATCTTGGTTTCACATTATTATAACAGCTGCAGAACTAAAAGACTTGGTTCACTCCATGGGAAGACATTGTAAGGCCGTCATTCATGCTAAAGGTTACCCAACTAAATATTAACTAAAATTGTGATAACTTTTGTAGCTCTCGTTTTTTCTACTTGTTTCACTTTCCTTCTTTATACTGTAACTGCTATTCTAATAGCGAATCCTTCATAAAACTGATTGCATTACATTCTTGATTAAATCATCTTTCCACTGATATATAATTTTATGGTACTACTCCAAAAAAAACCTGGTGTTATTAGCCAGTTTTAGAAAATACATTTTTCCCAAAAAGGTTTCCACAATTTTGGCCACTACTGTACGTAGGATGCGGGGAAAACCACAGGAAAGATCTCCCCAATTTTTCTTAAGATCCGCTTCAATTTTCCCTTACCTGATATTTGGAACCGAAGAATTCAGGGATTCGTCCAGCAAGTTACTGGTTACGGCCGTGTGCCCTTCCTGGATGGATTGCACCGAGGGCATTAAGTGGACTGTCCGATAAAGCTGAGTGGCATGGGGTGAATGGCTCGACTGCATCGTCGTCAACACTTCGGGGGTCAAAGAAGGCAGGGGCTGGGGTACAGTCTCCTGCTTCAGTTTGGCGGACTTGGCGTTGAAGGGCAATTTTAAAAGGGGGGCAGATCCTTTGGCGCCTGGGTTGGAAGAGGCCTTGGCTTTGGCCGCTTGGCTTCTGTTGGCCCCGGGGGTGGAGAGTAAAGAGGAATCCGGAGAGTCTAGGCTGGAGTTGGGATCTACGTCGTCGATATAGATGATGTCTTTTGGCATCTCCTTGAACTGGTAGACCAAACGTTGGCCCTCTACTTTGGCTAAAATGCCTCTTTGGTAATAGTACCTGTTTGAACAAGGAAGACCACACCGAGGGTTTAAGCAAAGGAAATCCACTTCAAAGGTAAATTAAAAGGGGGGGGGAAAGAGTTACTCTGCTAAAGGTTTTCTTTTAGGGCATTTGCAGAACATGCAGTTAATTCCCAAGCGTCTATTGATCGGTGGAAACGTTTTGAGCAGGTTTGTTTGCACCTTCTGAAATATCTTGGCAGAGTCAGTGACGTGGGGTGGCATTAAGTGTCTTCCTTCAACTAGAGAAAGGTCCTTTTCTCCAGTCGAAGCTTCTATGGAAGAGGAAGAGATGGATGGATGGATGGATGGATGGATAGAAGGAAGGAAGGAAGGAAGGAAGGAAGGAAGGAAGGAAGGAAGGAAGGAAGGAAGGAAGGAAGGAAGGAAGGAAGGAAGGAAGGAAGGAAGATGGAAGGAGGCTGGAAGGAGGAGGGGGAAGAGAAGGAAAAGGAAGGAGAAGAGAAGGAAGAGGAGGAGAAAAAGTAGAAAGAAAAGGAGAAGAAGTGGAAGAAGGAGAAGAAGCAAAAAGAGAAGGAGAAGGAGAAAAAGCTGGAGAAGGAGAAGAAACAGAAAGAAGGAGGAGGAGGAGGAGAAGGAGGAGAAACAGAAGTGAAAGGAGAAGAAGGAAAGAAGGAGGAGGAGACGTGGAAGAAAGAGAAGGAGAAAAAGTGGAAGAAGGAGAAGAAGAAAGAGGAGGAGAAATGGGAGAAGCAGAAGAAGTGAAAGAAAGAGAAGAAGGAGAAAAAGAAGAAGTGGAAGAAGAAGCAGAAGAAGGAGAAGTGGGAGAAACAGAAGAAGTGAAAGGAGAAGAAGGAGAAGAAGGAAAAGTAGAAGGAGAAGAAATAGGAAGATGAGGAGAACAGTAACTTCTCTATTATGTTAAAACTCACTAACAACTGTCTCACTTATCCACAGAAGTTTTATGTCCAGTTGTGGTCATAACAGGGACCTCCAGTACTGGATAAACATTTACCTTTTCAATCTGTTCTACAATTTCATTTGCATTTGCCGCAGTACTTCTTATGCACAGTTGAGACAAAGAGCTACAAAGGCTTTGCACCTCAATGGCTTAAAGGTTAAAAGGTTTCCATAGTGTTTAGCATCGAAGGGAAGGTGGCGTTTACCCGGAATCCCCCTACCTGAGTGCTCTGCCCATGGTCTCGTAGTTCATATCCGGTTTATTTTTGTGCTTCCCCCACAACCTGGACACGGCCTTGGAGTCGACTAGCTTAAAAATGCCCTTTTCTCTCTGAGTCCACTTGATGTATTTGGGGCAGGTGGCTTTGTCCTGAAGCAGCGCCAGGAGGAATTCCCAGAGGTAAATGGTGTTTCCTGAAACAAAGACAGCCAAAAATCAAAACTCTTTTGAGTAAAGTTGTGTCCTTATGACACTGAGGGCGAACCTCGGGGGGAGACGGGGGGAGGGTGTCGCACGCATGCCTGCCCACACCCATAATTCTATGCGCCCCAGACATGCACACAAGACCCTCCCCGCACTCCCCCGCTTTTGGCATGCGATGGCACGGTGGGCTCAGTAGGCCCATTTTTTTGCCCTCCCCAGGCTCCAGAGACTTTCTAGGAGCCTGAGGAGGACGAAAACAGCCTTCCCCACTCCCTGGAGGCCCTCCAGAGGGACCGGAAATCAGCAAATGGGCCGTTTCCAGCCTTCAGAGGGCTTCCATAGGGGTGGGGAAGGCCGTTTTCGCCCTCCCCAGGCTCCTAAAAAGCCTCTGGAGCCTGGGGAGGGTGAAAAACGGGCCTTCGGTCCCACCGGAAGTTGGAAAATGGGCTGTTTCTGGCCTCTGGAGGGCCTCCAGAGCTCGCGTGCCCACCGATATGGCTCCGCTTGCCACCTGTGGCACACGTGCCATAGGTTTGCCATCACGGCCTTAGGGAATTGATGGGGAGGAGGGGCAAAGAAAGAGTTGTGATCTTTGCAGGCTCTGGATGCCATACAGTCTCGCCACCTAATCTCCACCCGATAATGCAGTGGCACAAACAGTGATGGGCATGCCTCGGTACACCCAAGTTATACCTCTGTTTTAGGAGTTGCCCTGGTTGCCAGTTTAGTCCCAGATGTGATTCAGGGTGCCAGTAGTCACCTATTAAAGCCTCCCACAGCTTAGGGCCTGGTTACTTGAGTGTCATCGGTCTCCCATGGGATCTGCCTGGCCAACCGGTAGAGTTGGAAGGCCGGGTTCCTTCGATGAAGGACAAGGGAAGGGGCAAAAGAAGGGGGAGGGGAAGGGGGGAGGAGGAGGAGAAAGAGAAGAGGAGGAGGAGGAGAGGAGGAGGAGAAAAATAAGGAAAAGAAGCAGAAAGAGAAGGAGACAGAGAAGGAGACAGAGAAAGAGAAAAGGAGGAGGAGGAGGAGAAAAAAAGGACAAAGGAGAAAGAAAAGAGAAGGAGAAAAAGGAGAAAGAAGCAGAAAGAGGAGGAGAAAGAAAAAGAGGAGGGGAAGGGAGAAAAAGAAGAAGCAGAAAGAGAAGGAGAAAGAAGAGGAGGAGAAGAAAAAGGAGCAGAAAGAGAAGGAGAAAGAAGAGGAGGAGGAGGAGGAAAAAAGAAGCATAAAGCGAAGAAAAAAGAGAAAGAGAAAGAGAAAAGGAGGAGGAGGAGGAGGAGGAGAAAGAAAAGGAGGAGGAGGAGGAGAAAAAGAAGGAGAAAGAGAAATGGAGGAGGAGGGGGAGGAGAAAGAAAAGGAGGAGGAGAAGGAGAAAAAGAAGAAGAGAAACAGGAGGAGGGGGAGAAAAAGAAGAAGCAGAAAGAGGAGGAGAAAGAAGAGGAGGAGGAGGAGAAAAAGAAGCAGAAAGAGAAGGAAAAAGAGAAAGAGAAAAGGAGGAGGAGGAAGAAGGGAGGAAGAGGAGGAGGAGGGCAGCAGTGGCTAAGAAATTAAACAGGAATAATCTCCCCGTTCATTCGTTGTGATCCCTCTGCTTCACTTCCTATCAAAGGCTAGAAAGCTCCTGGATTTATTCCCAGCTCCTCCTCATTGGAATAATCAATCAATCAATCAATCAATCAATCAATCAAGACAGGCTGTTTATCTCCTTGAGTCAAGAGGCCTTGACTTCTGCTCCACTCAGAATTTAACCCCAAACATTCCGTTGTTATATCTTCCGTCTCTGTGCTTACCCTTCCCGTCTTTGTTTTTCTTCTTCACAGATATATTGGGAGTCAGGCTGGGCGATTCCGGCCGAGGGACTTTGGGCTTCTTCCCTGCAAAGAAAGCAGCGGTTACAGAAAAATTTCCTAAAGGGGAACTAGGAAAAACAAAACAAAACAACAAAAAAAAAAGACATTAACCAGTCAAGTCCTTCTTTCTACCACATGTTTAGTACGTCAAATTGCAAGGAGCGTTTAAGCCCCATTTTGGCATTTCAAGTTTACAATTTTACAGCAAAACAGTTATTTTTTTAAAAAAAAAGAAAAAACAATTCTTTTAAAAAAAATCAAGAGTAAAAATGCTAATCGTCGCTAATGTTCATATTAACTTTTTAGGATCTTCCTGGTCTTTCTTCTATCAGGAACGATCACCTTAAATAAATAGTTTGGTGTGTTGCAACTGTTGTGGCCTGTTGGCCACCGGCCCCTCCAGCAGCCGAATCAGAGGAGGAAGAGGAGGAGGCGTGGGAGTCAGGCTCAGCATGAAAGCAACCTGAGAGCTCCGAGGGGGAAGAGGGAATGGAGCTGGCAGAAAGAGAGACAGAGACAGAGACAGAGACAGAGACAGAGCCTGGGCCGTCCGTCAGCCCTCAGAGGGAGAGTCAACAGCCCCCAAGTCTGGAGGTGGCTGATGAGGAAGAGGAGGAACAGCTGGGTCCAGTGCCTGATGCGTGGATGCACAGAAGGCAGAGGAGAGGAGAGCAGTGGAAACCTATTAGCCGGTCCTTGGGACAGAAAAGCCACCGCTGCTAGCGAAGCCCCTCCCTAACTCTGGGATAAAAGGCAGGGGGCAGATGAATAGATGTGACAGACAACTATTCATCTTCCGGCTGGCTGGACTTGTTAGCAGAGAGAGAGAGAGGAAGAGGCAGAGCCTGGGCCATCCGTCAGCCCTCAGATGGAGAGTCAACAGCCCCCAGGTCTGGAGGTGGCTGATGAGGAAGAGGAGGAACAGCTGGGTCCAGTGCCTGACACGTAGATGCGCAGAAGGCAGAGGAGAGGAGAGCAGTGGAAATCTATGGGCTGGTCCTTGGAAGGAAGAGCCCCACCCTATCTCTGGAGATAAAAGGAAGGGGGAGGAGATGAATAGATGTGGCAGACAACTATTCATCTCCCTGCCAGACGGATTTGATAGCCTGCGGTGAGAGAGAAACTTTTTGCCGGGGCTGTAGACGCTCCTGTAGGCACTTCAGAGGGTTTGTCATGTTTGGGGAGCTGGGTCAGAACAGGAATTTAACACGTGGTAGGCTCACTTAAGGACACAATTTTCACATCGGCACAAACGTTTATGGGGAACTCTCCATGCTTGTTTCAAATTAGTTTCTGAACGTTTCGTTACCAGACTAGGTAACGGCATCAGTGGGGCTGTCTTGTCCTATTCTCCTGAGTTTATAAATGTCTTGTGTCTAAGCTAAGGAGAATAGGACAAGACAAGACAATCCGGCTGATGACGTTACCTAGCGTGGTAACGAAATGTTCAGAAACTAAATTGAAACAAGCTTGGAGAGCAAAACCCCGGCCAAAATCTAGGAAGGAAAGAAGGAAGGAAGGAAGGAAGGAAGGAAGGAAGGAAGGAAGGAAGGAAGGAAGGAAGGAAGGAAGGAAGGAAGGAAGGAGAAAAGGAAGAGCTATAGGAATAGTACTTAGGCTTATACAGTATACCATCCCAATGTTGAACAGCCCTCTCTAAGCAGTTTACAGAGTCAGCATCTTACCCCCAACAATCTGAGTCCTCATTTGACTGACATCGGAAGGATGGAAGACTGAGTCAACCTTGAGCCATTCAGGATCGAACTTCCTGGCAGTGGGCAGTCAGCCTGCAATCCTGCCTTCTAACCACTGCACCACCGGGACTCCTAGTTGTCCTTAACACTTGCGTGTAAAAGTACAATAACTTTAAGGCATTTCTTTAGTACCCCCTTTCTACTTCCTTCGTTACCTCTTCTCTTCTTTGGTTGTTCGGGTGTACTGGGTGATTCAGAAAATGCCTCCTGGATTTGATGAACTTCTACTACTTCCGGGATGCCATCCAAAGTGACCGACACGTGAGTGATAGGAGCAGCTTCGACTTCATCCTCGGCTTCAAATACGTGGGCTTCGGAAAAACGACAGGAGAGTAACTAAATCTTTGTAAAGATTCTACTAGACGTTGTAACAATCAAGCGGTGGGACTTTTCAGAGGCGAAGTCTTTTATCTGACTGACATAAAAAAGTCAAAATAAATACAGGTAGCCCTCGACTTAAGGCCACAACGGAGCCCGAAATTTAGGTTGTTAATTGAGAAGGAGATTAAGTGAGTTTCGCCCCATTTTACGACCTTTCCTGCCAGAATCACTGCCGTTGGTAAGTGAGGAACATGATTGTTAATTGAATCTGGCTTCCCCGTGGATTTTGCTCATCCAAAGGTCGCAAAGGGGGAATCACGTGACCCCAGGACACAGCAACGGTCGTAAGTATGAACCAGTTGCCAAGCATCTGAATTTTGATCACGGGGCTGCTACCAAGGTCGTAAGGGTGGAAAACGGTCGTAAGACACCTTTTTCAGTGCCGTGGCGACTTTGAACTGTTGTAAGTCGAGGACTTCCTGTATTACATTTATTTATTTATGTCATGTATATCTCATCTTTCCTTTGGGCGATCAAAGGATCCTTTTATCCCACGAAATAATAATTTTCTGAGGGTGGACAGCAGGGGTGCTATTCAGCAGGTTCTGACAGGTTCTGGAGAACCGGTAGCGGAAATTTTGAGCAGTTCGGAGAACCGGCAAATACCACCTCTGGCTGGCCCCAGAGTGGGGAGAGAATGGAGATTTTGCAGTATCCTTCCCTTGGAGTGGGGAGGGAATGGAGATTTTGCAATATCCTTCCCTTGGAGTGGGGAGGGAATGGGGATTTTGCAATATCCTTCCCCCAGGAGTGGGGTGGGAATGGGGATTTTGCAGTATCCTTCCCCTGCCACGGCCACCAAGCCACACCATGCCCACCAAGCCACGCCCACAGAACCGGTAGTAAAAAAATTTGGATTTCATCACTGGTGGATAGTCTAAGAGATCACGACGGGACAAAATTCCTAAGGGAACTACATGGCTAAGAGGGAAATGGAATTTAAATCTCCCCAATTGTAGTCCTACACGCAATTCTGATTTTTCTAAGTTGTCGTTTTAAAAGTCACTTTCGGTTAAGTTATTTTTGATTCTTTGCTGCTTCGCCGTAAAAAAAAGAGGAAATAAATACAATTTTATTTCCACGAGATACTCCGGCTGGCGTAGGAATAGAACAAAGGGATGAACTCAAAGTCTAATCATTCCCCCAATATATCATTATTGAAGTGACTGATGCGTGTGAATATGCGTGAATCGGAACAAAATAAAGATAAATGAATCAGTAATAATTTGGATATGTAATTGCACTGTGAATGCAAGGGAAAGGGGTGGAAAAAAAGAGCGTTTTATGACTTTTATGTTAAATATTTGAACACGCTCCAGTCAACACTATAAACATTTTCACATTTCATTAATTTAAATGGGAATTCAAGCTTAAGAAATTTAATTAATATAATTTTTTTAAAAAACACACACACAACCAGATTAAGAGCTTAATCTTGCTTTTTCTTCCCCAGACTACCACCATGGAAAAGGATATGCTTAGAAAACTGAAAAATTTACCAAGAAATGAATTTTAAACCGGGCCTGGTAGCTCAGCAGACTAAAAGCATTGTGATTAACACCAGCTGTCTGCAATTACTGTAAGTTCGAATCTCACCAGGCTCAAGGTTGACTCAGCCTTCCATCCTTTCTAAGGTAGGTAAATTGAGGACCCAGTTGTGGGGGCAATAAGCTGACTTTGTATAAATATACAAAAGGATGAAGGCTATTGCTTAACGCATTGTAAGCTGCCCTGAGTCTCCGGAGAAGGGCGGCATATAAATCAAATTTAAAAAAACAAAAAAAATTCTTCCCCAGCTTTTACTAAAAGGCCATTCGAAATCTATTCAGACAACCTGCTTAAAAAGTAACACTGCTTCTTCTTCTTTTTTTTGCAATGTCTTTGTTCAATAGAGTTTTGCAAAACCATGTACAATTTCTTATTTTTTAATTTTTCTGTCCTGGCTGAGCTGCTATCCCTCTTGAGCAGGGGGGTCCTCAAACTTTTGAAACAGGGGGCCAATTCATGGTCCCTCAGACTATTGGCGGGGGGGTGGGGGGTGGATCAGCTAGGTGGGCGTGGCTAGGTGGTCATATGACTGGGTGGGCGGTGCTAGGTGGTCATGTGACTGGGTGGGCGTGGCCAATTTAGCAGTCCATTAAACAATACACACAAATTAAACTTTAATTTGTTATGCTCCTGGGGGTGGAAAGCAAGTTAGTGAAGGGATGTGGCTGCCTTGGGGAGGGGGGGCGTGAGGGACTTCTGTGTGTGTGTGTGTGTGTGTGTGTGTGTGTGTGTGTGTGTGTGTGTCCCTCTCTCCCTCCCTCTCTTTCTGGAGGCTGGGGAGGCCAAAAACGGGGCCGTTTTTGGCCTCCTGGGGCCTCCGTGCATCCCGTTTTTGGCTTTCTTGGCCTCCAGAAGGTAGGGGGTCTAGCGGGCAGGTGGAGTGATGTGGGCAGGGCAGCCTCGTGGTCCCACGTGGGCAGGATTAACGGCTTCGGTGGGCCATATTCGGCTCACGGGCCGTAGTTTGAGGACCTCTGTTCTTGAGACTCACCTGATCTTTTCTCGTCCAACATCGGGCCCGGGGAATCCATGTTGAGGAGAGCCTCAGCCGCTTCAATGGTTTGCATGGTCTCGTCTCCATTATGACAGGATGCTTCCACTAAAATTCAGGGAAATAGGGAGAGGTGAATGAAAATAATGAAATGTGATGCGACACCCAGAAAAATGTGGCATACTTCACTTAATCCTCCAGGGAACGAAGGAGGAGGAAAAGGAGGGGGGAGGGGGAGGAGGAGGAGGAGGAGGAGGAGGAGGAGGAGGAGGAGGAGGAGGAGGAGGAGGAGGAAGAGGAAGAGGAGGAAGAAGAGGAAGAGGAAGAGGAAGAAGAAGAAGAAGAAGAGGAAGAGGAAGAGGAAGAGGAAGAGGAAGAGGAAGAAGAAGAGGAAGAAGAAGAAGAAGAAGTCTAATGAAAAGAAGGACTAGGGGAGACATGATAGCAGTCTTCCAATATTTGAGAGGCTGCCCCAAAGAAGAGGGAGTCAAGCTATTCTCCAAAGTACCTGAAGGCAGGACAAGAAACAACGATAGAAATTAACCAAGGAGAGAAGCAACCTAGAACTAAGGAGAAATTTCCTGACAGTTAGAACAATTAATCAGTGGGATGATTTGCCTCCAGAAGTTGTGAATGCTCCAACAGTGGAAGTTTTTAAGAAGAGATTGGATAACCATTTGTCTGAAGCGGTGTAGGGTTTCCTGCCTAACCAGAGGGTTGGACTAGAAGACCTCCAAGGTCCCTTCCAACTTTGTTATTCTGTTCTAATTATCAGAACCGAAAAAGCTTCTTGGCTGAGAAGCGAAATGTCTTCAAGGAAAAACAAATGAAGTCTAGTTGCCTTTCGGAAAAGCAGCTCGGGGACATCTTTTCAGTCTGCCTGTGTTCCACATCAGGGCAAAGAAAGTGATCGTTCCTGACCCCCAGCCTGTAACTCAATTAGTTATTTTCAGGCACTCCTGACCTTGTTCAGATTATTAATAACTGTTTCCATTTAATTCACTGCTGATGGTTAAATAACTTTATTTCATTACTTGATTAACTGACTTGATTGGCCACTCGTTTCTCAAAGACCAAAGAGTGTGGTACATTCGATTTACAACTTAGTGGACATAAAAGCTAATGCACTGTATATAGTCATCAAAAATTCGAAGGTCCTTGAGGTGAATTTCCAGGTGAGGTAGTCCTCAACTTACCACCATTCATTTAGTGACCATTAGAAGTTACAATGGCACTGAAAAAAAAGTGACTTATGAGCGATTTTCCACACTTACAACCGTTGTGGTATTCTCATAGTCCCATGATTAAAATTCAGAATGCTTGGCAACTGGCATGTACTTATGACAGTTGCAGTGTCCCTGAGTCACATGATCCTCTTTTGCAAATTTCTGACCAGCGAAGTCAACGGGGAAGCCAGATTCGCTTAAAAACCGTGTGACTAACTTAACAATGGCAGCGATTCGCTTAACAAAAGTTGTAAAATGGGACAAGACTCACTTAATAAATTTCTCACTTAACATCTTAAATTTTGGGCTCAGTTTTGGTCGTATGTCGACGACTATCTATACCGCATATTTCAGCTAATTATCATCATCAACATCATCTTTTAAGGACCCCATAATTCCTTGCAGGGTGGAGTCTGGGGAACTGAATGGAGCTAGCGGAGTGTTTTACTGATCAGATGCCCTTCCTGTCACCAATGGGGAGTTTTGCTGGGCAGATATATTCTCATCGTGCCCAGAGAGAGAAATATCTGCCTCTACCTAGGATCGAACTCACAGCCTCCTGATTGTGAGGCGAGAGCTCCACCTCTAGGCCACCGCACCACTCCCAGCTAATTATCTGGTGGGCTCACTTAAATGCTATCAGGATATTGTTTATAGACTTCCTGACCACAAAAGGAAGTGCCTTAAGTCCGCATTTCTGCTGACTTAAAAATAAAAAAATAAAGGTAAGGATCTGAGAAAAATAAATAAGTTATCGTAGCAAAGATACCGCACTGAAACCACTGGAATTCTGAACAAACAGAAGCAGAGGCTGTAATCTCAAAATTGATAGGTCTCGCTTAATGAATTTGTATCGCCTCCTGGAGTTAATTTGTCTTTGTCCTTTGAACAGGTAATACCCAAATCGTATCACAAACTCGCAGTTGAGCAGAATTTAAAGTAGGTCGCAGTGCCGTATATTCCAGAATAATAAATGTAAAAACCCCTCAGGACTCAAAATACTATTTTTCCGGCTCATGCAAATCAAGAAACTCGACCTCCAATTTCATACTTTAAAAAAAAAAAAAAAAAAAAAGCAAAACCCGAACATAAATATGGATTTATGGAACTGTTGTTTTTTTCAAAGCAAGCAGAATTAAGCACTCAGGCCCAGTGGGCAAATACGGTTCCTCAGTGTAAGCATGGAGAACTTTTACAAAGTGTAAGTCTCATGCTTAATGCAGGTAGTCCTTCCTTCCTTCCTTCCTTCCTTAATATCAACCTACCTTTCTTCCTTCCTTCCTCCCACCCTCCTTTTCTTCCTCCCTCCCTACGTGTCTGCTCTCTCTTCCTCCTTCCTTCCTCCCTCCCTTCCTGCCATTCCTTCTCCCCTCCCTCCCTCCCTCCTTCCTTCCTTCCTCCCATCCTCCCTCCTTTTCTTCCTCCCTCCCTCCGTCTGTTCTCCCTTCCTCCTTCCTTCTTCCCTCCCTCCCTCCCTGCCATTCCTTCTCCCCTCCCTCTTTTTCTTCCTTCCTCCCTCTCTCCCTTCCTCCCACCCTCCCTTTTCTTCCTCCCTCCCTCCCTGCTCTCCCTTCCTCCTTCCTTCTCCCCTCCCTCCTTCCTCTTTTCTTTCCTTCCTTCCTTTTCTCCTCCTCCTTCTTCCCATCCTCCCTTTTCCAATCTCTTCTTCTTTCCTCCCTCCCTTCCTCTCTCCCTCTCCTTCTTCCCACCCTTCCTTCCTTCAACTCTCTTCTTCTTTCCTTCCTTCCTTTTCTCCCTCCCTCCCTCTCCTTCTCCTTCCCTCCCTCCCTTCCTTTCTTTTTTCTTACCCACCCACCCCCAAAATGCTGTTGCAGCAACTGCCTGTTTCAACTACACAAACAGTGTTAGGTAAAGAAATACCTCTGGAAAGATGACCCAACGAGTCACAGATTGTCTAGTTGCTGTTAGAAACGGGGAGGAATGGGCGCTGATGGATATGTTGTTTTCTTTTCAAAACGCTAAAAATATTTTTAATAAACAACTTATTCATTTTAACCTATAAATAAATATCCTTGTCTGCTTTTTTTCCCCCCCACTACTGACTAGCCAGTCAGAATTTTTTTTTTTTAAATGTCTGGTGGAGGATTTTAAGGTTACCAAGACAGGGTCTAAGACTAATCTAAAAATATCGTATTTAGAGCACACCGAGAGAATAAATATTTAGAAGGAGCTGAACAGGCATGCAGGGAAGCTCAAATACTAGTATCACGAACGGATATTGACAAAGATACTAGCAATTCAGCTGATTTGTTTTCAAAATTTAATAGCTGCCAATTTACAAAAGAAAAAACAAAAAACTACTGCCAAGAGAACAAAGTCAGCCCGACTTAACACAAAGGGGAAAAAAAAATCAGAGGAACCATATAACCATTTTATGAGCCGACCCCAATGCCTGGGAAGATCAAGGGGTTGGATGGGACTTTGGAGGTCTTCTAGTCCAGCCCCCTGCTGGAGGAGGAGAACGTTGTCTACCATTTCAGACAAATGGCTGTCCAGTCTCTCTTCTTAAAAACTTCCAGTGTTGACGCACCCACAACTTTTGGAGGCGGATTAATGGTTCCAACTGTCAGGAAATGTTATAACCTTGCAGGCCTGCAACCTCCTCCAAGGTAAAGAGAGTCAAAATAAGGGCCCAGTTGGGACCTTAGAGGTAGTCCTCAACTTACAACGCTTCATTTACTGACCATTCAAAAGTTACAACGGCACTGAAAACGGTTTTTCACAGTGACGACCTCTGCAGCATCCCCCGTGATTTGACGTGATCAAAATTCAAAGGCTTGGCAACTGGCATGTACTAAGGACGGTTGCAGTGTCTGGCGGTCACATGATCCTCTGTTGTGACCTTCCAGGCGGCGAAGACAGAATGGGGAAGCCAGATTCATTCGACAACAATTCATTGATTCCCTTAAGAACTGTGGCACGAATGGAGATAACATGGGGCCAAGCTCACTTAACAAAGGTCTCACTTAACAACAGAAATTCTGGGCTCAGCTGTGGCCGTAAGTTGAGGATTGCCTGCAGAGCAATGAACCATACGGAATCCCAAAGGTGCTTTTTTTCCAAGAGGCAACTGGACTTTCTGGATTTTCTTTGAAGACGTTTCTCTTCTCATCCGAAAAGCTTCTTCAGCTCTGACTGGATGGTGGGGAATGGAAAGATTTATGTTCCTTGCAGACAGCTGGTCATTTGCATCCTTTTTAGAGAGCTTTTGACAAGGAAGTCCAGTTGCCTCGTGAAAAAAAGCACCTTTGGGACAACCGTGACCTGGATGGTGGAGAATCTCTACAGACTTTTAGCTATACAATTTGAGATGAGCAGCCTTTGAATGGGGTGGGAGTAGGAATGGATTTCCAGAGGGGAAAATTGCAGACTACAGGAACCATTTGCACCACTCAGGGGACCCTGAGGACACAGAGAAACCTCCAAGTGCTTCAAGGACCCTCTCAAAGGATGCAAATGACCAGCTGTCTGCAAGGAATATAAATCCTTCCATTGCCCACAGTCCTGTCAGAGCTGAAGAAGCTTCTTGGATGAGAAGCGAAATGTCTTCAAAAGAAAAAAAACAAGAAAGTCCAGTTGCCTCTTGAAAAAAGCATCTTTATTTATTTATTTTTATTTATTTATATTTGAATTTATATACCGCCCTTCTCCCCCTAGGGACTCAGGGCGGTGAACAGCCGAAATTAAAATACATACAATATAAAAGTTAGGATAGCTAAAATAAATTAAATCAACCACGGCCTGGAGGACTGAGAATCTCTATAGACTTTGAGCCATGCAATTTGGGATAAAGACCCTTTGAATGGGGTGGGAGTAGGAATGGAAAAATTGCAACTACAGGAACCATCTGCACCACTCAGGTGACCCTGAGGACACAGAGAAACCTCCAAGTGGCCTCAACGACTCTTTCAAAGGATGCAAATGACCAGCTGTCTGCAAGGAATATAAATCCTTCCATTCCTCATTATCCTGTCAGAGCTGAAGAAGCTTCTTGGATGAGAAGTGAAACGTCTTCAAAAGAAAAAAAACAAGAAAGTCCAGTTGCCATTTTTGGTCCGTTACGTTGTCCCAAAAGTGATGGTTCTCCATCACCTTTGGGTCAACCATGACGTGGATGACTGAGAATCTCTACAGATTTTGAACCGTGCGGAATGGAAGCCCCTGTGGACGTGCATCCATTTCAGATCGTGAACCTACCCAAATAAAGACGATAATCGAAGTAAGTAAACCGCAACTTTGGCTTGGATGCAAACCATACCTGGTTGAGTCATGGTGTCTCCACCTGCAATGGGGGGGGGGGGGAAGAAAATTTTTACACACACCTGTAAGGGTGATATCGTCATCTTCTATGATTTCTTCCTCCGCCACGTCCAGTGAATTCTCCGTGATCATGTCGTTCGGTTCCGTCACGCAAGATAAGCCCGAGTAGTTGTTCAGGAGATTGGCGCTCGGCACGTGTTCCACGATGACGGCGGGAAAGATGGAAGGATCGCCCAGCTGTTCGGGAAAACAGAGGCCGCAAAACAAAAACTTTAGAGAAGGTTTTTCAAGGAGCGAGACGCTACTGAAAATACGGGCACGGGCGCAAAGCGACTCGGGTTTCAAAGCATCCTCTGGAGAGAAGAGGGTTTCATAAATACGTCTTGCTAGTTGGGCTCTAGGTCACAGAACACCGATGCCGTGTGTTTTGTGGCTGTGTAGGGAGATTCTGGGCTTCGTCTGTTACGTCGGTTGCTGGGTCACTCACTGACCTACGAATGGGGAGGCATGTCAAGAGCTACGGGAGTATATTAATGTAGAATAAAAAAATGGAGATGGAGGAGGAAGAGGACTGTGGGGTCCTTGGTGCTCTCTGAGCTTGGTGATTTCCTTCAAGACGTTTCATTACCTAACTAAGTAGCATATTCAGTGCTGGAAGGGAGTGGGGTTTGCAAAGAGGAGGAGGAGGAGGAGGAGGAGGAGGAGGAGGAGGAGGAGGAGGAGGAGGAGGAGGAGGAGATGATGATGATGATTGCACAAATAATACCTGTATTCTAGTGATAACAAAATATCAGAGTTGGAAGGGACCTTGGAGGTCTTCTAGTCCAACCCACTGCTAGAGCAGGACACCCTATATACCATTCCAGACAAGGTGACTCTTCTTAAAAGCTTCCAGTGTTGGAGCACCCACAACTTCTGAAGGCTAATTCAATGGTTCAAACTGTCCTTCTCCCGGCAAATTGGCCCAAAGTCACCCAGCTGGCTTTCATGGCTAGGGCGGGACTAGAACTCACTGCTTTCTAGCCTGGTGCCTTAACCACTAAACCAAACTGGCTCTCATCAAACCGTCCAACTCGATGTAGCTTTCCTAGATCCACCAAAGTTCAAAAAGGTCATCCCCAGTTTATTATTATCATCATCATCACACACACCATTTCCATAGTCTGCAGACTGTGCAAAAGAGACACTCAAACCAGCCCAACAGAGAACAAAAAGAACTCCAGCCCCTCTTCCACCCGTAATCCGCACCCAGATCAGCATAGATGAACTCCAAGGTCAACTTCAGACCCACCATCAAGTAAGCAACACCCCAATCAAGGAACTGCCGAAGAGCCATCAGTAAACAGCCCAACCAAGGAGTCTCTAAGACCATCTCCACCCACGCAGAACGGCAAGTCCCCAGAATATAAACTGGCAACAAACTGCACTCCTTACTAGCACTGAGGATGTTATCTAGTTGGGTCATGAAACGTCTGCAAGAAAAGAAGCAAGCAAGAGAGCACCAAGGACCCTACAGTGCTCACCGCCTCCTCCTCCTCCTCCTCCTCCTCCTCCTCCTCCTCCTCCTCCTCCTCCTCCTCCTCTTTCTGTCTGCAAACACCATTCCCTTCTAGCACTGATGATGTTCCCTAGTTGGGTCATGAAACGTCTGCAAGAAAAGAAGCAAGCTCAGAGAGCACCAAGGACCCCACAGTGCTCGCCACCTCCTCCTCCTCCTCCTCCTCCTCCTCCTCCTCCTCCTCCTCCTCCTCTTTCTGTCTGCAAACACCACTCCCTTCTAGCACTGATGATGTTCCCTAGTTGGGTCATGAAACGTCTGCAAGAAAAGAAGCAAGCTCAGAGAGCACCAAGGACCCCACAGTCCTCCTCCTCCTCCTCCTCCTCCCTGTAAACCCAATTCTTTCTAGAACTGATGATGTTCCCTAGTTGGGTCATGAAACGTCTGCCAGAAAACCACCCAGCTCAGAGAGCACCCAGGACCCCTCGTTCCCAATTTTAACAACGTAAAATTCGCAGTAACTCGCAGTGAGGGTGAGTCGTCCCCCGAGAAAAAGCTAGACGGGTTTGAAAATCCGTCTTCAACAAGTTCCATCAAGCAGACTTCCTCCGACAGGAAGCGAAAGAAGGCAGCGGCGGCAGCAGCCACGACCGCACGGAAACGAGAGAGAAACGTTGCAGCAAGCAGACGTGAAGCAACGAAGTCTTCTAAAGAAGCACCTACAATTCTACATAGCGACCGGTTGGAGGTTGGCCAAGGGTTCGAAAGTCCCCTGCGCTTCCACCGGTCTCCAGATAGAGCCAAGATCTACGTGAGTGAGGCTGGCTTGGTCGGTACGTGCAAAATCCCCTGAGCAAACGTCAGAAGTCACGTCCATCGAACTTGTATCTTCCAGGATAGGTAGTCCTCCACTTACAACAGTTCGTTTAGAGACCGTTCAAAGTTACAACGGCACTGGAAAAAGGGTCTTATGACCAGTTTTTCACACGACATCTGCAGCATCAGATCTCCAGCCTCCTCACTGTCTGACTCGAGTGCCAGCTGCACAGGCTGCTGGCGCAGCACCACACCAGCCTCCTCGCTGTCAGAATCAGCTACAATCTGCACAGCCGCTGACGGGCCACAAGAGTAGGTTCCTACCCTCTGGACGCTGGACTGTATTCAGGATATTGCTAAATATGTATCTTAGAGGGTGACCTTTCCATTTAACAGTTTCGGGAAGGCCCTGACATCCTTATGGGAAATTATTTTATTCCCAAATTCCTACTTTGCCAAATATTAGTTAATCGCTCCCAAGCAAAACCAAAAAACAAGAGAATGTTGGATCCCAAATACGTGGCTTCAAAGGGATGCATTGTTTTAAATGTCTTGAGAATTCCTCAGCGGAAAAAAACATGTTATTTAACCCTAATTTTAAAAAAAGAAGAAGCGGGATGAGTTAACAGAAGTGGGGGAATGGCATACTTTTTAACGACGTCTTCTATTAATACTCAAGATCTAGTATAAACATGGTGACTCACTATTGAAATTTATGGATTTAAAATAAGATCCAGATGAATTTCTTAAGAAAAGGCAACCCTTACAGACATTCTCAGGAATCTGATGGTTATTTACTGGATGTGACAAAAATCTAATAATCTGTATTTTGCACCCAAGGAGGAAGAAGGCAAGCAAAAGATACATTTCTGTCCCATAAGTGCAAAAAATATTGCAATAAATCTGTATCTCAAATAGGCAGTGGTGGGATTCGGCGGGCGAACCGGTAATTAAATTGTTGACTGGGCCCGCCCCTTCCCGCCCCGCCCCTTCCCGGAGTTCCCACATGCACCATTTTGGCTCCCAGGTAAGTGCAGGGAGGCCTACTAGGCCCAAAATGGGGCACGGGGGGGTGCGCCCCCCACCCCGCACCCCGTTTTCAATCCCAGGAGGCTTCAGGAAGGCCTCCTAGGCCCAAAATGGGGAAGGGGGCACATCTCCCCCCCGGCCTGTTTTTGCTCCCAGGGGGGTGCAGGACGCCGAGTGCTGCCTGTCACACCCCATGGCCACGCCCACCCAGCCAATCATTAGGGCAGAAAACCGGTTGTTAAATTATTTGAATCCCACCCCTGCAAATAAGGTAAAAGTGAGCTAAAAGAAACAAAACAAAACTGAACCAACCTAAATATTAACTCCTTCACTTAGCAAAAGGAAATGAAAGGACAAATATCAAAGGTGACCTACCCCATTTAGTCATGACATCAAATAATTTTGGAATACCGATGCATGATAAACTGAGTTATAGGTCAAGCAACGTGATGCGGTTGCAAAAAATAAAAGAAAAAAACCCCACAATTTTTAAGCTGCTGCATAAAAATAATTTTCAGGTCAGGGTGAAATAACTTCCTTGCTCTCATCCCACACATTCTTCAGTTCTGGACATCATTTTAAAGAAAATTTTTATTAAGACTCTTCGTCATTTCCCTGTCAAGACAAATCCTTAAATTTGTGACTTAAGCAGGCAGCAAACAGTTTCACAAATTCCCGTTGCTGCTTCCAGTTCCTCCAAGAAGTAATGGAAAGCTGTCTTATTACGGATGCATTTCATCAATCGGCTTTTTGTTTGTTTGTTTGATTGATTGATTTTCTATGAAATACATTTCTTAGTGCTTAATCAGATTGTCTGGGTATTTAATTAACTTAACAATACAAATTTGCATTCTTAATCTCCCCTTTTTTCCCCAACCTTTGGTAAAATAAATTCCATGTTTGATACTATTCTACATCCTCTTTCTGTTTAGTTTTCAATGTCAATCTATCCATTTCTGCACAATCTCCCCGACTATCTCTTCATCTTGTGGTATATCTTCATTTTTCCAATATTGCGCGAATATAATCCTCGCTGCTGTTAAGACATGTAATATTAAGTACATACTTTTCTTATCACGTTTTTCTGATATTATGCCTAATAAAAACAATTCACGTTTAAATTCTACATGTTTCCCTATCATCTGTTTCTAGCCACCTGTGTTATCTTGGCCCAAATTTTTTTTGCTTTGGCGCAAGTCCACCACATGTGATAAAATGTGCCCATTTTTTGGTTATATTTCCATCAATTGGCTTTTTGTTTAATTGGCCATACAGGTACAGATAATCCTCGATTTACAACAGTTCACTTAGTGACTGCTTGAAGTTAATAACGGAACAGACTTATTACCGTTTCTCACAATTACGACCATTGCAGCATTCCTGTGGTCATGTGATCAAAATTCAGACGCTGGGTGAATGACTCATATTTATGATAGTTTAAGCGCCCCAGTGGGTGTCGTGTGATTCCCCTTTTTGCGACCTTCTGACAAGCAGAAGTCCACGGGGAAGCCAGATTCACTTATTTATTCATTTATTTATTTATTTATTTAATAAAATTTATATGCCGCCCTATCTCCGAGGACTCAGGGCGGCTCACAACAATAAAACTACCAGTTAAAAATATAAAATACATAAATGTATGTATATAATTTATATTAAAACCCCCAAAATCTAAAAACCCTCTCAGTCCAGGCTGGGCGATGTGAACAACCATGTTTTTAATTTGCGGCGGAAGGTTAACGACTGGATGACTAATTTAGCCACCGCAGCGATTCCCTTAACGAACGTGGCAAGAACAGTCACGAAATGGGGTGCAGGTCTTCCGCTTATGACTAGAATCGAGCCCGAAATGTCTGCTGTTAAGCGAGATGTTCGTTAAGTGTGTATTGCCCTGTTTTACGACCTTTCTTAGCCGCACTGGTGACATGAATGGTTGCAGTGATTAAGTCGTTAAGTGAATCTGGCTTCCCTGCTGACTTCTGCTCGTCAGAAGGTCGCAAAAAGGAGGAATCACATGACCCCCCCGGGGCGCTGCGACCGTCATAAATACGAGTCATTCACCAGCGTCTGAATTTTGATCACGGGAAGGCTGAAACGGTCGTCAGCGTGAAAAACGGTCGTGAGTCACTTTTTTTTTTTCAGTGACGTAACTTTGAACAGTCGCTTAACGAACCGTTATAAATCGAGGCCCACCTGTACTACCAGTAGTAAATCCAACAATGCAAAATACAAAGCCAGCACAAGAAGCCACTAAGGGAATGGTTGTAAATCGAGGATTACGTATAATATTCTCCTGGTTGATTTTTAATGTTCTTTGTCATCTGTTCCCCCAAATCTCTTATAGGGCAGCTCTCCCTTAATTCTTATATAAGTAAGGAAACTATGCTGGTCTTTGAGGGTATCTCTGCTGCGCATTAAAATCTGCCCAAGAATTCTGCTTACATTTTGATAATATTTCGTGGGTGACGAGGCTATTATTTCACTTAACTTCCTCTTTGCCTTTTTTTGCAACGCTCAAAAGGGAAGTCGCGGAGGTTTTTCAGGGTCTGATTCTGCAGTTGTAGTTTTCAAGCTCCTTCCCGATGAGGCTGCTCTCTTTTCAAGGGATATTTTCCCTTGGTGAGACAAGCAACTCCCATCATCATCCGACGGCCACTTGCAATGGTTACAGCTACTGTAAGAGCTTTATTTGCTTCCAGGAGAAACTGAGAAACGGCTTTGCTACTAACGGGGTTACTCAGAAGAAAGCCCCACTGGGAACTGCGGACAGATAATCCGTGGTCTTTAAAAATGACACTTTCCTAGATGGATCTTTATTGCAGATCAACAAACTAAATTTCCTATTTTTGCTAACATGTAAAAACTCCATGACATACATACATACTCACTCATTCATTCATTCATTCATGGTCTCTCTCCCTCTCTCTCTCTCTCTCCCTCTCTTTCTGTCTCTTCCTCCCTCCCTCTCCCCCTCCCTCCCTCTCTCCCTCTCTTTTCCTCCCGCTCTCTCTCCCTCTTTCTCCGTCTTCTTCCCTCCCTCCCTCTCCCTCCCTCTCTCTAAATAACTCAACTGAATAGGGAATCTTGAAAACCGTAAGAAATGGAGCTAATTAAATTTAAAATCATTGGAAGTCCAAGTAGAATGGCCCTGAAATTACATAAAGATAAAAGAGACCGTTTAAGAAGGAATTGATGCCAGAAAAAGACCCTATCCCATGTTCCCACCAACCTACGTTCTCTTCCAGACAATACATACAGCAGGGCTTCTAAAATACAGGTAGTCCTCGGCTTATGACCAACAACTGAGCCCCTGTGGCTAAGTGAGACAGACGTTGAGTTTTGCCCCATTTTACGCCTTTTCTTGCCACCGTTGTTAAGTGAATCCCTCAAGCTAATCCCTTCAGCTTCCTCGGGGGAAGCTAAATGAATCTGGCTTCCCCCGAAGGTCGCAAAAGGGGATCACGTGACCCTGGGCTATTGCAACCGTCGTAAGTATGAGTCAGTTGCCAAGAGTCTGAATTTTGATCAAGTAGGGATTGTGCAACGGCTGTTAAGTGTGAAAAACTGTCATAAAGTCACTTTTTTTTCAGTGCCGTTGTAACTTGGAACGGTCACTAAGCAAGCTGTTATAAATCAAGGACTACCTATATATTGAAGGCATCTTATATGTCATTACAAGCCCGTCTCAAATGTCATGTGTCACTCCAGAAAAATGTTCTGTAGTAATTTCAGCAAACGGTCCGATCAAATAACTCGGTTATTTGAAATGAATATGGATTTGAGACCAGTCCCAAATTTTCAGAAAAGAAATCCTGGTTTAATTAATGCAATATTCCTCCTTAAAAGAAAGCAGGCCACACAAAGCCCACAAAGCAAAATATTTATAGAGCTCTATAAACAATACATAATTCAAGCTCATAAAATGACTAAATTGGTAACAGCGCAGCCAAGATTCAACTAAAGCCAAAATAACAGAAATTCCAATTAAGGAAAATCCATAGAATTAAACCAATCCCAGCTCAAACTGGGCATCTTTCTCAGGACCAGGTCAAATATAAAATATATATATTATAGCTCAAACTGGGCATCTTTCTCAGGACCAGGTCAAATATAAAATATATATATATATGAACAAGTGATCACAATTTGGAAAGCTTGGCAACTGGCATGTACTTATGACGGTTGCAGGATCCCGGGGTCACATGATCCCAGTGGTGAAATGTAAAATTTGTTACTACCGGTTCTGTGGGTGTGGCTTGGTGTGTGTGGGGGCGGGGGGTTAAACATGACTGAGTGGGCGTGGCCAACTTTTTTTTTTTTTTTAACTTTTAAAACCATTTTTTCGGCTGAAGAGGTTGTTAAAAAATGCTTTTAAAGCCTCTGACGATCCCAGCTGACTTGCCTGATCGGCAGAGGCTTTTTTTCCCTTTAAAAACATTTTTTCTGTAACCTCTTCTGCTAGAGGTTGTAGAAAAAATGCTTTGAAAAGCCTCTGACGATCCCAGCTGAGCCGCGCGATCATCAGAGGCTTTTTTGTTTACTTTTAAAAGCTTTTTTTCGGCCAAAGAGGTTGTAGAAAAAATGCTTTTAAAAATTAAAAAAAAAGCCTCTGATGATTGCGCGGCTCAGCTGGGCAATGGGGATGGGGGGCCCAGCGCAGGGATTTTTACTACCGATTCTCCGAACCACCCGCAGCCATCGCTACCGGATCGGGCGATCCGGTCCGAACCGGGAGCATTTCTCCCCTGCATGATCCCCTTTTGCGACCTTCTGATGAGCAGAAGTCAATGGGAGATGCCAGTTTCATTTAACGACCGTGTTAGTAACTTCACAACTGCAGAGGTTCACTTAACAACCGTGGCCGGAAAGATCATAAAAGGGGGCAACATTCGTTTAACAACCGCCTCACTTAGCAACAGGGTTCAATTGAGTTCAATTATAGTCGTAGATTGAGGATTACTTGTAGATAGGGGGAAAAAAAGGCAGCATTATTAAAGAGCCCACAAGTTTTTCATTGGATGTAAAAAGACTTCAACGCCGGGAATCTAAAGACAGACAGATTCCTTTGAGTTTACTGTGATGACCCCGGGCAACACAGGCAGCTGGCAGTTCAAATCCCCCCCTTATTACTCCAAATTCCCCCCAAATACTCTCACATTTCTGGCAATTCCCACAGCCAAGGGATGACACGCACAAAGACACCGCACGCAGCTTCAGTCCAGTCCAATACTGTGAGCAGCACGGCTGCAAGCAAGAAAATCCAGCAGGCATGTCGAAGAGTCCCAAAAGCCAAGAAGCAAGGCAAGAATCCAAAAATCAAGAAGGAATCCAGGAAAGTTCAAGCGTCCGGCACTCAACGCTCCAGGAATTCATGTTTGTTCCCAACAAATGCCCCTCCCTACAGCATCTCCTTAAGTCTCAATCCCCAGGTGTGCTTTGTGAAGAGGGGCGGGGTGCTCTCCTCCCGAGTAGATGAGTCAGTCTGCGCTATTCTCGCCTTCTGTCCACTCTCCGTGATCGAGGATCAGGAGGGGGTGGTCTCTTCTCATCGCCTGAGCTCTGTCTCTCATGTTCACTGCTTAACCTCTCTTCGTCATCCTGCCCCTGTTCCTCCCTGCCTACAAGCCATCCCAATCCTGAAAGGCCCTGGCCTGGGCCTGGTCTTCCCCATTCCCAAAGATGATTAAGGGCCTGGAGGCTAAAATATATAAAAAACAGTTGCAGGAACTGGGTATGTCTAGTTTAATGAAAAGAAGGACTAGGGGAGACATGATAGCAGTCTTCCAGGATTCGAGGGGCTGCCCCAAAGAAGAAGGAGTCAAGCTATTCTCCAAAGCACCTGAAGACAAGACAAGAAGCAATGGGTAGAAACTCATCAAGGAGGGAAGCAACTTAGAACTAAGGAGAAATTTCCTGACAGTGAGAACAATTAATCTGTGGAACGGATTGACTTCAGAAGTTGTGAATGCTCCAACACTGTAAGTTTTTAAGAAGATATTGGATAACCATTTGTCTGAAGTAGTGTAGGGTTTCCTGCCTAAGCAGGGGGTTGGACTAGAAGACCTCCAAGGTCCCTTCCAACTATTCTATTCTATTCTATTCTATTCTATTCTATTCTATTCTATTCTATTCTATTCTATTCTATTCCTTATTCCATTCCATTGTATTCTAATTCTAATTCTAATTCTAATTCTAATTCTAATTCTCCTCCAAAGCCAATGAAGCCGCCCCCTCGATCTCGGTCGGCTCCGGTTCCCCCACAGATTCAGGCTCCAATTGGGGCATGAGAGTAACACACATGCAAATGCAGAAGCAATAAAATCCTAATTTATCACCACATCTCTTATTTTACTATGCAAGTACAAGATCTGTAATAACAAAGATCAGGCTTTCCGTTTAGAGATGGTTTTCGAGCCATTTGCGAAAGGTTATTTCAGAAAACGTGCCTTAAAATCTAGCTCCGCTAAGGAATTTAGCTTCAGAAGGACAGAACGGAATAGAGGAACGTTTGTTAAGTGAGTTTCGCCCCATTTTATGACCTCGCTTGCCAAAGCTGTGTAAGCTAATCACCGCCGTTGTTAAGTTAGCAACACGGTTGTTAAGTGAATCCGGCTTTTCCCGCTGACTTGGCTCGTCAGAAGATCGTAAAAACGGATCACGTGACCCCTCCGCCCCCAAAGGACATTGCGACCGTCATAACTGTGAACCAGTTGCCAAGTATCTGAATTATGTGGAGGCCGTAATGGTCATAAGTGTGAAAAAGGGGCATCACTAACTTTTTTCGGCACTGTTGTTAACTTTGAACGGTCCATGAGCCGTTGTAAGTTGAGGACTACCTGTAACAGAATGACAGAGCTGGAAGGGGCCTTGGAGGTCATCTAGTCCACCCCCCCTTGCTCAACCAGGAAGCCCTATATCATTTCAGACAAATGCTTATCCAATCCCTTCTTAAAAATTTCCAGTGTTGTAGCATTCACAACATCTGGAGGCAAATTTTGATTCCTTCTCAATAATCAGGTTAATATTCAATTATTATTTTTCTCCAAGAAACTCAGGAACACGTAGATTCTCTGATTCTTCGGCGTTACAACAATTGGGAGGCGGCCACTGGATCAAGACCCCCCCACCCCCACCCCAATTCACAGCCTGTATCTCTAAATCCTATTTGCAGATAGGGGAAAAAATAATAATAATAATAAGGGAGGGAGACAGAAAATGCTGCAGGCTCCTTTCCAAACGAAAACACCCAAATGAAAAAAAAACACCCAAAACCCGGGATGAAAAAATGCAGTGCAGTTGTTTTGATGATAAAAATGGACATTTTATCTTATCCTGTTTTACCGATGAGGAAACAGGAATGTGAAAAGAGATTCTGCTTTCATCGGCTTTTGTTGGAGTCTTTTAGTTTAGCCTCCCACCAAGAGGCTGGCAGACAGGACGGTACTGCCTACTCACTGGGTAGCACCCTTGAGCAAGGCCAGCAACAATCTGCAAAGACAAGTCTGGAATTTGCAACTCTTGGAAAAAAGCAGCTACAGGCGAACTATGTAGAGTAGAGTAGAGTAGAGTAGAGTAGAGTAGAGTAGAGTAGAGTAGAGTAGAGTAGAGTAGAGTAGAGTAGAGTAGAGTAGAGTAGAGTAGAGTAGAGTAGAGTAGAGGAGAAGAGAAGAGAAGAGAAGAGAAGAGAAGAGAAGAGAAGAGAAGAGAAGAGAAGAGAAGAGAAGAGAAGAGAAGAGAAGAGAAGAAGAAATAGAATAGAAATAGAAATAGAAATAGAAATAGAATAGAATAAAGAATAGAGTAGGGAATGAAGAGAAGAGAAGAGAAGAGAAGAGAAGAGAAGAGAAGAGAAGAGAAGAGAAGAGAAGAGAAGAGAAGAGAAGAGAAGGAGATGGAAGGGACCCTGGAGGTCTTCTAGTCCAACCCCCTGCTCAAGCAGGAGAACCTATACCATTTCAGATAAGGGTCTGTCTCTAGACTGTCTAGGTCCTTGTCTAACGGCCAGAATTGAGCCCCAAATGTCCGTGGCTAAGCAAGATAGCGGTTCAGTGAGGTTTTGCCCCGTTTTACCACTTTTCTTGCCACTGTTGTTAAGCGAATCGGTGCGGTTGTTCAGAGAGTAAGACTGGCTGTTAAGTGAACCTGGCTTCCCCATCGATTTGGCTTGTCAGAAGGTCGCTAAAGGGGATTGCACGACTCTGGGATACTGGCAACCGTCATAAATATGAGTCAAACATCGGAATTTTGGATCATGTGACCCCCAAGGATGTTGCAACGGTCGTAAGCGCATTGTAAGCCACCCTGAGTGTCCGGAGAAGGGCGGCATATAAATCAAATTTAAAAAAAAAAAAGTGTGAAAAACAGGTCATAAGCCACATTTTTCAGTGCCGTTGTAACTTTGGACGGTCACTAAACAGTGAAGGACCTTCTGTAAATCACTTGCCATAGATAACAAATTACAAAAGCTAGCACAGTACACACTTCCTCTTTCGAACTATTCAATTTCAGCTTATGTGGCTATGTATTTCTTCCTATAATTTGAATTCTGGCTCCCCACAGCATAAATCCGTGGGCGGGGAGCGAAATCTGTATTATATATGGGGGAAGGGCCGATATCTAATAATTGCCAATAAATTTGATGTAGCACGCTTCGGGTAGCTCTGCAAAATTTAATAGCTCCTGTTTCCCCCCCAAAAAATTACATATTTTCTCGAGTAATCCTATGTGTCTGATCTCAATTAACTGGAACCCAGGCTAGCTCCCTAACCTAAATTACATCCTTGAGCAACAAACACCTGGCTCTCCCAACAAATGAGCCCAAATATATTTCTTGCAATATAAACTTAATAATCTGGAAAGAAGTAAACACCATCACCAGGGAGAGTTATATAGGCCTCTTCCTCTGCTGTGCAAAATGATGTCTTAAGTCATTTTTTTTAAAAGGCACCATAAAGGCCAAAAGCCGAAACCTGTTTGGTATGATCAGAAAGCGTGCAGGAGACAGATAAAAAGAAGAAAAAAAAAATTAGTCACTGCGGGTGCTAAGAATCCCATTTAAATTCTGAAATCTTGAACAGGCTATCGGCCCGTTTCAGCGTTGTGTTGAAGTGAAGGCCGCGCTAGAAGGCCATATGCCAAGATAGATAGAGCTGCACAAAGTTCTTTGAAAACTAGGTGGAGGACCAACCCTGAACATAGATAATTTAATGCTAATATTACAGGCTCTGGTTTTCCCAGTTGCAATGTTTGGCTGTGAAAGTTGGACCATAAGGAAGGTTGAGCGCCAAAGAATTGAGGCCTTTGAACTGTGGTGCTGGAGAAGACTCCTGCGAGTCCCTTGGACTGCAAGGCCATCCAACCGGTCAGTCCTAGAGGAGATCAACCCTGACTGCTCTTTAGAAGGCCAGATCCTGAAGATGAAACTCAAATACTTTGGCCACCTAATGAGAAGGAAGGACTCCCTGGAGAAGAGCCTAATGCTGGGAACGATGGAGAGCAAAAGAAGAAGGGGACGGAGCAGAGAACGAGGTGGCTGGATGGGGTCCCTGAAGCAGTCGGCCTGAGCTTAAATGGACTCCAGAGGATGGTAGAGGACAGGAAGGCCTGAAGGACCGTTGTCCATGGGGTCGCAATGGGTCGGATACGACTTCGCAACTAACAACAACAACAACAACAACATTACTAACTTATATTAATTCACTTTTCAGCATAGGCAGTTCTCATGCCGATTCCCACACACCTTAACTGACCCCCGGATTTAAAATAAGTACAGATAGTTCTCGACTTACAACAGTTTAGGGACTGTTCAAAGTTATAATGGCACTGAAAAAAGGGACTTACGGCAAATTTTCATGCTTACGATGCCGGGGGTGTGTGTGTGTGTGTGTCATGTGATCAAAATTCGGACGCTCGGCAACTGGCATGGACTTATGACCGTTGCAGTCTCCCCCAGGGTCACACGATCCCACTTCCACGACCTTCCGAGCAGTCAATAGGGAAGCCGGATTCGCTTAAGAACCGGGTTGTACCGACTTAACGGCTACAGTGATCCACCATGGCAAGAATAGTCGTAAAAACGGGGCAAAGCTCATTTAACAAGCATCTCGCTTAGTAACAGTAATTTTGGGGCTCAACTAATGGTCGTAAGTTGGGGACTACCTGTAGATGGGAAACTGTGTCCATTCTCCATCATATAGATATTCACTAACACTTATGGTGGTCATCCTATACCACCATGGCCCCTTTATGACTTGTGGACTTCAACTCCCAGAATTCCTGAGCCATCCATGCTGCCTCAGTTCCCCACCCCTGCCCTATACAGAGAAGAGATGGGAGAAAAATACAAAGAGATACACATGGAACAGGACAGATACTATACATAGTACACGTATAGGAGAGGCTTTCATCTATATCCCTAGAAGTTTGCATCCATGCACCAGGTTGCTGAGTTATAGCAATAGCAATAGCACTTAGACTTAAATACCACTTCACAGTGTTTTTACAGCCCGCTCTAAGCTGTTTACAGAGTCAGCCTCTTGCCCCCAACAATCTGGATCCTCATTTGACCAACATCAGAAGGATGGAAGACTGAGTCAGCCTTGAGCAGGTGAGAATCGAACTGGTGGCAGTCGGCAGAGTTAGCCTGCACTACTATATACTAACCACTGTGCACCATGGGAGGGAGGGAGGGAGAGAGGGAGGGAAGGAAGGAAGGAAGGAAGGAAGGAAGGAAGGAAGGGACAATAGCTCCAGCATTAGCACTTAAAACTTATATACCACTTCACAGTGTTTTTACAGCCCTCTCTAAGCAGGTTTGACCCCAACAATCTGGGTCGTCATTTTACCGACCTCGGTAAGGATGGAAAACTGAGTAAACCTTGAGCTGGTCAGGATCGAACTCCTGGCAGTGAGAATGGTTTTCATAGCAATAGCACTTAGACTTATATACCGCTTTACGGTGCTTTACAGCCCTCTCTACATGGTTTACAAATGTCAGCCTCTTGCCCCCAACAATCTTGGTCCCCATTTTACCAAACTCGGAAGAATGGAAGGCTGAGTCAACCTTGAACCGGTCAGAATCCAACTCCTGGCAATCGGCAGAGTTAGCCTGCAATACTGCCTTCCCACCACTGCGCCCCCACGGCGCTTCACGGCTCTCTCTGTGCCCATTTGAACGATCTGTATCGCCTACAAACATCGGTTGTAACGTCGTCACAACGTTTGTAAACAATACAGAAGAAACACAGTATTGAAATTGTCCACAGCTCAAGCTAAGGAAAAAAAATATCAGCCAATCCCATGTACCAGAAAGTGTTAAGACTTGTCAACTACAGCGGTGGTACCTTCCTACTCAACTACTTTGAAACTCATCGAATTTGGTACTCAACGCATTTTGATGTGAAAATTTTGTCCTGATACTCGTTTGTTTGGCACTCAAACCAGAACTTGTCGGTGTCGGCTGCCTTGTGACTCACTATATTATTCCTTATGGGAAAAAATTGTTTGGTATTTATGGTTTCTGATACTCATCACTCCTCCAGGAACCAATTAAAGATGAGAATTGAGGTACCACTATATATGGCTCACTATCATGTCAGGGAGGACTGAATAAGGCCTGGAAAAGGCCTGGAGACTAAAACATACAAACAACAGTTGCAGGAACTGGGTATGTCTAGTTTAAAGGAAAAGAAGGACTAGGGGAGACATGGTAGCAGTCTTTCAGTATTTGAGGGGCTGCCACAAAGAAGAGGGAGTCAAACTATTCTCCAAAGCATCAGAAGGTAAGACAAGGAACAATGGATAGAAACTAATCAAGCTGAGAAGCAACCTGGAATTAAGGAGGAACTTCCTAACAGTGAAGACAATTAACCAGTGGAACAGAAGCTGCCTTCAGAAGTTGGGGATGCTCTATAACTGAAGGTTTTTAAGCAGATACTGGACAGTCACTTGTCTCAAATGGTATAGGGTCTCTGGCTTGAGCAGGGGGTTGGACTAGAAGACCTCCACAGTCCCTTCCAGCTCTGTTCTGATTGATTGATTGAAATGTGCATAAGAGGGGAGGGTAGGATAGGATAGGATAGGATAGGATAGGATAGGATAGGATAGGATAGGATAGGATAGGATAGGATAGGATAGGATAGGATAGGATAGGATAGGATAGGATAGGATAGGATAGGATAACAGAATTGGAAGGGACTTTGGAGATCGTCTAGTCTAACCCCCTGCTTAGGCAAGAAACTCTATACCATTTCAGACCATTTCATCAGTAAAATTTAATGATAACGTAAATGAGCGATCACCTTTTTTTTTTTAGATATTTCTTACCTGTTGTTCATCCTCCATGACATTGCTAGCAAATTCAAACATCAAGTCATTTTGCTGCACCAGCGCTGCCATGCTAAAGCATTCCAAGGTCTCAATTCAGCATGGAATTAAAAATGCTTCTTCAGCATCAAGAAAGGAAATTTCCTATCGCCAGGGATGAGTTTGTATGGGGCAGGAGACGTCGAAGTGACTCGGAAGTCAGGGAGAAATTCTTATTCCTTCTGAAGTGACGTTTTAACACGGTTTCTTGAAAAGCCCCTAAAAAAAACAACAACCAAGAACAGGAAGATTAAGTCAGTATGAATAATCAAACAAAAATACAAACGGCGCAGATAGGAATTAGGTCGTGCTTTGGTTTGATAAGACTTTGTCAGAGTTTCTTAAGAACAGATAAGAATAATGGGTAAATCTTACAAAATGTGAAGCATGTGTCTTTTGCCATTTCTCTTTCTCTCTCTCCTTCTCTTTCTTTCTCCTTCTTTCTTTCTCCTCTCTCTCTTTCTCTCTCCCTCTTTCTTTCTCCTTCTCTCCCTCTTTCTCTCTCTCCTTCTCTTTCTCTCCTTCCTTTCTCTCCTCTCTCTCTTTCTCTCTCCCTTTCTTTCTTCTTCTCTTCCTCTTTCTCTTTCATTCTTCTCTCTCTCCCTCCCTTTCTCCTTCTCTCTCCCTTTCTCTTTCCTTCTCTCTCTCTCTCTCTTTTTCTTTCCCCCTTTCTTTCTTCTTCTCTCTCTCCTTCTCTCCCTTTCTCTTTCATTCTTCTCTCTCTCCCCCTTTTTCTCCTTCTCTCTCCTTCTCTCTCTCCCCCTCTTTCTCTCTCTCTTTCTCTCTCTCCCGCTTTCTATCTCCCTCTTTCTCTGTCTTTCTATCTCTCTCTAACACACACAGACAGGTACACACACCACACAGACAAACAACTACCCGGAAGAAAGTTAAACGCTAACAATGCAGTCTGAAAACAGACCAAAGGACTACCGTACACCCACCCAATGCCAGCAGATCCAATTTACAATGTCAATCCAACGTCTCTCTTGGTTACCCTTCTAAAAAAAACAAAAAAAGCATTACGACCTCACAATCTTTGAGATTGTTTAAAAAACAAAACAAAAAGAAGTCTTGGACCCTCTTTGTAACCGAGCAGATATGGAGGCATATTTCCTCCTCCCCACTACCACCACCCCGCCTGCCCCAGTTATACCAAAACACACAGACACACACATCAGCGCCTTCTTATCTCTAAAACGGGCTTGTAAGCAGCAGGAAGGAAACACGGAGGACGTCATGGCAAACGAAACATGCAAAGGGAGCCGTGAGCTACAACAGCTTGAGAAACAGAAATGCACCCATATGCGCTATGGGGGGAACGGGGGGCGGGGGAGAGCTTTTAGTTCCCCTCCCTCTAACTTCTGATGCGTAAGGTTGAGCTAAAAGAGTGAAGCAGGAAGTGCTGAGATGGATCGGAGATCCATTAAACCACAGCGTGATTAAAACCCAAGCCGAGCGAGGTAGGACATTGCTACAGCCGGTCCTTGACTTACAACAACTTCGCTCAGCGACCGTTCAAAGTGACGAACGGCCCTGGGAAAAAAGGGACCGACGACCGCGTTTCACAGTTACAACCTTTGCAGCAACACCCCCCCCCACACACACACGGTCACGTGATCAAAATTCAAAGGCTTGGCAACCGGCATGTACTTATGACGGTTGCAATTCCCCTTTTGCGACCTTCCGACAAGCAAAGTCAATGGGGAAGCCGGATTCGCTTAACAACTGTGTTACTAACTTATCAAGTGCAGTGATCCACTTAACAACTGCAGCAAGAAAGGTCGCAAAACGGGGCAAAACTCGCTTAACGAATGTCTCACTTAACAACAGAAATTTGGGGCTCC
The DNA here is from genome assembly GCF_059756535.1 of Pantherophis guttatus. Lineage (NCBI taxonomy): Eukaryota > Metazoa > Chordata > Lepidosauria > Squamata > Colubridae > Pantherophis > Pantherophis guttatus. The sequence goes on from NC_142067.1 coordinate 128,472,760, forward strand.
ATTGTGGTCATGTGTCCAGGACTGCCTATATGTGTGTGTGTGTGTGTGAGAGAGAGAGTAGAGTAGAGTAGAGTAGAGTAGAGTAGAGTAGAGTAGAGTAGAGTGGACTAGAGTATTAGAATGAAGAGTACAGTATTAGAATAAAGAGTAGAGTAGAATAGAGTATTAGAATGAAGAATAGAGTAGATTAGAGTAGAGTATGGGAATGAAGAATAGAGTACAGGAATGAAGGGTAGAGTATTAGAATGAAGAGTAGAGTAGAGTAAAATAGAGTAGAGTATGGGAATGAAGAATAGAGTACTGGAATGAAGAGTAGAGTAGAGTAGAGTAGAATAGAGTAGAGTAGAGTAGAGTGGACTAGAGTATTAGAATGAAGAGTACAGTATTAGAATAAAGAGTAGAGTAGAATAGAGTATTAGAATGAAGAATAGAGTAGAGTATGGGAATGAAGAATAGAGTACAGGAATGAAGGGTAGAGTATTAGAATGAAGAGTAGAGTAGAGTAAAATAGAGTAGAGTATGGGAATGAAGAATAGAGTACTGGAATGAAGAGTAGAGTAGAGTAGAGTAGAGTAGAGTAGAGTAGAGTAGAGTAGAGTAGAGTAGAGTAGAGTAGAGTATTGGAATGAAGAATAGAATTAGAATTAGAACAGAACAGAAAATAATTTATTTGACCAAGTGTAATTAGATTCACAAAGGAATTTGTCTCCAATGCAGAAAGGTAGAAAGACTTTAGAAAATGGAGGTCAAACCATGGGTGAAATCCAGCAGGTTCTAACAGGTTCTGGAGAACCGGTAGCGGAAATTTTGAGTAGTTCGGAAAAACAGCACACAGTGGAATGGGAATGGAGATTTTGCAGTATCCTTCCCCTGGCATGCCCACCAAGCCACGCCCACAGAACCGGTAGGGAAAAATTTTGAATTTCATCCCTGGGTCAAACATTAGGTAATTAACCCTGCAATTCAAAAGTCTGCACCAATAAAAGTAATTAACGATTACAGTACACATTATTTTAGGATTGGAGTTCCATAGGAGTTAAGTCTATTTGGAAATAAGGCTTGGGCCCAGTGGTGGGTTTCATAATTTTTTACTGCCGGTTCTGTGGGTGTGGCTTTGTGGGCGTGGCATGGCTTTGTGGGTGTGGCAGGGGAAGGTTACTACAAAATCCCCATTCCTTCCCGATCAGCTGGGACTCGGGAGGCAGAGAATAGATGGAGGTGGGGCTACTCAAAATTTCCGCTACCGGTTCTCCAGAACTGGTCAGAACCTGCTTGTCCCTTTGATGCTCTGGTAAACCTTGGGTCTTCCTTGAGTTGAGTGCAAATCCTGGCGATTCCATGGGGATGTTTTGAGTCATTTTCTTCTGCTCTTGAAAGCATTAAGTGGTTGGGCAACTACCTTGGCAGCTAGCACTGCTATCATGCGAAGATTAAGAATGGGTGTGCGTGTTATATTTCGTTTGCATAAGGACCTACCACAGCTATGTTGAGACATGAGATTAAAAACAATCTGAGATTTAAAAAAAAAAATGTTTGCAGAAGGAAAAAAAAAACCCAAGGAGGACTTTGAACGTTTAGCTGTTTAAAAAAAAATATTTTATTTTTATTTATTTATTTTATTCGGCTTATATGCCGCCCTATCTCACAATGGACTCAGGGCGGCTCACAACAATAAAACACAAGCCACAATATAAAATAAAGATCAAAATCTAAAAAAATTTAAAATTAACCCTTAAAACCAATTAAAACCCCATCATCAGTCCAGGTCAAGGGATTTGAAAAGCCAAGTTTTTAATTCCCGGTGGAAGGTGCGAAGGTCAGGCGCTAGTCGGAGCTCCAAGGGGAGTTGATTCCAGAGGGTGGGCGCCCCAACCGAGAAGGCTCTACCCCTGGGGGCCGCCAGCCGCCACTGTCTAGCCGACGGCACCCTGAATAGGCCCTCTCTATGGGCGCGAACCGGGCGATGGGATGTTGTTGCTGGCTGTAGGTGATCCGCCAAATATCCTGGTCCTAAGCCATGTTGGGCTTTATAGGTCATCACCAGCACCTTGAATCTCACCTGGAGGGCAACCGGTAGCCAATGCAAACCGCGCAGGAGGGGTGTAACATGGGAGTATCGGGATTCTCCCATCACAACCCGCGCGGCTGCATTCTGCACCAGCTGAAGCCTCCGAGTGGTCCTCAAGGGCAGCCCCATGTAGAGAGCATTGCAGTAGTCAATCCGTGAGGTGACCAGCGCATGAGTAACTGTGCGTAGGGCATCTCGGTCCGAGTAGGGACGCAACTGGCGCACCAGACGTATCTGGGCAAATGCCCCCCTGGTCACGGTCGTTATCTGGTCTTCTAAGCTCAACCGTGAATCCAGAAGGACGCCCAAGTTGCGCACCCTGTCTACAGGGGGCAACACTTCACCCCCTATAGTCAGCGATGGTACCTCTCCCCTGAACCGAGATGCCGGTACCCACAGCCACTCGGTCTTGGCCAGGTTGAGTTGCAATCTGTTTCTACCCAAATAGTTGTATATTCACATCTATCATGCTTGTGGTTTTGGGTCAGACCTACGTTGTCCCCATTTCTGTGACAGAATTGTCATCTTCAACACTTTTCAGACATTTGAGTCCGATGCAGGCCCATGCACAATTTGGTACCCCTGGAGAAAACGTTTGTTTCAATGCAATCCTAGTAATCAGAAGTTGATAAGAAACCATTACCTTCTACGAAGGTAAACACAACAAAGCAAATTTTAATATAGGCTTACAGTGTTCCTAAGGTGCTTTTTCAGGGGGCAACTGGATTTCTGTTGTTTTTTCTTTTGTTTTTTTACTTTTGAAGATGTTTCGTTTCTCATCCAAGAAGCTTCTTCAGCTCTGGCTGGATAGTGGGGGAAGGGAAGGATTTATACTCCTTGCAGACAGCTGGTCCTTTGCATCCTTTTAGAGGGTGTTGAAGCACTTGCAGGTTTCTCTGTGTCCTCAGGGTCACCTGAGGAGTGCAAATGGTTCCTGTAGTTTGCAATTTATTTTCCTCTGGAAATCCCTTCCTACTCCCACACCATTCAGAGGGTCTTCATCCCAAATTGCATAGCTAAAAATCTGTAGAGATTCTCAGTCATCCACATCATGGTTGCCCCAAAGGTGCTTTTTTGCAAGAGGCCACTGGACTTTCTGGTTTTTCCTTGAAGACGTTTCGCTTCTCATCCAAGAAGCTTCTTCAGCTCTGACCGGATGGTGGGGAATGGAAAGATTTATATTCCTTGCAGACAGCTGCTCATTTGCATCCTTTGAGAGGGTCGTTGAAGCACCTGGAGGTTTACCTGTGTCCTCAGGGTCCCCTGAGTGGTGCAAATGGTTCCTGAAGTCTGCCATTTTTTCCTCTGGAAATAGATTCCTACTCCCAAATTGTATAATTACAAGTCTGTAAAAGCAGCTTCTTGGATGAGAAGCGAAATGTCTTCAAAAGAAAAAACAAGAAAGTCCAGTTGCCTCCTGAAAAAAACACCATTGGGACAACCATGACCTGGAAGACTGAGAATCTCTACAGACTTTTGCAATTTGGGATGAGCACCCTCTGAATGGCGTGGGAGGAGGAGTGGATTTCCAGAGGGGAAAATTGCAGACTACAGGAACCATTTGCACCACTCAGGTGATCCTGAGGACACAGACAAGCCTCCAGGTGGCCTCAAGGACTCTCTCAAAGGATGCAAATGACCAGCTGTCTGCAAGGAGTATAAATCTTTCCCTTCCCCACCATCCGGTCAGAGCTGAAGAAGCTTCTTGGATGAGAAGCAAAACGTCTTCAAAAGAAAAACCAGGAAGTCCAGTTGCCTCCTGAAAAAAGCACCTTTGGGACAACCATGACCTGGAGAACGGAGAATCTCCACAGACTTGTATGCTTATAATGTTTTGTCGGGTTTTTTTTTTATAGATTCAGAATAAGAATAGAATAACTTTGCCTCTGCAGAATTGGTGGGATCCTTCGTGTCTCTCCATCTTCCCAACTTCCAAACATTTCCTAAGAGACTTTTTTTTTATTATTTTGGCTTCTGGAATTGCAGGACTTTTCCTAGCTCTGGAATATCCGTAGGTCTCCTTGCATACACGGCATGTTTGCAAATCAAACCAGATCGGATCGTTATCAGGGTCACGGGAGAGCTGAGTGGTGCAGGTTTTGAGTTCCCCCACAGATGTTCAATGATGTTCAATGATGGGAACCCCTGAAAAACCACTCTAAAACCTTTGTTTGTCTTTCCTTGGAGAATGTTGCGGTCGACTTGGAGGAATGTCGAGATGGCCGTGTTCATGAACAAACCAGCTTCCAGCTTCAGTTTCTTCAGCGACGATGGGCGTTACTAGGGTACGTTGGAATTTGAATCCATTCTTCCTTCCACACGCAAAAATTTCCTAGGCTCCAGGCTGCCATGCCGTTCCAAAGCAACGCCACTCTTATGATTAGGGTTTCAGCTGCTTTAGAAGGTGTTGGATACTTCAAGAAGATGATAATCCCAAAAATAGCTCCAGATCAACCATGAAATGTATGTAGGGGAAGGGACAGAGGGAAGGAGAGGATGGATAGATAGATGGATGGATGGATGGATGGATGGATGGATGGGAGCAGAAGGATGGATGGGAGCGAGGGAAGGAGGAAGGAAGGAAGATGGTGGATGGGTGGATGGATGGATGGATGGGAGGAAGGAAGGAAGATGGTGGATGGATGGGAAATAATGGATGGATGGATGGAAGGATGGATGGGAAATAATGGATGGATGGATGGAAGGATGGATGGATGGAAGCAGAAGGATAGATGGGAGCGAGGGAGAAAGGGAAGAAGATGGTGGATGGATGGGAGATAATGGATAGATGGATCGATGGATGGATGGATTGATGGATGGAAGCAGAAGGATAGATAGGAGCGAGGGAGGAAGGAAGGAAGGAAGGAAGGAAGGAAGGAAGGAAGGAAGGAAGGAAGGAATATGGTGGATGGATGGATGGATGGATGGCAGGAAGGAGGGAGGGAAGAAGGAAGGAAGGAAGAGTTTTAGAATAGCCTTCACAGATCCCAGGTTTGAACATAAGTGAAAATCTATGGGGAGATCTCAAACATGCTACCTACGCAACATCTAAAATTACTTCAGAAATAGTTTTGCAAGGAAGAGCTGGGGGAAAAAAACCCTTTTTCTTCTTGAAGACTCTTAGCCCTCCTAACAGGAAATATTTGGAAGGTGTTGCTTCAGCTGAGAGAATGCCCCCGTTTCTGCCTTATGATATTCACTGTTTGCTCATTCAAAAACCAGAAAGCCCCCCCCCACACACACACATCCGTCTGCACGCAAATTTGCACCGACACCCCGTGTAACTTTGCGCTACAGAGCGGGTGCGTCAGCTTCCGTTCGCTTCGGGATTCACCGAAGGAGGCAGTTTTGACCAGGGTGCCTAGATTTCTAGATTTGCAGCTGTCGCATCTAAGATGTAATTTAACGAAAGGGGCTGAAGGCAGCTTGTGTTCAGTTCGATTCTTACAAGATCTTATCGAGATGTGCAGCTTTCATCGTTAAACAGGAGCCAAAGTGCGAAAAGGAATCAATGCGTCGTTCCTAGAACACCTACGCATCTTGATACCAAGGGGGGGGGGTTAACCAAAGTCGGATAGATTTATTATTTATTTATTGTCATCCTGCCTTTCTTATTTTTATTTTTATTTTCCAAGTAACTCAAGGAAGTCAACACTCCTCTTCCCCCCACACCCAAACAACAACCCTGTGAGGTGAGTTGGGCTGAGAGAGGCACCTGGCCCAAAGTCACCCAGTCCACTTTCATGCCTAAAGAAAGACTAGAACTCACACTCACCTGGTGATTGGCCCAAGGTCACCCAGTCAACTTTCCTATCTAAGGCAGGACTAGAACTCCCAGGCTCCTGGTGATTGGTTCAAGGTCACCCAGTCAACTTTCGTACCTAAGGTGGCACTAGAACTCACCATCTCCTGATGACTGGGCCAAAGTTACCCCGCTAGCTTTCAAGGGTAAGGTGGGATTAGAACTCACAGTCACCCAGCCGGCTTTCGTGCCTAAGGCGGAACTAGAATTCACCATCTCCTGGTGATTGGCCTAAGGTCACCCAGCAGGCTTTCAAGGACTTGAACTCAGGGCCTCCAGTTTCGTAGCCTGGGGTCTTTCCCACTAGAAGACTGAAATGGCGCTCAACTTTTTCGCTCTTTCTTTATGACTTGCAACTGTTTTTGACTCCATTCCTCATGTTCAAACACAACCGACTTGGTCTTTGAGATACGTTGAGAACTACATACCACACTGTACCATGCAGTCTGTCTAATGTTTACTGCCACTCATTCAATTTATTGGCTGACACATCGTCTGTCCCAAAGGTGCTGGAGGTCCCAGAGGCAGCTGGACTTTCCTGTTTTTCTTTGAAGACGTTTTGCTTCTCGTCCAAGAAGTTTCTTCGGCTCTGGAATGGAGTTCCAAGAAGGCCCCACACACCCATTTCCACCACTCAGGGGACCCTGAGGACACAGAGAAACCTCAAAGTGGCCTCAAGGGCTCTCTAAAAGGATGCAAATGACCAGAGGACTGCAAGGAGTATAAATCCTTCCCTTCCCCACCATCCGGTCAGAACTGAAGAAGCTTCTTGGATGGGAAACGAAATGCCTTCAAAGAAAAACAAGGAAGTCCAGTTGCCTCCTGAAAAAGCACCTTTGGGACAACGAGGACCTGGAGGACTGAGAATCTCCATAGACAACACATCATCTGCATAAAATCTACAAGTACACCGATAACTAAGGAATTGCTCCAGAGTTACATGTCCTTATCTTACTTCAAGATAAGGACATGTATCCTTATCAAGCAGTAGCATTCCCTATGTATCCTATTTATGCATTACATAGGGATGTATCGCCTTCAACACCATCAACAACCAACTTTCAACTCCATATTCACCAAAAACAATCTATAATTAAACCCATTTAAGTAACCCATGCTTATTGTATGCGTTCTCATCATCAACTAATGTATAATAAATGTCCCAGTCTGGCCATTTGAGCTTGCTTGTTTTCTTCGAGACATTTCATTACCCAGATTAGGTAACAACATCAGTGCTAGAGAGTGATGATCAGTGATAGACAATGCTAGCACTGATGATGCTACCTAGTTTGGTAATGAAACGTCTGCAAAAAAAACCAAGCAAGCTTAGAGACAGTCCTCTCCTCCTCCTTCCCTCTCGCCTTCTCCGTCATTCCACAAACTCCACTCCCTTCTACCGTAGTACTGATGATGTTACCTAGTTGGGTAATGAAATGTCTTCATAAAAACAACCAAGCTCAGAGATCACCAAGGACCCCACAATCCTCCTCCTCCTCCTCCTCCTCCTCCTCCTCTCCTCCTCTCCTTCTCCTTCTGTTCTCTTTTCCTGCTCCTTCATTCCACAAACTCCACTCGTGTTACCTAGTCCGGTGATAAAATGTCTGCAAGAAAACCACCAACCTCAGAGAGCACCAAGGACCCCTCATCTCAACTCTGAGCTACAAATATTCTCCTTTATTAGTCTGAACATTTCCCAAATTTTGCTTATTGTCACTTTTTATGTACTAACCCTAGTTAGATTTACCATAAACCTTTATGGTTTTTGCATTCAATCTTGCTCCTTTTCCCTTTGAGTAACGCAAGTGTAACAGCAGTCTTCTACTTGTCAGGCCTGAATGCAATCTTCACACCAGCGTTAAACAAATTGCAAAATAACTCCATGAACAAACCACACCTATATTCTAACATTTTTCCAGTTACGCTAGCTAATTCTACAGTTGTAACATTTAACCCTGTTAGCATTTCATTTCTTTTTCAACTTTGTTTTAGATATTAACATATCACTCTGACATCCCATCTATCGTCGTACAAATGTCTAAAATACTTCTTTCAAATCTCCCTCATTTCAATTTCACCCCAAGGCACGTCATCCATTTTATTTTTAATTTTGCTTGGTCCTCTCAAACATTTTCAAAACAATTTTTATTTTCATAAATAAATGGAATCAATCAATCAATCAATCAGTGATAGAGGAGAATATTTGTAGCTCAGGGTTGAAATGAGGGGTCTTTGGTGCTCTCTGATTTTGGTTATTTTCTTGCAGACATTTCATGACCCAGCTAGGTAACATCATCAGTGCACTCGTCAAAACAATCAAAGCGATACCAATTTATGTAGTTTGACCCATAGACTTTTTCTTTCATAATTAAACCTGTATCTTCTGCTTCCATGTCTGTACGCATCAACCACACGCCAAAAATGGGATTACCTTCATTCAGAAAGATCTATTAAATCCCTGCCAATTCACAAACAATAATCTATTGGATTTTTTCCCCCCTTCTTTTGATTCCATTTTTCATTCAAGCTTTTCTCTTACATTGGTGGACTTTAGAAGAAACCCTTCCATACTTCCACCTCTCACACTACTAGA